>NW_024528289.1:0-23823 GCF_017590135.1 Pyrgilauda ruficollis
CCTTCTCATCCAATTCTAAAACTGACCCAACGAATTCCTTTTGAAGGGAAACGAATCTGTTCTCCTGTTCCAGTGGACGGTATAACAGTTTTTACAGATGGATCCGGGAAAACCGGAAAAGCAGCTGTGGCTTGGAAAAAGGATGATCACTGGGAATATGAGACAATGATTCAGCAGGGATCTACTCAGTTGGTTGAACTTTGTGCTGTTTTTTTGGCTTTTACTTTATTTCCTGATTCTGTAAATATAGTTACTGATTCTATTTATGCTGCTAACTTGGTTAAGCATTTAGATCAAGCAGTGTTGTATAATATTCAAGAGAAACCATTGTTTACTATGTTAATGAAGTTATGGACAGTCATTGGTGCTCGAAAACATCCCTATTTCATCATGCATATTCGTAGTCACACAACATTACCTGGATTTTTTGTCGAAGGCAATGCCTATGTAGATTCTTTAGTAGCTGCTGCTGCAATCAAAACTGTACCTAATGTGTTGCAGCAGGCGACTTTATCTCATCAATTTTTTCATCAGAGTGCTAAAGCTTTACAGCAACAATTTAAATTGTCTTCTGGTGAAGCAAGATCAATTCTGTCTTCTTGTCCTGACTGTCACATGACTCATGTCACTCAATATCATGGTAGCAACCCTAGAGGTCTTTCCTCTCTAGAAGAATGGCAAACTGATGTCACGAAAATGCCTGAATTTGGTCGCTTTAAGTATGTTCATGTTACAGTTGATACCTTTTCTCATGCAATGGTTGCTTCAGCATTCACAGGAGAAAAAACTCGCGATGTTATTCGTCATTTTTATCATGCCTTTTCTATCCTAGGTTTTCCATGTCACATAAAAACAGATAATGGCCCGGCATATGTTTCACAAAAAATGCAAGCATTTTTTCGTGCTTGGGGCATTGAGCATTCAACGGGTATTCCGCATGTCCCCACAGGCCAAGCAATTATTGAAAGAGCTCATGGTCTTCTTAAATGTCAGGTTCAAAAACAAAAAGGGGGAATGCAACAGGAGTCACCTCAAGTGAGACTAGATAAAGCTGTTTATGTGTTAAACTTTTTGCGTCCCCTACCTGACTCACAGTTATCTCCAATTTTTTGTCATTTTTCTTCTTTGAATTCTAAGCAACCAGACTTCCGTAGAAATGTCAAGGTATGGGTCAAGGATCTAATTACAGGCATGTGGTCTGGTCCAGTGGAACTAATAACCTGGGGGAGAGGTTATGCTTGTGTTTTGACAGAAAATGGTCCTCGATGGGTTCCTGCTCGCTGTGTCAAACCATATCTGGAGCGTGCAGACAGGAACAGGATGGATGGCTCTGCAGCTGAAGCAGAATGTGCGGATGACACTGGCTAAAGCTATATTTGTGTCCAGTGAAAAGGTTCCCACTCATCTGGGCTGTCACTATTATTTCTGATCATGGGACATGGTAGAATCTGATTTGCCAAGTCTAGTTCGCCCACCACCTTTGCTTGTTCATACAATTTTTGCCAAAATCTTTTTGGATCTGCCCCTCTTACCAGAACTGTCACTGGTTCTGGTGCAAGTATTTCTTGAAGCAGAGGGGTGGCTGGCAGACATCTTACTTCCTTTAACTCTGTTGACTCAAATGAATTGATCAAAACATGCTCTGGTTGTGAACAGGATGCACCATCGGCTTTTGCCTGCGGGGAGTGTGCCTGCCCGTCTGCAGCCTCTACGCAGCCTACACCACAGTGTCCTGATGCCTGCAAGAGGACACAGACAAGAGTTGTTCAATGTTGCTGATGCAGCCCCACCAATTGTCCCCGTGGCTCAGCAGCCCCAGCTCTGTCTGCGGCAGCAGCACTTGGAAGCAGCTCCTTCTCCACACTGCCCATGTAGTGGCAGAGGTGGCTGTTTGCCAAGGGGAGCCGCAGCAGCTGGCAGCCCTTTCTTAGCAACCTGTGCAGGCTCCTGGCCACCACCCCAAACCCTCTGTGGGCTGCCACGCTCATGCAGGCAGTGGGGTCACAGTGGCTCCACCATGGCCAGACTAGACCTAGACTGCATTTATAACAAGGTATCGCAAAACCACACACTATGTTGTAAGCAACCCTGCAGCTGTCTCATCCTCCAGTGTAGCCGTGTCCCACAGTGCATGCCCTGCTTCTTCCCATGTTTCAACAAAGAAGGCAGTCTGTACGTTCATACTCGCATTGTTTCATCCACACCAAACAAACAAAATGTTTTTTTACCTTTCCTCTGTAGAATTTGCAGCAGGATGTCCAAGATTGACTCTTCCTCTGCTCATATCTGAACCCCCATTCCTAAGTTCCCAGCTGCTCACCTGGGGGTGGTGCGCTTGTTTGAAAGTCACCCGCTCAGTTCCTCAGGCTCTTGCCTGGCTCAGTTCTGCTGGGTCCCAGTGTCTTACTGCTCTTGGGTCCACAGTTGTCTACCCAAATTACCTTGGAATCACATCAGGATCACCAGATGACAGTGGAGGTACAATTGACACCAAAGAAGGTTCTAAGCATCTGGACTTCATTGATCTTCAGTACAACCTTTTATACCCTTCATCTTACATGTATTACACCTGCGTGCCCTCTGTACCTTTTTGTGATTGGTCAGTACACCTAGGCACTCCATGTCTCATTACCTTCAATACTGGTCACCTATCCTACACAGTTGTAACCCATTAGAGATGAGGCTCGGCTACAGCCCCACTCCAAATTTCCACAAACTGTGTGCCTACAATTAACTATCAGAACAAGCAAGGAAAGGTTGAGCAATCTAATGTATGAAAAAGTTTCGCTGCAACTCTTAGCTTCTTTAGGAAAGAAAATAAGGATCTGGTGGCCATATCTAATGGAGGATAGAGACAATACATTGTGTTTACAATATCGATGTACTCAAACTTTCAGTTAAGTCCCAGTCTATATAACTTTCCAGGACAGTTTCCAAGCAATTTGTGCCTGTACTGGGTCAGTTTTGGTACTTTACAGCTGAGGCTTGAGCAAACCTAAAGCTCTGCAAAAAATACAAATGCTGGTAATGATGTTCTGTTATTGCATCTTAGTTAGCAATATTGAATACTTTCCCATCCTCCTATGGTATTTTGAGGTATTAAGTTTCTGTAAAGCATTCTTCTAAATGTCAGACACTTTCTGTTAATATATAATGTTAAAAACAGTTTAGACAAACTTGCAGCAGTTTTTAGTGAATTAGAAATGTAGAAATTTCCATCTTCAACTCATTTGTACAATCAATGGTTTTTAGATCCAAACAAATGCAAAAAATTGCTAAAAGAAAGACTTGCACTAATTTAACTTCCGAGTGGATGAGTCCTTTAGAACTAATACAGGTAGAAGGCTGTCTAGTCAATGAATAAATAGTTCATTTAAATTGGTTGTTGTTAGAACAGGAAGCCTTCACCAAGGTGTTAAAAATATCGGGTATAGTATTTTAATACTGTGCAACATAGATTTATGGTAGATTATGACACCTTAAGTTTCATATAAACAAACTAGGTTAGAAACCACTGCCAACAACTTGTCTCTATAGATGACTACAACTGTTCAAACCCTGTTAGATAATAAAAAAAAGTTACATGCTGCCTGCGTTGTACCCATTCTTTAGCTAAAGAATACTTTCCAATGCTGTCAGGCACATAAAGTCCATTTTGTTATCTAATATTTGAACTTTTTAAAATCATAGGTATCTACAAAGAACAGTAAAACACACTACCTTGTTGCAAGATCCAGATTTAAGGCTATTCTTGGAAAGTTCTAAGGTATTTACAGTCTTTTAAGTTCTTTATTTGTTTCCAGATGTGGTAATGTACCAAGTAATGCACTCTTTGTATTGAGACCTAATCTCCTAAACTAATATGAAATCAAATTGGATTGTACCGTTCATGGGACAGAGTGACAAAAAGCTACTTAGGTAATTGTGTACAAAGCCTGCTCCCTCTGTCTTTGATAAATCTTAAGTCAGTAGTGACCAAAAGCTATCTGCTGTTCAATGACTTCTGCCAAGTGAGTTGGTCTTTCTGGTTCTGTGTGCAGCTCATCATACACAGAATAAAAGTCCATAATCAGTGCTACTGAAAGTTAATTAAAATAATGAATTTAACTGGCTTGGAAGCAGTTATTGCCTCTAGAAGTCAAGCTTGATGTTTATTGGCATAACATGAACAGGCATGCAGTGCTGCTGGCCACACTAGACATTTTGAGGACTTTAGTCACCAGTACTATAAATCTGGCCCCTTTCACAAAATGAAATATATTGTGGTTGTCTGTTATGTCTCCAAAAACACATCTATAAATGTACACAGTTGATTTGCTGTAATAGTGGATTGTATTTTAGCCAATGTCAGTCAGTATCTTAGCTATGCTAATAAGTCACAGAGGCCTCATTACTGACAGAAGCATAAATGATAGATAACTTAAAAGTGTCAATGCTGCTGACACAAAGTATCAGATATGAAGGGTAAATGGACTGATATATTCAGACTAATGTTAACAAACAATAATATAAATTTCAAGTTTGTTAACTTATTAATGAGGATTTCTAAGTACCTCAAAATGCACAGTTCTCTCAATACTCATGAGGTAGGTTTTGAAACCTGGCCTATATTTAAAAGCAAAAAGACATCAACTTTCTATGAACTGTACAGTGTGAATCATGCATTATAATGAAGTGGTTTACAGAATTTCTGTATGTAATTATAAATCTAAGCTTTTCTGTTTCTATAGTGGCAGTTTGTTCTTTGTAGTATATAGCTGACTAGTTATGGCCTTTGGCTAGTTCATAACTTCTGAAAAGAATGTTGTTTGTTCCATTTAAATATAAAGGTGTAGAAGTAAAGTAAATAGTCTGTATTGTTAAGTTTTCCTCTGAGAATGTAAAAATAGTAAAACTGAGAAATTGGATTTCACTAAATTGTAACACATAGGAGTAAAGAAAATAGTTTATCCTTTTCTCCCCCTTGCACCCAGTTAAACCTTTAGCCTTTTAACCAGATTGCCCTTATTTGTCATTAATTTCCAGCTACCTAGAGCGGTTAACACCCAGGCTCTGAGTGGAGCAGGAATATTGAGGATGGTAAACAAGGCTGCTGATGCTATCAACAAAATGACAATTAAGATGAATGAATCAGATGCAGTAAGACCTCATTTTTTTTTACTTAAATAATGAATGAATCAAATTAATGAAGCTCAACAATTGCATTTTAAAGCTGTAGACATAGAAAATATGATAGTAATCTGCTTTATTGGCTTGGATTCTTATCTGTATCAATTGACCGTCCTAGCAATAAATGAATCATTTGCTTCTTTAAAACAAGGAATGCTGTTGGTAATCTAAATTATAATGCTAGACCTTTTCCTCTTTTGTCAGTGGTTTGAAGAAAAACAGCAGCAATTTGAGAATCTGGATCAGCAACTTAGGAAACTTCATGCCAGTGTTGAAGCATCAGTCTGCCATAAAAAAGGTAGCTTGACTTTTACGTGACTGCATGAGCCTAAGTGCTTAGAGCTTTAGAAAATGTTAATGAAACAGGAACTTAGTATGTCAAAAGTCTTAACTAGCAAATAGTTTTGCAGTAAATTTCAATGCAAAAGTCTTCTAATGCTACCTTTTGTTTAAACTGCTCTAGTATTTCTGGTATATCCATATATCTGTTTTTAATCTTAATTTTATAAAAATATATATATCATACCTTCCACTGAACTTGAAGGTTACTGTATTGATTAGCATGGTTTTTTTTTTCTTGCAGAGATTTAATAGCATGAGTGATATGCTACAGTAGACATCGATAAATGTATCTAGATCACATGGTGTCACCTGAAACCAAGGGGACAGAGGTTTATTCAGGGATCTTTGGCAGAATGATGACAGCACTAAGTCGTAGTTACAGTTGAAGATTTATTTTACTTAACAGGATTTTATGATTAGAATAGAATATAATTTATAAATCAGAATAATACAAGATTTCTATAAGCAGGATCAGTGTAGTACAATTTTATAAAGTAGCATAGTGTTACCAAAAAATCAGTAAAAATAAAAACACCTTAACGTCAATGTAGCATTAAGAAGCAGGCATTCTTTATTTGGCTGGATGCATGAGGGGATAGCTCCTCCTAAAGTCACGCATGCTGAGTACAGGAAAGTTCCTGTTTAGATATGATATTTTACATACATATTAATTTATTTTCCCAAAATAAACATACATATGATAACTATTTCCCTGAGATCATTAACATACGTTCCCTCCCCTTTACGCATGCGTTCTTCTGTCTTTAAGGTCTCTTTGGTGGTCCCTGGTGGTCAGTGACCCCAAAGTCATACTTGACTACCCAGTGAACTGGTAAAAGCTGGCACGGGTGGTCTGGTTGCTTTCCAGTTCTTCTTACACAATGGACATTGTGCAGTTCCATGGACCAGTGTTTTCTGAAGAATAAGCATCGCATTATCTCACCAGGTGTAGACAATTTTTCATCTGGCAACAGTAGTACAGAATTTTATAGCACCACTTAGCTTATGGTTTCTAATCACCTGGACCCTCTGCAGATCAGGTCACATCTTAATACTTGGTTTACTATATCAACATAACAATCATAATCTAGATTTGAAAAACATATAAAAGAACACTTGTCACTCAATCCTCGGAGGAAGCAGGTGACAGTGGAGGCACCTCATGCCACTGGAAGGTCACAGGTCTCACTGACGAGCAGCAGTTCTGGTCTAAGTTCCCACTTAGAACTTGTAATTGCTCTGTTATGCTTCCCTATTCTGTGATGGAGTCATCAACAACACCTGGTTATCTGGGTGCCCAGGGCTTTCAAGGCCAGTAAGGAGGGGAGTAGTTAGCCTGGCACCCAGGAATCTTGAGGCCAGTAGGGTGGGAAAGAAGAAATCTGATCCATCTGCTTGGTTCACAGGACCTTCAGGGCCTGATAATGAGGAGAAAGGGGGCTAATATGTAACCAGGTTGGTCACAGAGAATGTCTGTTTACCTTATAAAATGACATTAGTTATGCTAACCATATTACCAGGGGTCAGGAGCAGGGGGCACCAGTCACACCCCACCCCCAACACCATCACAAACAGGGAAGAACACCAGTGGTGGTGGCACCATCACCTCTTGCCCATGACCTGCAACTTAGTAATTGGGTCATAAAGAGGACTCCATGGCAGTAATGGGCTGCTTGTTGTCTGAAGGCTGTTCATTTGAGGAGGGAGGAGACTATAAAACATTAATTTTTAGAAACCAATATGCATAAAGATTTAAAGCAAGATATAATACAAAATAACATAATTCCAACAGCCATAGTAAGAGCTAATATTAACAGAATATGACAGGCCCATGGTCTGAAATAAGGTAACCAAGACCACAGCCAAAATCAGGAAGTTCATAGACCTTCTGACAAGAGTTGCTCGAGTTATTTGGTGAAAGGTGTGAACTTGTCTTGATGCCTTAAGTTTTAGCTCTCATATTTTTCAGATTCTGTACTGCATTAGTATACAACTCTGAACTTTATATAGAGTGTTAGCAAGTTCTCTTCACAGTTTAGTTAGACAAAACAATCCTTTTCCACCCTGTGAACCAAGGTCACCATTGCAGCCTCAGGCCCCAAAAGTATAAACAAAAGTGAATTGGGGGGAGCAAACTGGGAGAATGTGACTTCATTACCTGAAGCTGTAATTGGGCAATTAACCCCAATATGCAAATGGACCAAACTTATAAAAGTGTGAAAACTCGTGACCCGTTATCCATCTTGGGTGTAGTCTCGGCCAGGCTCTTGTACTGCCCAAGGTGTTTCCTTTGAAGGCCTTTTTAATAAATACCTACTTTACTCTGTCTAGCCTTTGTTCTAGGTAGCCTCTCAAGGCATCAGTCTTTGAATTATGTTTATATGATATTTGATTTGTTTAGATTCATTAGTATAAAAACAAATGGTGTTTGGCAGTTCACATACACCTCCTTGTGATGCTAGAAGATAGTCTATGGCCTAATGGTTTTGAATAGCTAATTGTGATATAGGTGTAAATAGGTGTTTTTACCAGGGGTTTAATCACAAAATGCTTATGGCATACAGGCTAATGGTTGTGTGAAAAGAGAATAGTTAAATTTTTGGTTTGAAATGCACAGGAAGCAAGATGTGCTATGGTTCAAGTACTTCTTTCCCATTGTGGTGGAAGACTTTTATACGTGTTTCTGCTACAGAGCCAGAACTATCCACATGCTAGAATGGTAGGCCACTAATTTGATTTTGTAAGAATATCGAGGAAAATATTCCTCACACCATTGATAAGACTCCTTTTCATTGTCAGGATGATGAAATTTGAGTAGACAAGTGTGGTTTGTTCAAATAGTATGAAAAGGAATTTGCATATGTAGAGCCTGTCATGGTATGCCAGTTACAGGTGGTCCAATTGTTGTTAGTACTTAGTCACAAAGGCTTGTTTCTCCCACACTGTATTTATGTGTTTGGGCATTATAATGTACCATGGGGTTTTATCATATGAATGTGCCTTAAAAGTTTGGGCTTTTTTAAGTTGGAGGGTTGGGAAGTAAGTATACCAGTTTAGATTGATACCAAGATGTTTCAGGAACATATTCAGCTAACCATGCAGAATTAGCATGTAAAGACTGAGAATGGTGTAAACAATACCAAAATTTTGATTCATTACCCATTTGGGAGATAATGTTCATGAACTGAATGACATGATTATTGTTCCAGTCAAGAACAGCATCACCCTGAGAAAAGCAACAGGCTGACAGCAGGGGTTTTAAAAGTTTTGTTGTTTGGAGACCAGAAAAATTAGCTAATTTCACTGGGCATCTGGTGGGTGTCTGTCAGTTATTTAAGCATCAGACAGCTTCAGGTAGGGCTTTACTTTGTTTTTCTGTATATAAATTTAGCTCTAGAGTTCATTTTAGTAGATCATTCCATCTCTCAACCACTCCATTACTTTGGAGTCTGTAGGGCAGGTGGAATACTCAGGCAACTCCATTATGTTCACACCACTCTTGTACAATTTTATTTTTTAAATGACAGCCATTGTCAGACTGCACAGCAGAAGGCATGGGAGTGTCAGAAAACTCCATTAAGTCCTGCCACAGTAGTTAGACCATCAACTTTCCTGCATGGAAAAACATTCTCTGAGCCCAATATAATTTCAACTTCAGTAAGGATATAACATCACTTCTCAGGTATTTGAGGGAAAGGTTTGACATAATCAATTTGCCAAGTGGACATGGGGACTTATTTCCTATCCCCTAATAATCTGATGTTGAAAAAGGTAACAAGCATTTTTTTCTTTATCAGTTGTTTCAAAAGCCTGTTTAGTTTTGCCCTGTATCCAGCTTTTGCCTCACAGAATATCCATACACATTATATTTAGGTTTCTTAGCAGCATTCACTACTGGGGGGGAGGGGGCGCAGGGATGACTATGAGTGAAAAAAGGAAATTCCAATCATACCTTACCTATTGAGTAAGGAACCACTACTCCATTTAATCGATTCACTGATATTTTCTGATGTGTCAGAGAGATGACTTCAGGACATGATTCTGCTTTAACCATGAGTGATTGTGCTCCAGTATCTCTGAGGAAAACAGTTTTTAATTTATCACTTACTATGGCCTCTTCCAGTTCAAATCCCTGGTCTAGTTTCCCCAACACTACTTTCTGATAGGAGACAAATAGAGATATTTTCTCAGGGTTTTCTCTCTGGTTGAGAGATGATCCCAAGGTGTGAAAAGTCTTTTTTCCCCAACCCAGCTGTCCGGGAAGAAATCAGAAGTCTTTGGCTGTCGTTCTCAAGGCTGTTTATTATTTCTTATCTAAAACATTTTCTGTCTGGCCTGCTGAGGTCTGTTCTGCAGGTCGGTCTGAGGCACGCTCCCCACCCACGGGGCTGGTGTTGTCTTTTATACTACAAACTACGTATTCGATATTTACAGTTGTGTCCCAATACCTATCACCTATGTTAGACAGTGACTTTCTATTCTAAACCAATCCCAAAGTGCCACCATCACCAACAAAATGGAGGCTAGGAAGAAGAAGGAAGAAGGACAGGACAATGCCCAAATCCCTCCATCTTGTCCCCCTAGACCCCCATAGTCAAATTCTTCAAAATTCCACCTTTCACCCTGTGACAACTACTGTTATGCTACTTAAACTTTTGTGACTTGTAATTCTTCATATAATGTTGGTAATTTGCTCCATGGGTTGAGATCAAATTCCCAGGTGTCTTTGGCTTCCTGCCAGGATCTCCGACCCCCCCTGCCAGGGCTTTGAGCCATCCAGGGCATCCAAAGGGATGTCCTGGGTTCCGACAATATTTTTGCAGTTTTAAGGAGTTTCCCTGTATGGGAGGAGCACTAGGCAAAGGTGTGGATAGCTTTTCCTCCTTTTCTCTTTCTTTTGTTAGAAATTTTAGGTTTTGAGAGAAGAAGTGTCCATAAGCTTAATATTTTAATCATTCATGTAGCAGTTTTGTTAATACTACTTTCAATCAGATGGTTTTTTATTGTAAATTAAATAAATCAAAGTTTGATTTCTAGTACATGAAAAACCATAAATGTACCTTCTGACACAGATGCATTATATTTAAGTATGTGGTCACCTTTTAACTCGGCCCTTTTAAAAGTACATGAAAATGTGTGACCAGTGTCAGTGAAGACTCCAAGGCAATCTGCACGGACAGATGTGCTCTGGATCTCAGGATCGTGCCGAGGGAGGAAGGTGAACTTTCCTACTCAGCAAGACCTTGATACCTGAGCAGAGAGAGGTGCCCCAGCCCCTCATAGATAAGCCACCCCCAGGGAGCAAGAGTGACCAGGAGTGTGGAAGTTCACACAGGCAGGCAGAGCAGGAAGGTTGCTGAGGTGTTACCAGCTCAGTTAGCTCAGTTATGGTCATCACCCTTGCAAAGAGAGCTCAGGTATAGTGTACACTCAGACAAAAGTTGTTTCCTCTGTGCATACCAGAAAGGATGTGGCAACTCAGACAGAATGCCCATGAAAGCATGCAGGGGTCCACATCTCAGGTTGCAGGGAGTTCCAGAGCCTGGTGCTGCTCTCAGAGGGCAGCAGAAAGAACAGCTGTGTGAGGTGCAATCAGGTCAACAGTCTACTTAGCCTAGTGGCCAAACTGAGAGGTGAAGTAAAAAGACTAAGAAGTATTAGGGACTCTGAAGAAGAGATTGACTGGTGAAGCCTCACTCTACCAAGCCTCAGACAAACAGACTTGCCATCCACTTCACAAGAATCAATGGATCCCCTACCCTCTTACCACTAGGCAGATGGAGGGGACCTTAAAGGGGAATAGAAATGGGTTTCTGCTCCGGGTGGCAGACAAATCCCCTCCCAACCTGCCTCACTTCCCCAGGTGCCCTTACACAATAAATATGAGGCCCTGGAATTTGAGGACCAGGGAAATGAGGAAGTAGATGAAGGTCCATCCAGCTTGGAGAGGTCACTTAGGGCAGGGCAGCGAAACCTCTGGCATCATGACCTCCACAGTTAAGAAAAAAGTAAGGTAGTAGTCATCAGTGACTCCTTTTTAAAAGGAATTGAGGGCCTGATATGCCAACTGGACCCAACCCATAGGGAGATGTGTTGCACCCTTAGGGTCTGGGTAAGAGACATCACCTAGAAACTTCCCAGCCTGGTACAGCCCACTGACTATTACTCACTACTGGTTTTCCAGGCAGCTACTGACCAAGTCGCAACAAGAAGGCTGCGGACAATCAAGAGGGACCTCAGGGCCTTGGGACAGCAGGTCAAGGGATCTGAAGCACAAGTTGTGTTCTCTTCTGTCCCGCCATTTGCAGGGAATGGTGGGGCAAGAAATGGGAAAATCATGCAGATGAATACCTGGCTTCAAGACTGGTGTTACCAGCAGAATTTTGGGGGTTTTGATCATGGGTCAGTTTATATGACACTGAGCCTGCTGGCAACAAATTATGTCCACCTGTCTCAAATGGATAAAAGGATCCTGGCTCAGGAGTTAGCAGGGATTGTTGAGAGAGCTTTAAACTAGATTTGAAGGGGAACAGGGACACAGCCAGGCTCGACAGGAATAAGGTGTGGGAGGGGGAGAACTATAATGCTCACCCAAGTAGCAAAAGAACGCTTAAGAGGGGATACCTCCAGCAAGTGCAAGCAGCCAAAGATGTAATCACAAGACAGGACTATGGGGAATTGACACAAAATCCCACTTCTATAAAGTGCCTGTACGCCTATGCACACAGTATGGGGAACAAACAGGAGGAACTAGAGATCTGTGTGCAGTCACAGGGCTTTGATCTCATTGCAATTAGAGACACAGTGGGATAGCTTGCATGACTGGACTGTTGTCATGAAGGGTGTTTGGGTTTGCATGGCTTGGTTTTGGTAGCAGGGGGGGGCTACAGGAGTGGCTTCTATGAGAAGCTGCTAAAAGCTTCCTCCATGTTCAGCAGAGTCAATTCCTGGTGGCTCCGAAGATGGACGTGCGGCTGGTAAAAGCTGGGCCAATTAGAAATGATGGTAACCCCTCTGTGATAATACATTTAAGAGGAAAGGAAAAAAAAAGTTATTGCACAGTTGTAATTGCAGCCAGGAAAGAGCGGGGTGAGAACATGTGAGAAGAACTATCGAAGCACAGGCGACCCCCGACGAAGGGGAGAGAATGATGAGGAGGACTCTGTCTTATCAGAAGGCTAAAGAATTACTTTATTATGCTATACTATATACATTGCATCTAAACTGAATCTGCCTTGCACTCACCCTTGCTCACAACTGCACAGAACTGCACTCATCTCTGATTCTCTCGTGACTGACTTGTGACAGTCCAATGCACACACGCTTCTTGGCCCTGATAGGCCAAAGGAACAAAACATCCTCACTTTGGATAAACAATCTCCATATTGCATTCTACTTTGGCGCAGCAAGCAAGATAAGAATTATGGAAAGAGCGGGGTGAGAACATGTGAGAAGAACTATCGAAGCACAGGCGACCCCCGACGAAGGGGAGAGAATGATGAGGAGGACTCTGTCTTATCAGAAGGCTAAAGAATTACTTTATTATGCTATACTATATACATTGCATCTAAACTGAATCTGCCTTGCACTCACCCTTGCTCACAACTGCACAGAACTGCACTCATCTCTGATTCTCTCGTGACTGACTTGTGACAGTCCAATGCACACACGCTTCTTGGCCCTGATAGGCCAAAGGAACAAAACATCCTCACTTTGGATAAACAATCTCCATATTGCATTCTACTTTGGCGCAGCAAGCAAGATAAGAATTATGTTTTCCTTCTTCTCTGCTTGTCTCACAGCTTCTCTCTGTTCAGAGGGCATGTGAATACCACAAAGAACAGCTATGCAGACACCAAGGCCAGTGAAGAAGGAGGGGACAGAAGTGCTCCAAGCACCAGAGCTGAGATTCCTCTGCAGGCTGTGATGATGACCACGGCAAAGCAGGCTGTCCCCCTGCAGCCCATGGAGGTCCACAGGGAAGCAGATGTCCAACCGCAGCCAGTGGAGGAGCCCCACGCCAGAGTAGGTGGATGCTTGGGAGGAGGCTGTGATCCTGTGGGAGACTTGTGGAGAGAGGGGCCCTGCTCCCATGCTGGAGCAGCCTGTCCTTGAAGAACTGCATCCCATGGAAGATTGACCCACGCTGGAGCAGTTTGAGGGGGACTGCTGTCCATGGGATGGACTCACGTCAGAGAAGTTTACGGAGAACTGTCTCCCATGGGAGGGACCCCACAATGGAGCAGAGGAATGACTCCTCTCCCTGAGCAGTGGGAGAAGCTACAGGTGATGGACTGACCATAACCCCCATTCCCTGTCTCCTTGCACCACTGGGATAGGAGGTGGAGCTGGGAAGAAGGGAGGGGTGGGGGAAGGTGTTTTTAAGGGTCTTATTTTACTTCTCATTATACTGCTCTGATTTTGTTAGTAATAAATTCAAGTTGTATCTCTAAGTTGAGCCTGTTTTGCCTGTGACAGTATTTGGTAAGTGATCTCTCCTGGTCTTTATGTCAACTCATGAATCCTCTGTTATAATTTCTCTCCTCTGTCCAGATCCAGAGGGGAGTGACTGAGTCACTTTCATGGGTGCCTGGCATCTGGCCAGTGTTCAAGCCACGACACAAGGCAGCAAGTAATACTGTAACCATGGACTTCAGGAGAGCCAACTTTAGCCTTTTCAGGGAGCTTCTTGGAAGAATCCCACAGTGTAGCAGGCCATCTCACCTCCGCCCCCGACGGTTTATCTGTTGTTTGTTAATAGGTCAGATAACTCAAACAGGACAAGCTGTCTCGTAGTGAGTTATTTTGGTGCCATGGAGTTAACAACGGTCTGGCATCTCCCAACTGCCAATAAACATCTTACTGTTGAAGTAAGATCTGGAAAGATGAGCTGGATTTCTGACTGACAGACACCTCACTTTACAAACTATAAAAGCCACACCAGACTTTCACAAAGCAGAAATCTACACATTTTCCTGGAAACGTGTGGACTTTCTCCCAGGAGTAGGGATGCCTGATTTACAGTTACTCTCCAGAGGTTAAGTGAAAGGACTCTGTGTACACTATTGTCATTTTGGTGGCAAGTTACATTGAACTCCTAATCAATACTATTTCCTTTGTTAGCTTTAATACAGGTACCTTGATATCATGTACTGTTATGTTATGCTGTAATCTACCGGTAGTTCTTTAGTTTTAATCTGTGTAGTAAGTAATTCTGATTAAGATCTTTCATCCGTTACCTCTTGTCTGTTAATTAAATAACTCATTTTTTATAAATAAATCTGATTTGCCATCATTAGAACACATCATTAGGCCAGAGTGATTCCTTAAATTTAAACTCTTGCCAAATCTGAGGCTAAGGCAGGGCTTGTCTGAAGTTTCCACTTGTGCCATGACACATGGGAACAGGCCCTGCAGGGAAAAGAGGTCCAAGAGACTTGGTTGGTATTCAAGGATCACTTCCTCCAGGCAAAGAAATAAGGGGCAAGAGACCTGCATGGATAAATAAAGAACTCCTGTCATCACACAAGCGTAAGCAGGAAACACACAGGAGATGGAAGCAGGGACAGGTCACTTGGACTGAATATAGAGAGGTTGTCAGAGTAAGTAGAAATGAGACAAAGAAGGCAAATACCCATCTGGAATTAAATCTGGTCAATAATGTCAAGGACAGCAAGAAGGGCTGCTTCAAGTACATCAATAACAAAAGGAAAACAAATGACAATATGGACCTGTTACTAAATGGAGGCAGGACCCTGGTAACAGAGCATGCAGAGAAGGCAGAGTTACTGAATGCCTTCTTTGCATCAGTCTTCACTGACAAGACCAGCCCTCAGGGATCTCTGCCCCAGGAGACCAGGGTAAAGGAATCTTGGAAGGAACACTTTCTCTTGGTCAAGGAGGATTGGGTCAGAGAACACCTAGGCAAACTTGACATCCACAAGTCCATGGGCCCTGACAGGATGCATCCAAGAGTGCTGAGCGAGCTGGTGGACATCATAGCTAGGCCACTCATTATCATCTTTGGAAGGTCATGGTGATCAGGAGAGGTGCCTAATGACTGGAAGAAAGCAAATGTCACTCCAGTCTTCAAAAAGGGCAAGGAGGACCCAGGGAACTACCATCCAGTCAGCCTCACATCAATTCCTAGAAAGGTGATGAAGTGCCTCATTCTGGAGCCATCTCTCCAGATGGATGACAAGAAGGTGATCAGGAGTAGTCACCATGGACTCACTAAAGGGCAATCATGCTTGACCAACATAATTACCTTCTACAATGAAACAACTACCTGGATGGATGAGGGGAGAGCAGTGGGTATTGTCTACCTCAACTTCAGCCAGGTTTTTGACACTGTCTCTCACAGCATACTCATAGGCAAATTTGGGAAGTATGGACTGGATGAGTAGACAGTGAGGTGGATTGAGAACTGTCTGAATAGGAGATTCCAGAGGGTTGTAATTGGTGGCACAGGGCCTAGTTGGAGGCCTGCCAATAGCCTCCAGGTTCAATAGGTTCAATACCAGGACCATTATTCTTTAAGTTATTCATCAATGACTTGGACAAAGGGGCAGGTGCCTTCTTGGCAAGTTCGCTGATGACACAAAACTGGGAGGAGTGGCCTATACCCCAAAGGGCTGCACAGCCCTTCAGAAGGACCTCAACATGTTGAAGAGCAGGCAGAAAAGAACTGTCTGAAATTCAACAAATGCATGTACAGAGTCCTATACCTGGGGAGGAATAACCCCATGCAACAGTACAGGCTGTGAGCTGGCCTGCTGGAAAGCAGCTCTGTGGAGAAGGACCTGGGGGTCCCGATGGACAATAAGCAGTCCATGAGTCAGCAGTGTGCCCTTGTGGCCAAGAAGGCCAATGGTATCCTGGTGTGCATTAGGAAGAGCATTGCCAGCAGGCTGAGGGAGGTGATTTTGCCCCTCTACTCAGCCCTGGTGAGGCGCATCTAGAGTGCTGTGTCCAGTTCTGGGTTCCTCAGTACAAGATAGACATCTCTTTTCCAGGTTGAATAATCCCAATTCTCTCAGCCTTTCCTCACAGGAAAAGTGCTGCATCCCTCTAATCAACTTGGTAGCCTTCCTCTGGATCCACTCCAATGGGTCAATGCCCTTACTGCACTGGGGACTCCAGAGCTGGATGCAGCACTCCAGGTAGGGTCTCACCAGAATGGAGTAGAAGAGGGGCAGAATCACCTCCCTCGCCCTGCTGGCCACACTGCTTTGGATGCAACTCAGGATACAATTGGCTTTCTTGGCAACAAGCGCACATTGCCAAAACCATAGACCTACTGATAAAACAAAAAGCACGATACAACAATGTCCAGCATCTCCTCCACCAGCACCCTCAAGTTCTTCTCAGCAGGGCTGCTCTTGATTTGTTCATCCTCCAGCCTGTATTCATACTGGGGGGTTGCTCTGACCCAGGTGGAATACCTTGCCCTTTAGTTTGACCAGCAGGTCCCTACTCAGCCATGCTGGTCTCTTGCCTTCCATGCTCAATTTCTTGCTCCTGGGGATTGCTGGCACTTGTGCTCTATGGAAAACATCCTTAAAGATCTGCCAGCTTTGTTCTACTCCCTTGACCCTGAGGGCAGTCTTCTAGGGGATCCTATTGACTACCTCCTTGAAGAGCTGGAAGTTTGTTTTCCTTTAAGTTCAGGGGCCTGACTTTACTCCTTACCTGACCCATATCCCTCAGGACTGCAAACTCCAGCAGTGCACAATCACTGCAGCCCGGGTTCCCTCCAATCTTAAAACCCCCGATTAGCTCACGTGCATTGGTGACCAATGCATCCACTATCACATCCCCTCTGGTAGGACTGTCTATTACTTGGATCAGAAAGTTATCCTCTGTAAGAGCCATAATGAGGGATGCGGGACTCCAGGCGGCTCTTCAAAGACCATACATATCTGTGAGACTTTCTTGTCAAACTTTCATCCTTCCCAACAATCCTCCATGCATTCCAGGAGTCATTTGGATTGTCTACAGCTCACCATGCTACTTTTACAGCAGATGTCAGAGTGGCTGAAGTCCGCCAGCAAGAAAAGAGCCTGTGAGCATGATGCCTCCTGTAGCTGGAGCAAGAAGGCTTCATCAACAGGTTCCCCTTGATTGGGCAGCCTGTAGTAAACACCAACCACAAGGTGCCCTTTGTTGCCTTGGTCTCTTATTTTGACCCACAGGCTTTCAACCCACAACTCTTCACACTCAATCCACCTCTCCATGTAGAGGGCAATCCATCTGCCTCTCCTTCCTCTCTCATCTCTTCTGAACAGCCTGTAGCTATAAATAGTCACACTCCAGTCATGGGATTCATCCCACCAAGTTTCAGTAATGGCAACAAGGTCATAACTTTCTAGCAACACAGTGGCTTCCTACTCCTCCTGTTTGTTGCCCATGCTGTATGCATTGGTGTAAAAGCACCTCAGCTGGGTCATCAGCCATGTTGCCTTCCTAGAGGAACACCCTTTTATTCCTGTGAGATATTTCCCTGGTGTTTCCCTGTTGACTTCTGTTACCTCAGGAGTCCCTGGCTCATCTCTGTAAGACTTCAAGTGTACTTCAATGTGACCAGCACATTTCAGAGTTACCAGCAGAGGACCCTCACTAGCACCCTATTCCTCTAACCTTTGCTTCTCATCCCACAGCGTGCCAGGGACAAGCCTGATATTGTCCCACTCCCCTATCACATCTAGTTTAAAGCCCTGCCAATAAGCCCCAGTGGTTCCTGGGAAAAGACTCTCCTCCCCCACTAAGAATGGTGAATCCCATCTGATGCCAGCATGCCCAGTGCTGTGTAGGCCATTCCATTGTCAAAAACCCCAAAATGTTGGTAGTGACACCAGCTGCAAAGCCATGTATTAATAGACAGTCCATCTGTTTCTTCCAATGTTGCTGCCTTCAACTGGAAGTATAGAGAAGAATATACATTGTGCCCCAGATTCCCTTACCAACCATCCCAAGGCCCTAAAATCTTTTTTGATTGCCCTCAGACTATGTGCTGCCACTTCATCCCCCCCTACATGGAAGATCACTAATGGGTAGTAGATACAATATTTTATTATGTCCTTCAGGGGTCTGTATTAGGACCAGTGACATTAATGACATAGACAAAGATAGAATGCACCCTCAGCAAATTTGCAGATGACATCAAGCTAAGTGGTGTGGTTGACATACCTGAAGGACAGGATGCCATCCAGAGGGACCAGGACAAGCTCAAGAAGTGGCCCATGGAATTCTCATGAGGTTTAACAAGACCAACTGCAAGATGCTACACCTGGGTCAGAGCAACCCCCAGTATCAATACAGGCTGGGGGATGAACAAATCAAGAGCAGCCCTGCTGAGAAGAACTTGAGGGTGCTGATGGAGGAGATGCTGGACATGAGCTGGCAATGTGCGCTTGTTGCCAAGAAAGCCAATTGTATCCTGAGTTGCATCCAAAGCAGTGTGGCCAGCAGGGCGAGGGAGGTGATTCTGCCCCTCTTCTACTCCATTCTGGTGAGACCCTACCTGGAGTGCTGCATCCAGCTCTGGAGTCCCCAGTGCAGTAAGGGCATTGACCCATTGGAGTGGATCCAGAGGAAGGCCACCAAGTTGATTAGAGGGATGCAGCACTTTTCCTGTGAGGAAAGGCCGAGAGAATTGGGTTTGTTTAGACTGAAAAGAAGACTTCGACATGACTTAATTGTGGCCTTCCAGTACCTGAAGGGAGCCTACAAGTAAGATGGAGAGGGAATTTTAACAAGAGCATGTAGTGACAGGACAAGGGGTAATGGTTTCAAACTAAAAGAGAATAGGTATAGATTAGATATAAGGAATTTTTTTTTTACTTTGATGGTGGTGAAGCATTGGAACTGGTTGCCCAGAGAAGTTGTGGATGCCCCATCCCTGGAAATGTTCAAGGCCAGGTTGGATAGAGCTCTAAGCAACCTGGTCTAGTACAAGGTGTCCCTATTCTTGGTAGGGGGAGTTGGAACTACAGGATCTTTAAGGTCCCTTCCAACCCAGGCAATTCTATGATTCTATAAAATCTCAAATACAAAAAAGATGGAGCTTCCCTCCACAGACAATCTGTGTAGCATGCCATGAGAGAAACACATCTGGGTGCATCTGTTGCTGCATGATCACAGGGTTCCCACCATATGAAGGGACATAAGATTTGCTCTTTTTATTTTGTCTTAGTAAAAAGGCTATTTCATTAATCCATTTGTTGTTGCACCTTTCCTATTGAGATCCAGAAAGAACACATGAATATGTACATGAATTGACCTTTTAAAAATCACTTTTAGTCATGTTAGACCTGCAGTGCAGTACAGTATGTGAGATGCTTTCACAGCTGAATGCTGCTTGAATTTAAAAAAAATCTTTTCCATAGTAAAACTCAAACTCATTAAATAATTTATCTGTCTTTTCTGTATTCCATTCACTTGCAACAATCTGGCTGCTAACATCTTGCTTCTGCCTGAATTCCATCAATATTCAGTCCAGCCACCTTTTTTCTTAATTTAATATATTCTAGCCAAATGGTAATCTGCTTTCCTAAAATACATATTACAGATGGCCCTACAGCTACAAAAAGCTGGCTTCATATAATGAAACTATATAACCAAATTTAAAATAAAGCTTTCTTGTACTATTTAAGTGTTTCTAGCCTTTGTAGATCACAAGATCGGGTAATAGAAATACAAAACTAATAGGATTATCACTGAATTCCTAATTATTCTCCATTTCTCTTGAGACTGTTTTAGTGAGTTTGCAAACTAATCAATAAACTTGCTTATGACACTGATAGAATGCAAGTTCAAATATATGCAAATATAAATTTGATAAGAACAAAGGTAATGGGCGCATGTATACACTTATCTATATAAAGCAGCCCAGAACTAAATGCTATTAACTTTATTTCAAAATAATTACATCAGGGTACAAACAAAGATAAGATTAGGAATATATTCAAAGCAGACTGCCAACTGACTTGCTAATAGGAAAAGCATTAGCATTGAGAAGAAGTATTTAAAACCATGTTTTGTAATGTTTAGAATATGTACTGTGACATCTCCTTTCTTGAATAGTACATGCTTCTACACCTGTAATTGTGACAGCAACCATAATTCATGTGTGGGAAAAATAGGTTGTAGAAAACCAACATCAAAGAAGTGACTGATCAAGGATTAAAAATAAGTATCATATTGACTGATTACTTATCAAAACTTTCATACATCTCTCCAAAACATCCAGTATCTTTAAATCTTACCCTAGTGAAATGCCAAGACTGATCCCATATGTCAGTTTCTCATCTTCTTTGTTAATAATAAAACAAGTATTTTAATAAATAGAAATTCCCTCCAGCTTGCAATATTATCTGAATTATCAGTCTTCATAATTGTAAAAAGGACTGAGACAACTACAAATGGTTTTACAGTAGAAAACAAGTCTTT
Organism: Pyrgilauda ruficollis; assembly: GCF_017590135.1. Classification (NCBI taxonomy): domain Eukaryota; kingdom Metazoa; phylum Chordata; class Aves; order Passeriformes; family Passeridae; genus Pyrgilauda; species Pyrgilauda ruficollis. The sequence goes on from NW_024528289.1 coordinate 20,962, forward strand.
AACTTGCCTAGTGTTTTTAGACACACACAAAGTTGAATAGTATTACATAACAAGACATGCTTTATTACCATCAGCAGAACAAGTTATTAAGTAGTTAATACTGCCACACTATGCAGTGACAGTACATATCACAGACAAACCTGTATTTACTAATCAAACTTAACTAAAGCTAGAGTCTCACAAGAAAAAATCCTCTACATCACTGGCAAAACCTTAAGACATTTAAATTTAACTTTTCTACCAAATAAGCTTCTCAAAGTGACATTGCTTTAGTATATAATTCTTACTAGTTCCATTTAAAAAATATGTATCATCAAGAGTGTAATAAAGTGTTTACTGCTCAGATGACAACACACAAATTTGGTGAGAAAAATCCCCAATTTTAATTTACAACTAAATTTAAACGAGACTCATCTACCCTTAAGAGAAGTCACATATCACTTTAATTTCCCTAATAAGCAAGATTAAATCTTCTACTTCCAGTTCAAAAAGAAAAGGCTACACTACAAAACAGTTTTACAGTAATATTCAAGCAATAGCTAAAATTGTTAACAACAGTAAAACAAATTTTGCACAAAAGTTTTGCTCGGCTGTTTTTCCTTTTATAGTATGCCACTTTTCTTGCAAATTATTTCAAGTTCATAAATGACAGTATATTGTAGAAGATAATAGGACTTCAATTAAATAGGTGATCATTAAATCCAATAAAGAATAATTGACAAAGACTAGCAATACTCCTAATATCCAGAGGAAAATATTACTTACTGAATTTTTCGGGAATTATATCTTCAGCAGGTTGAACAATGGCTAAGATTTACAATGTTAAATTGCTTAAGCTTAAAATCAGAATTTTCATTGCAAGGCCACTGCTTCATATTTACTTAAAGACATAGAAATTACCTTTTACAGAATAAAAAGTTTTTCCTCCTCACAAAAGCACACCCCTTTAAATCTAAGAAGAAAAGAGTCTATGCAGCTACATTAGAAGGAAAAAAAAAAAAAAAAACAAAAAAAACCCAAACAGTTACCAGCAGAGAAGTCTTCTCTATCATCATCTGGCATGACTTCTACTGGCTTTGGACCACGGGAGTTTGTGCTGAGGTCTTTTGTAGGAAGACTTGCTGGCTCTGCAGATGAAGGACTTGACTGTTAAGAAAAATGTGAAATAGCAGAGAACTAGTTGTCACATATCAATATATAAGTATTGCAGCAAACATTCTTTCATTGCAAAGAAACAAGCAAGATGTATAGAAAGGAAGCCCAGTCAGCTATTTCCATTTCCTAGAATAAGAATGAACAAAGTATACAAACTAGTTTCATTTACATTTAAAACTGCTACAGAAATATCTAGAATAAGCTTGATAGCATTCTGAATGTAGTTTAATTACGAAGGTATTTTTGGAAAGGCTTATATTTAGATTTGGTGTAGTAATTTCTTCTATGTAGAAAAAAGTCTCCAAGTGCTTCTTACCAGTTTTTCAGAGTAAGTGAACAAGTTAGCTTCATTCAAACAATACACAGAATACACAGCTCCTTGCAGCCATAAGAAATCTCAGAGTTCCATTTTACTGTTCATAATACACATGAAATTTATATTTTGTTGGAACAAAGGTAAGTTAGCAAAATTTCCTCTTGTAAAATAAATGTTAACACTGAAGTTATATGGAAGAAGTATTAGCAGTTTTACAGCTTTCCCACAGCTTAACTTAGCCAAATTGTAGGTAAAAACAGAACAGCATGTCTTCTGTCAGGGGCAAAAAGAATGAAAAGGAAAAAAAAAAGGGGGGGAGGGAGAAGGAGGGGGGCAAGAAAAGAAATTAATAATGCAAAAAGCAAGGTAACAGCTCTAAGATTAAAACAGTTAGAAACTCTCTTAAAGCACTATAACCTTCACATAAATTGGATTTGGACCTCACTGTCACATGTCATACTTTCCTCTTAGTTAATCAGCAAACAAACATATGACCAGGATTAAGTCAGCTCTGTTTTCATTTTAATAGAGCTGCCATTGCCTTTAGAAACAGATACTTTATTATAGGACTATAGCAACACTCAAATGCATAAGTTTAATTAGACCCACACCATGTCAAATCATTCTTCTCTGGACTAAGGTGCCCTGTACACTTAAACAATCTAGCTTTAAGATAGGGAGAAGTTCAAACTCAAACTTCATGGCCTCTTCCTTCCAAATTGGCTAGAAATTCACAAGAGCAGGATTATTTCCTAGGCACTCTATTTGATTAAAAGTAAAAACATGCTTTATCTTCAAACTGCCTCTTGAAGCAAGGAAGCTACCCTTTGCTACTTAACTACTTTCTTCCAAATAAACTGACCACAGAAGCAAAGCAGCACAACAGAGCTGTCAACCAAACCACTCAATATGGAGGAAGTGCATTTCTTCACTTTTTTCCCCAGCTATAGAAGTTTTCAGAAACTATTTTTAATCATTAAGATGAGGACTTTTCATTGTTAGACTGCAGATTAGGCATTAATTCTATCACATATCTTAGGAGTTTAATTCAAGAGCACATCAATAAAGAAATTATTTATGTTTTATTGGTTTTTCTGAGAGTACAAAACAAGACTCCAGTAATACACCCTGTACCACACACAGATGTGCATGTCCTATTAAAACAGTTTTTGACAACTGCAGGTGAACAAATCACGTAATTTGTTATTCCTTTACAGTATTTTTCCACAATTTTTCTGTAGCATTGCACAAATTATCTATAAAAATAAAAAAACCCCAACATTTTTAAACTACTTCAGAGAATGCAAGTGCCTTTAAAAAACATATTTAAGAGCCTCTTTACTTACTGATGTGACCGACAACAGAATTGTATTTGTCCTGGTTTAGGGCAA
>NW_024528290.1:0-882 GCF_017590135.1 Pyrgilauda ruficollis
GGATTGATTCTGAACCAATAATGGATCGATACTGAGCCAGTGCTGGATTGATACTGAGCCAATGCCAGATCAATGCCGGATCAATACTGAGTCAATGCCTGATCAATACCGAGCTAATGCTGGATCAATACTGAGCCAATGCCAGATCAATGCCTGATCAATACTGAGTCAATGCCCAATCAATGCCGGATCAATGCTGGTCTTGGGATGTCGGATCAATAGCAAACTGCTGCTGGAATAACGCCGGATCAATACGGGATCGGTGCTGGATCGATGCCTCACCGATGGCAGATCAATACTGCATTGATGCTGGGCCGGCAATGGATCAATGCCCGATAATCAATGATGGATCCTTTCCGATCCTTTCCAATGACAGATCAATGCTGGTTTGGTACCGGATCAATGCTGGACCCTCGGGGTCAAAGCTGGATCAATACCTGCATCGATACAGAACTGATCCTGTCCCAATAGCGGATCAATACTGCACCAATAGTGGATCAATGCTGCCCCAATACCGGATCAATGCCGTTCCAATAGTGGATCAATGCCGTTCCAATAGTGGATCAATGCTGTTCCAATACCGGATCAATGCCGTTCCAATACCAGATCAATGCTGCCCCAATACCAGATCAATGCTGTTCCAATACCGGATCAATGCTGCCCCAATATTGGATCAATGCTGCCCCAATACCAGATCAATGCCGTTCCAATACCAGATCAATACCGCACCAATACCGGATCAATACCGCACCAATACCGGATCAATGCCACACCAATACTGGATCAATGCCGCCCCAATACCGGATCAATACCGCACCAATACGGGATCAATACCGCCCCAATAGCGGATCAATGCCGCCATTGATCGTGTCCCCAGGGTCA
>NW_024528291.1:0-882 GCF_017590135.1 Pyrgilauda ruficollis
CTTACAACCCAAACCATTCTGTGATTCCAGTCCCTTCTTCTTGGCCTCCTTTCTATCTTGTACAAACTTTTGCCACAAAACCAGGCATTTTTGGAGCCCACACAAGCAGCAGACCAGGTTTTCTGAGTCACTTTTCTCCACAGCTCTACTGCTACTCTGCAAACTTCCCACGTCTACTTCCAACTCCCCACCACCGAAAGAGGTTGGGTGAGATGGTGTGTGAAAGAGACAAGCAAAAAGCTATGTAGCATTTCCAGACCCCCAAAAAGGTCCAGGATTTCCCACCTCTACACTGCTAGATTAAGAATTAATGTGTCATGTGGCTCACTGGTGTTTCTCCAGAGGAGACAGAGACTGCTGCATTGGGAATATCCAGTTTTCCTCTTAAGCCACAGGGACAGGTTCTTCCCACCACAAAGTGAGCACTCACCAGTTGGTTCCAGTTTGAAGGTCATCTTCTGGCCTGCAGCCTCACAGATGTATTCCCCAGCATCCTTCTTCTCCAGCTGCTCCACCACCAGGCGCCGGGACTTGCCCAAGGTCTCTATTTTGAATTTCCGAGAGGAAACGAGCAGTTTTCCATCCTTGTACCACTTCACTTCAGTTGTATCCTGTGCTACCTCACACACGAGGGTGGCACTTTCTGTCAGGACAGCCTTCACCTCCTTCTGGACCTTTTCCTGGTTTATAAATGCAGGTTTGGGCTCTGAGCACAGAAAAAGAAGAAAATCATTGTTGATGGGTTAAAATTAGATTAATCTTACAGATTTCTGTGGAGAAGTTTGGGAAATATTTAGAATGCCACTTGCCAAAACCAATTGCCATCACTGAGCATTGTCTACCCTTCTGTGGGGTGGAGTTGCCACTTGGAAAATTGGGAAC
>NW_024528292.1:0-882 GCF_017590135.1 Pyrgilauda ruficollis
CTGCCCGGCAGGGATTGGGTCCCAGGCTGGGGCTGGGGCTGCTCCGGCCTGTGGTGGGCAGCTTCATCCCGGTGCTGAGCAGCCAGGCAGTCCCGATCCTGGCCCACCACAGGCCTCACACAAAAAGAGCCCCACAAATAGATGGAGGCTCTTCCAGCCGCCCCCTGGCTCTTCCTGCTGAAACCACGGCCCCACTGCTACATGCCAGTGGTATGGAATTAGACAGGGCTAGAAATGCCACCCCTCTTTCCCTCTGTAACTGGGACCACTGCAATAGCCCTACACCTTTTGATATTATCAGATGGTTTTCTGCATTAGTTTTATTTTTATTTTTCTCAAAGTCATAGATAATATGACAAGGCTCTATTTTGTCGTTTTTGAGGAACTTTACTTGGCTAAGAAAATTGTTTTTCCAGTGCAAAGGTTTCATCTCTGCATCTCTGCAAAAGTTTTTGAATTTATCTAGTACATGATCAATAAGAAAAGAATTAAAAGACACTACCATTTCTAAACTGAATCAATTGCGTACTATAGCATTAAAGATTAGTCTCAATCTCATCTTAAAATGTTCCAGATATATCAATTTAGAGTATATTTAATTTTATAAATGTTGCTCTAATTATGTATATTAATTCCAGTGAAGCAGAATTGTAAGCACCTAGAAAGCTGTGTCAGCAAGGGCATCATGTGTTTGAAAAAAAAATACATGACACATCTGGCTGAGTGACAATACCAATATCACTTAAAAGATCTTGAAACAGTGGAGAATTCACACCATCTCAGCCCCAAAAGCATTAAGAGCTTCACCTGGGGCCCTCAGCCACCCTTGCACACAGATTTAGGACATCATTTCATCTCAGCTTTGGGGCTATCACAGCTCCC
>NW_024528293.1:0-882 GCF_017590135.1 Pyrgilauda ruficollis
AAAAAAAAAATTAAAACCTCCTTTTCTTTGGATGTTGAGTTCACAGTGTGTAATGCTTGTTTGAAAGCACTCAGTCGATTATCCAGGCTTTGCATCAGTGAGCGTGACAGCTCCTGTGAGATTAAAGAGCTGTTACCATCAGAACTTTATTCAGTTTTTCTTTCACTTCTGCAAGTACAGAGAAGGATAGGTGTACTTGTAAAGTGTCACAAGGATTACACTGCAATGCTTTCTGGATGAACTTCAGTGCCACTGAAGTGGGGGAAACAGTACCAAATAATCTCATGACAGCTGTCATGTCTCCAAAAGTGTCTGATCAGATCTTCAAATCTGAATGCTGGATACCTTGTTTATACATTCAGCCTCTAGTATCCACCATTTCTGTTTTCATCCATTCTAGTTGTAAGAATGTGATTAGGCACTAAACTAATCAAATAGCTGTTAATTTACAATTATCTCTCCTCAATCTTACATGTGGAATGATTTATAAAGAGTGAGGTATTCAGGCAAATTGCCTAGTTCCCACTTCTTCAAATGCTTCCTAAATTTTATGTTTAAAGAATGTATTGTGTATTTAAAAATTATTTGGATTGTTGCATGTATTGAAAAAGCATGAGAATTTCTAAAATGAGTAAAACTGATATTTATAATACAATTTTTAAAATCTAGGTATGAGGGGTAAAGCATGGAAGGGAGTCTCTTGGGTCATTTGCTTTATTATAAGAGATTCTGTGTGTAAGAGGTGTTTGCTTCATTAGTTGGTTTGTTTTATAATCTAGTTACAGAACTCAGGGTCATTCTAGTCACAACATAACTCCTTTTTTTGTTTGGTTTGTTTGGGCATTATTTTTTGTCCTTGTTGATTTGGGGTTTTTATTTTTT
>NW_024528294.1:0-882 GCF_017590135.1 Pyrgilauda ruficollis
TGTCCTGTCCCTCCTTCCCTTGTCCCAAGCTGTGGGAGGAATGAGGTGTCCCCAGGGCTGCTGTCACTGTCCCTGCCCGTGGCAGAAGAGGTGGCACTGCTCCCACAGCAGCACAAATGAGCTGTGACCAGAAAGCCCCATGAGAGAATTCCATTTATTTTCCAACACTTGAACTAAGGCATGACTGCAAATAAAAACCCCATCTGAGCTTGGTACTTTCTGCTGCAAATCCTGATTTATGAATATTGCTCTGCACAACCACTGCTAGAGTGGCCCAGGGGTGCTAAACCAGGGGTGTGTTTGCTCTGCTCCTGGCTTTTTAAATTTGGGATTCATCTCCTACAGGGAAGAGGAATGCTCCCTCTGAGGGTGATATTCCTGTGGCAATGCTGCTTTTCGATTTTAAAGCCCATCTCTGACGTAAGGGATTGACTCATCCACACCTGTCCAGGGCATTTGAATGAATGAGCCAGGAGATATTTGCCAAAAAATGCACGGATTATTTGCCCAAAAATACATCTATCACCCTTCCTACTGCACTCCTTCCATTTCAAAAATGTTCATCTTTCAGATTTAGGAATTGTTTTACCCACCTGCTTCCTGAGAAATACGAAATCAAAGACCTGTCCTCACTACTGCCTTCCAGGAGGATACAAGGAATTACTTCCTAAAAATAAGTAACCTCAGTGGCAAAGTCCTTCCCAAGACTTTTCTTTCAGAGCAGTGAGCTTGGAAAATCTGGGAAGTCCCCAGACTGTTGTTTTCCTGTAAAAACCATCATGCACAGATGGAGCAAGCCCATCAAATTTAGGATGGCAAGTAATTCCTGTTCCCTGAGTGCTGCAGAGAAATGGAAGCCCATCCAGGAGGATATGCCTTGAA
>NW_024528295.1:0-883 GCF_017590135.1 Pyrgilauda ruficollis
GGGATGCCACTCTCCATGTCACTGGGATGCCACTCTCCCTGTCGCTGGGGTGTCACTCTCCCTGTCTCTGCTCAGGTACTGCTGGGCCATCCACAGAGCTCAGCTCACAGGTGCTGAGGGTCAGATAAACCCAGCTACACTTCCAGCTGGAGAGGAGGGAAAGCTGTGGCTGGGAAAATGAATGGGAAAGGCAGACAAAGAGCCCTAAATGCAGAAGGGGAAATGCAAATCTGTTGGTGTGGACTGGCGCCTCTCCTGCCTGGCTCTTCTGGAGCTGCCTGCATTGGAGATTCCCCCAATGGGCAATGTGCAGGCCCAGCCCCAGTGCAGCTGAGCTTGCAGGTTTCCATGAGCTGGAGCCGAGCTAAAGGGAAAAAGAGCAGCAGCTCTGGGGATCGCTGCAGCTTCCGCAGCTCCTCCTGCACATCAGCTGCTCCGTGCCACTCTGCTGGGCAGGAAATGGGGCTTGTCTGGGGAAGGGTCAGCCTGGACAGCTGGGCTGGCAGCTACTCCACCTACAGCAGCTCCATACTGAAATTAAGAGATTAGGTGGAGAATTAAGAAATTAATCCTGATTTTTCAGGATGCACATCAATGCTCTCATTAGAGGACCTCTGTGCCTGGAGTCATGCTGCTGCAAGGCCAGAGCTGGTGCAGGAAGGGTTCCACAGGAATGGTTCCCTGAGAGCCAGCACCTGTCCCTGCACAGCCCTTGCTCTGTATTCTGCTGGGCATTGTCCAAGCAATGCCTTGGGTGCTGAATAATGAAAGCACAAAGCAGCCAGGGCAATCTTCCTCTGGGTGGGAAGTGGAGGGACAGCTCCCATCCCTGCTCTGGGAGAGGGACAGCACCAGGAGCCAGCTGGGGCTGGGCCAGGGCAGG
>NW_024528296.1:0-882 GCF_017590135.1 Pyrgilauda ruficollis
TCCCAGTTCCCTCCCAGTCCCTCCCAGAGCCCCCCAGTGCCCCCAGTGCCCACCAGGCACGTGCTGGTCCCCGAATTTCACGGAGATGATGTAGTTGCCGGGCTCGGTGGGGCAGTAGGACACGCGGCAGGTGCCGTCCTCCAGCTCCTCCGTGGTGATGTCCACCTTGCTGGGACCCTCGATGGACAGGCTCAGCCCCCCGTAGCCTGGGGGGGGTCAGGGGGTCAGGACAGACCCCAAAAAATCCACCCCAAAAAACCCCAAATCTGCCATATTGCATAAAAACCCTGAAATACCCAAAAAACCATAAAATACCCCAAAAACCCCCATGAAAAAACCCTCACTGGACAGGCTCAGCCCCCATAGCCTGGGGGGGGTCACAGGGTCAGGACAGACCCCAAAAAATCCACCCCAAAAACCCCCAAATTCCAAAATCTCCCAGGACAAACCAGTGTCCCCAAATCCCCTCCTAGTCCATCCCAATCCCGCCCAGTGTCCCCAGTCCCAGTCTCTCCCAATCCCTTCCCAGTGCCTCCCAGTCCATCCCAGTCCCCCCTAAATCCCCTCCCAGTCCCTCCCAGTGTCCCCAAATCCCCTCCCAGTGTTCCTAAATCCCCTCCCAGTGTCCCTAAATCCTGTCCCAGTCCCCCCAGTCCATCCCAGTCCCCCCCAATCCCCTCCCAGTGTCCCTAAATCCCCCCTCAGTCCATCTCAGTCCTCCCCAAATCCTTTCCCATTGTCCCCAAATCCCCTCCCAGTCCCTCCCAGTGCCCCCAAATCCCCTCCCAGTGCCCCCAGTCCCCTCCCAGTCTCCTCCCAGTCCCTGCCAGTGTCCCCAGATCCCCTGCCAGTCCTTCCCAGTCCCCCCCAATCCCCTCCCAG
>NW_024528297.1:0-882 GCF_017590135.1 Pyrgilauda ruficollis
CAGAAAGCTGGCCAAAATGTACTCTCACACTGATGCTGGCAAAATAGAACACCCCTCTGAAATGAACGCAATTTATTACACAATATGTGACAAAAATGTTTTAAAATAACCAAGGTGAATTCAGTCAGTGTGTTTAAATTTCCTGCATGTATTGGTGAAATAACTGTGATTTACTGTTACTGTTAATAAGAATTATAAAATCCCAAGCCTTATCAAGGCCATATTGTGCTAAAAGATGCATATCTGTGTATAGGTAACAACTCTTGGTTCTTGTCAAAAATTTGCTGTAAAATAAATAAGTAACAAGGACAAAACTTGAGTGGTCAAAACATTATTTGCAGTAGTTTACACATTTGATGCAGCCCTGAGAAACTGTACCTCAAACGATCTAATTCACTACCTGTTCCTATACATACCAAGAAACATTGCCTTTTGAATTCTGCAGCATTTTTTTTAAAGCATGAGATTAAATTTTCTGACAATCCAAAGGAGATATAATTTTTTATACTCCATATGGCTTTCATAAATATAAGGTTTTATCACAGCTAAAGAAGCATTCATGGCTGTTCCATGGATGCAGAGAACTGAGTACCCAGGTGGAGATTTTCCATTCATATTACAGTGAAGTATTTTGTCACGCTTCTTTACAAAAAGTTTAATACAGTTCTGCCTCCATTATGTGCTTTTGGACATTATTTTGAGAGAGACTATATCACAACTAAGAGCATGTTGCGACAGGACAAGGGGGAATGGTTTCGCATAGAAAGAGGGCAGGTTTGGATTGAATATTGAAAAGAAATTCTTCCCTCTGAATTCTTTCCTCACCACCTCTGGGTGGTGAGGCACAGGAACAAGATGCTCAGAGAAGTTCTGGATGCCCCA
>NW_024528298.1:0-882 GCF_017590135.1 Pyrgilauda ruficollis
GGTTTTTTGTGTCGCTGATGTCGATTTTGGGGTGATCTTTGCCGTTTTTGGGTTTATTTTGGGTGTTTTTGGCATTCCCAGGGCTGTTTTTGGGGTTCCCAGGGCTGTTTTTTGGGTTTTTTGTGTGGCTGACCCCGATTTCGGGCTGATCTTTGCCGTTTTTGGCTGATTTTGGGTGTTTTTGGCATTTCCCAAGCTGTTTTTTGTGGTTTCCGGGGTTCCCAGGGCTGTTTTTTGAGGGTTTTTGGGCTGATTTTGGGTGTTTTTGGGGTTCCCAGGGCTGTTTTTGGGGTTTCCAGGTGTGTTTTTTGGGGTTTTTGGTGTCACTGACCCAGATTTCGGGCTGATTTTGGGTGTTTTTGGGTTAATTTTGGGTGTTTTTGCCATTCCCAGGGCCTTTTTTAGGGGTTTCTAGAGCTGTTTTTTGGGTTTTTTTATGTCGCTGACCCCGATTTTGGGGTGATTTTTGCCGTTTTTGGGTTAATTTTGGGTGTTTTTGGCATTTCCCAAGCTGTTTTTTGTGGTTTCTGGGGTTCCCAGGGCTGTTTTTTGAGGGTTTTTGGGCTGATTTGGGGAGTTTTTGTGGTTCCCAGGGCTGTTTTTTGGGTTTTTTTGTGTCGCTGACCCCGATTTCGGGGTGATCTTTGCCGTTTTTGGCTGATTTTGGGTGTTTTTGGGGTTCCCAGGGCTGTTTCTTGTGGTTTTTTGTGTCGCTGACCCCGATTTCGGGCTGATTTTTGCCGATTTTTGGCTGATTTTGGGAGTTTTTGGGGTTCCAAGGGCTGTTTTTGGGGTTCCCAGGGCTGTTTTTTGGGGTTTTTTGTGTGTCTGATGTCTATTTCGGGGTGATTTTTGCAGTTTTTGGGTTAATTTTGGGTGTTT
>NW_024528299.1:0-881 GCF_017590135.1 Pyrgilauda ruficollis
ACCTGTCCAGGTGTGTCACACCTGTCTGTACCTGTCCCACCTGTCCAGGTGTGTCACACCTGTCTCACCTTGAGCGCCAGCAGCAGCAGGAAGGTGTCACACCTGTCCAGGTGTATCTCACCTGTCACACCCGTCACACCTGTCCAGGTGAGCTCACCTTGAGGGCCAGCAGCAGCAGGAAGGTCTCACACCTGTCTGTACCTGTCACACCTGTCTCACCTGTCCAGGTGTATCTCACCTGTCACACCCGTCACACCTGTCCAGGTGAGCTCACCTTGAGGGCCAGCAGCAGCAGGAAGGTCTCACACCTGTCACACCTGTCTCACCCGTGCCCAGGTATCTCACACCTGTCACACCCATCACACCTGTCTCACCTGTCACACCCATTACACCTGTCACACCTGTCACACCCATCACACCTGTCCAGGTGAGCTCACCTTGAGCGCCAGCAGCAGCAGAAACGTCTCCACGCTGTAGAAGCCGCGGTCGACGAAGTCGCCCATGAACAGGTAATTGGTCTCTGGGACATCCCCGCCCACCTGCACAGGTGAGACACGAGAGGGACACGAGAGGGACAGGTGAGGACAGGTGAGACAGGTGAGGGACAGGTGAGACAGGTGAGACGGGTGAGAGACAGGTGAGGGACAGGTGAGACAGGTGAGACATGAGAGGGACAGGTGAGGGTCAGGTGAGGGACAGGTGAGGTCACTCAGGGTCACCCGGGGTCAGGTTTTGGTCATTTTGGGTCATTTTAGGGGGATTTTGGGGAAATTTTGGAGTTGTGGTCACTCAGTGGTCACTGGTCACTCACTGGTCATTGGTCACTGGTCACTCAGCGGTCATTGGTCAGTGGCCACTCAGTGGTCACTCATTGGTCAGTG
>NW_024528300.1:0-9925 GCF_017590135.1 Pyrgilauda ruficollis
GTGTTTCTTCTACTCATTTCCAGTCAGATTTACATCAGCTTCCCCTAAAGTAAAATCCTGTGATCCCCCTGGCACACCAGCAACAGAAACAGATTTTGCCCCCACATGTCTTGATGGGATTAATGTGCACTGCGCACCAGTGTTGACCAAGGCCTCATATATTTGTGGTTCTGATATGCCAGGCAAACAAATCCACACAGTCCAAAAAACACGGTTTTCCCTAGCCTCTACCTGGCTAGAGGCAGGGTCCCTCTAAGCTTGGTTATCTTTCTTTCCCTAGGCATATGTCTTGGAGGTTCCTTCAATGGGATCAGACACATCGTCATCATCATCATAACTGGCAGTTCGGCTACGGGCCCCTGGAGCTGCTTCCTTTTTAGTGGAACTTCCTGTCTGAGTTTTGCTGTCTTTCAATTCAAGCACCCATTGTGCTAGAGCAGCAGTAGATTTTCCATCTCATCTCTTCATGTTTTCTCCACAATCATGCAGGAAGAACCACAGCTCAGCTTGTGGGGAGTGCCTTCTCTCCCCGTCTGGGGGGACATCTGTGTTTGGTACCAGAATCTCTGATCTGTATTGCCGAGATATGGAGAAAGCCCTCTTTCATCTCCTCCCTGAGTTTCTTGTGATTCTCCTCTATCTTATCTTCTAATTTCTGCAGACGTGTTTCTACAGCTGCAATTCTTGCATGTGTTGGGCCATGCACAGCATCTGCATATGCCCAGAGCTTCTTTGCCATATCAAGCATGGTCTCTCCTCCCTGTCATCCCGCTTCATTATTGCTAAAGCAGAAGCTTATTCTTGTGGCCTAAGTCGTACAAGTTTTCGCCACATCATGGATGTACATGGTACCAAGTCTGGATTCCTAGTGTTTAGGTCATCTGAGAAGACAATCTCTGCTACTGCCATATCGGCGATGAAGAGAGATGGGGACTTGGTGAGATGGTCAAAGAATCCAATTTTATTGTGGACTACTGTCAGCGCAACAGGTCCCTGGCCAAGTAATAAGTGACATAGACTCCATGTATTTCAGAAGGGTAATAATTTACTTTATTAAGAAACCCATGCTTTTATACCCTACTTCACTACAGGTGGACTTGATTGGTCCTTTAATTAAAACACCATCACCATTGGCTAATTAAGAAACCACCCTTTGGTAAACAAATCTCCAAAACACATTCCACATGTTCACAATACCAGGTGCAGCAAGTTAAGATAAGAATTGTTTCTCATTCTTTTCTCTGATCTTCTCACAGTCTTTCCCAGAACGATATCTGGGAAAGTTGTGTTTCTCTCTGTGACCAGAGAGCTGTTGCAACAGACTACAAATGCTTATATAGTATTTTAGGAAGGCTAGTAATGTTTTACTACAATGATTGGATTAAAAATCACATAAACAAACTTATGCATTTTACAACATCTCTTGCTTGCAGAGTTTGATGTAATTTTCTTTTTCCAGTAAATCTATCTGATTTAATCGTCTTGCAATCTTGATTTAATTCTCAAAGCTCTGTTTACTCTGGCCAAGGCATTTTGTTTATCAAATCTCTTATGCTAATAAAGGCCAAAGTACTCTCTGTTTTGTGTACCCCAATACTGCCATTTCTCTCAAGCATTGAATCCCTTGTTCTATGGTCTTCCACTGGGTTTGCTGCATATAGAGATCGTCTGCACAGAGATATCTGTAAGAATCCGTGTCTGGATGGGCTGTTCGGGTCTAATCCGGCTAGCTATGGACCCCAGCCCACACGATCTTACATGGACGAAAGCAAAAGACCAGAAGCGCTCTTCTCCACGTGGGGACGAATATTCTCTGTTTATTGACTTGTGAGGAGACACCTCAGACTCAGGCAACTCCCCAGATGGGAAAGAGAGCATTGCCTGATGGCGGGAGACTTTTATACCCAGGGGAATGGGGGACGGAGGAAGAGGACCACTGCCAATGGGATACCAGTGAGGAGGGGCGAGGGGAGGGACTGACCAGGGGAGAGACCACCAGGGGGTGTTAGGGAGAGGGGTGGGTGAGGGAAAAACCATGTGATGGGAGAGGGGAAGAACAAATCATGTGATATAACATAAACTATTCAGTGCAATATAAAGACTACTCAGTGCAAATCTCCAATCACCCAGTGCAAAACAACAACTAAATAAACTATTTAGTGCAATACAACAGATATCTTTGTGCCACACTTCCCAGGACCTGTGCCCAGAGACTGTGAGGGTTAGCCCCCCTCATAATTCCTTGGTTGATAACCGGATCATGTGACAGGGATCCCAAATGCCTCGGTTCAGTGCCGTCCAGAATTGTAGCCTCACCTGCAGCATTCCAAAGACGGACTAACCAACTAATTATAGATTCATCAGGTCGTCAAGTGTAATCCTTAGGCTACAAAGGTCCTTCAGGGAAAAGGACTCAGTAGTGACTTTTAATCTTGTGTCAGTTTCTTTGACTTCTGATTTTGTGTTAGTTGCTTTGATTCTGAACTTTGTGTCAGGAATTGGCATTGAGGGTCTTCCCCCAGATCATTATCGTTGGTCACTGGCTGATCAGTTTTGCTTGTGTGCTTCTTTCCTGTGGGGACTGCTAGTGGCTTAGGCTCACTGTCTGGTTTAGCTGCTGGCTTAGGCTCACTGTCTCGTTTAGCTACAACCTGAGTAGCTGGGGTGTTGGCTGTAGCCTGAGGGACTGGGGTAGCTGCTGATTTATGTCCCTCCCCCCTGCTTCTCTCTGCTGCCCTACAGTATCTAGCAGCGTGAGATAAGCATATGCCCGGGCCCAGCTTATTGCAATGATCCTTTTCTCCTTAGAGTCATCATGGCACTTTCAGGTATTTCCCCACCTCAGCTGGGTTTTAAATTTGTTCACATGGAAAGTCCCAGGCTCTAGGGTCAGAAAATTCTTTCAGGGTTTGGCCCATATCCTCTCATTCTCCACATCACTCAGGATTTTCCACGCCTGGGTTTACTTCTGGGTCAGGGGTCTCATCAGCTCTTCTGGACATCTCAGCCCTCATTTTAGACAAAGTGCAGATGGTATAGAGGAAGCTTGCCAGATTAAATACCAGGATGGTGGTATCTTTAACATCCAGGGGAAACTGAACATTCTCAGAAAGTGACTTAATAGATTCAAAGGAGAAGAAGGAAAGGCTGAAAAGCCTCATCGCCTGCTCCTCCTCTAACAAACTGGGTGCAATTACTAATAAACCCCCAAAACATGCTACTGGAACTCAGACACAGGGTAGGATGAGAAAACCATAAACCATACATGTGGATGTGACAGTTTGGTCAGAGAGCAAAACAGATAGCTTTCCCAGGCATCGTCCTGAGGAAAGCTGTGAGAATGCTCAGAGAAAAGAATTAAAACAATTCTTATCTCAGTCTCTGTGCCTGGTGTTTGTGAACATGTGGAATGTTTGTATGTGATGTTTTCAACAGAAGGTGTTGCTCCTAATTAACCAATGGTGTGATGGGTGTTGTTAAGAACCAATCAGGTTCTGGGTGAATTATCCTGACTATAAATATTTGAAGTTCCTAATAAAGTTTGCTTTTCTGCTTCCTGAGCATGGAGTCAATGTCGCTTGCCTTCAGCCTTTCCTAACTCAACAGCAACACATACATATCTTGAACAGACTCCAGTACCTTTGTAAACTCCCTATAAATCATTATCACTGAGCCCAGCACAATAGCTATTCTATTCCAGGCCCCTCTACTGTAAAAGCTATGTGTTAGGGACAATATTGGAGCTATTTCCAGATAAGAAAATAAGCCTAGGGACCAGAAAGGTATTAAAACCTCAAAAAAGCCTAGGGACCAGAAACACATGAAGGTCTCCACCCCAAGCGATATTATGAATTCAAGCAACATGGCTACTGACTGCTTTATCTCAATACAGAGTAAGTACAACCAAAATGCAATCAGTACAGGTTTTTTCCACTTTCTTGAGCCACGTGTTGGGTGCCAAAAAATGTATTTGCCCTGGTTTAGGGAAAATTTGAGAGAAAACCTCCATAGAGGTTCCTCTAGAAAGCAAATTCAAGCTGCCCCTCCCCCAACTGGTTCAGGAAAAGATTTCCTTGAAGAAAAGTGGGGAAAAAACTGTTTATTTAACAGGCAAAGCATTCACTGGCACAAAAAATTCAACAATATTAAACAATAAAACCTCTTGCCATTCTGAAGAGATGACAAATTCAGAGAGAGTCCTTTTTGTGGGTTGTAGCTGAGTTCACTCAGTCTCTTATCAGTCCCTCCTGCACTGGAAACGCCGTGGCCCAAGCCAGGCCTGGTGGGCCACAGGTGTGAGCTCCAGGTGCTCTTCTGGGTTTTCAGTCCAGAGCAGGTTTAAACAGTTCCAAGAAAAAAGAAAAACTACAGTCCGGGGAACTTCTCTGCCTCAGCTAGCTAAAAACTAACTAAAAGCAAGGGAAAGGTCTCTCCTGCCATCTGTCTGTTCTGCAGACAACACAGTCCAGGAGAAGGATGCGGGGGAGCAAGTGCAGTTTCTGATAACAAACTCCGCACTTTTTCTCCCCCCCCCTTCGCTCTTGAAACCAGTCTTAAAGGTGCAAAACTTATTTCTGGGCTAAACAGACAAATGGGGTTACAACCATCGTAAAGTCATCCCAGGACACATAAGAATTCCACTGATTGACAAGGAAAAGAAAAAGGCAGAGGCGTTATATATTAGAAGGGGGTCTTAGGTATTAGACATTTTGGGAAGTCTGTATCTCTCAAGTACCTCAGTCAGTAGGGAAAGAGAGAGGGAAATGTGGCCCAGAAATTAGGATAAAAAGGAGGCTGCTTTCTCCAAAATTTTGAGAGAATGCAGGGGAAATGCCCAATGGCCTCTCCCTTTATTCAGAGTTACAGGGCTCCTCTGTCTCCTTTTTGGACATAAACCTCTGGTGTCTGTGGATTAATTTTCCTGACAGGACCATGCGGAGGTAGGGTAGCACTTTCTTGTAGTTCCTGGACACACAACACAGTACAGAGCAACTGCAGGAATGAGGTCAAGAAGTGGGCATGGACTGTATGGGGTGTTCAAGACCACCCAAGGCCCCCAAAGCCTCTGTCCCATTTCCAGAATGGTCTGAAAAAATGGACTCCCCATGAGAGCTAATTTGTATAGAAAGTGAGAAACCTATCCATAAAAAGATACCCCCACCAAGCACAGGTGGTGCCTTTGACATCCCATCAGCTGGATCAATGCTGGAACCAAGATTGGTGATCACTTTTTCTCTCTCTTCCTCTCTCTCCCACTTTTTAATTCATCTCTTCCTTTCTTACTTCCTTTTCACCCTACCCCTTTATCCTAAACCCACTGCTGCATGCTTATATAGTAGGTTGGGGACTCACATACCAATTTCCACACTAAGTGTGTAATTTACTAATAAACTTTGTGAGTTTTTGCAGACCCTCTGACTTTTGTTGTTCCTTTTGACCACAAGCATCTACAAATCTTAGGTGCTCCTTTCCCCTTAAGGGTAGTGTTGGAAACCTGGATGCTGAGAATTTTAAACTTTCTGTGCTTAGAGGCACAGACCCACAAGAGAACACTGCATTTGACCTGAGGCTGTGAAGAAGGCTTCCAAAATTGATTGATAGTACTGGGATTACAGGTGTGTAGTTGGTTAGAAGTGTGTAACATCACAGGGTGGAAAACTTAGAGTTTGGGATTTTAGAACATAGAAATAAATATGAAGCAATATGGAGGTTTTAGGGTGGAGGCAGGTTGTTCTTCTTTATCTTCTTCTTCCTTCTTCTTCATGGGTTTGGGTGATGTTTTGTAATTGGACAGAAAAGTCCGCATTGCAGGCTTCCAGGGATCAGTTATTGGATTAAAAGGGAAAATAATCTAGGTGTCCTTTCTTAATTGGATCATTTAGTCTTAAAAGACCTTGTAACAAGAGATAGTTAGCTATTTTGTGCCTTGCTAATGAAAAGCTGCTGAACTCATGGTTGTGAGACTGTTTTACTGATAAGAAATAATAAACACCTGAGTCCGAACATGAACTACTGTCTCAAGTACCTTTGATTCAGACCCAGAGAAACTGATAGGTAGGATGCCACACCATGCTGTGTGCATTGGTGTAAAGGCACCTCAGCTGGGCTGTCGGCCATGTCACCTTCCTAGAAGAACACCCCTTAATTCCTTTGAGATAATTCTCTGGTGTTTCCCTGTTGGATTCTATTACCTCAGGAGTGCCTGGCTCATCTCCATAAGACTTCAAGTGTGCTCCAGTGTGGTCAGATATCCTGGGTAACGCAAAATGTTATTGTGTTCTGTATCTTTCTGTGCCCAAAATTGTTACTGTCTCTTTATGACCCGGTAGCCAGAAACGGAACCACGAGGTCAGGGGGTGCTGGTCCCTTTTTAAGGTAGGGGGCATTCAGGCAGACGGTCTCTTCCTCTTTTATTCTTGACAGGAGAGGTGAGTCAGCGCAAGGCAGAAGCCACCTTTTGCTTCTCTCCTTGCTCCTTGCTTGTCTTAGGTCTCCAAGAAACTGCATTTCACAATCCTAAATTGCTTCAAGGCAAATTTCACAATACCTGTCTACAGTCGTGACACAGAGCCAGAACCGTTGGGGCCTGCATGTATAATTTTCAGTGCCTGGGGAGACCGCTTTTTCCCCCTCGCAATACACCAACGGCTTGGAGACAGCAGCACCGACAACCAACGGAGTCCAGCAGGTGGCAGGAAGAGGCAGCAAGCACTGACCACACACACACACTGCTGCAATCACCAAAAGGAAGAGGGGAGGCTGACACCTGTACTAGTTTGAAAACGAACCAGAGGGACATTCCAAGTCAGAACTACAATTTAATGGGAAAATTAAAATAAAGGCAGAATGTTGTATTCCATTTTGTTTAAATGGTATGCCCTGTCTCACCCCTCCGAAATGTATGGTATATCCCAAGCCTGTGGTCCTGCCCTGAACCATCATGTACCTGTAATCCCATTGGCCCAAGTCTGATTCCGCACCCACTTCAATCTCCCTCTTAAGCTGTGCTATGAAATCAGTCGCTCTCTTAGCCCTTCCGCTCTCTTAGCCTTCCCTCCCCCTCCTTCTCCTTCCCCCTTCTCCCTCAGTAACCATGCTGTTCCCGGGGATGGGACCCCAAATAAATCCTCATCTAATCAGCACCCTCAGAAGCCGTGTGGAGTCTCCTTGCCTGCCTGCTGCTGCCAGAGAACTCTCACCCTAGGGGGCCCTCTGGGGACTCCCCGGGGTGCCCCCACCCCATTAAAACGAACTGCAACAGCAGAAAACACTGGCTTAAACTGGCAGTCAGGATACATTAGCCTGACTTTTGGGTAAGTGTGTCAAACCTTCACAGTCAGCCTCTCTACCTGGGCAGCAATATCCTGCCAAATCTTAACAGCCCAGATGGGCTCCCCTCTGCCCTGCCATTTGGCCTTTCTCCAGTGATCCGGCCATCCCCACAGAGCATTAGCTACCATCCATGAGTTGGTGTAGAGATAGAGCCTCAGCCACTTCTCTTGTTCAGCAATATCCAAAGCCAGCTGGATGGCATTAAGCTCTGCGACCTGACTTGATCCACCTTTTGTCCCTTGGTAACTTGTTCAACTAATTGTGTACAGCTCCATACATGAGCTTTCCATTTCTGATTAGCACCTACAACTCGGCAGGAACCATCAGTGAAGAGGGCATATTGTCTTTCACTCTCTGGTAGCTCATTATATGGTGGGGTTTTCTTGACAGATCAATTGCTCCTCCTCTTCTTCTGAAGATAGTCCAAAAGTCTTACCTTCGGACCAGTTTGTTATAATTTCCAGAATCCAAGGGTGATTAGGATGTCCTATCCAGACTTGCTGTGCGATCAGTGCAATCCACTTCCTCCATGTGGCATCGGTGGCATGATCCACGGAAGGAACATTTCCCTTGAACATCCAACCCAGCACTGGTAGTCAGGGTGCCAGAAGCAGCTGTGCTTCGGTGCCAATTACTTCTGAGGCAGCTCAAACCCCTTCATAAGCCACAAGAATGTCTTTCTCAGCTGGGATATAGCTGGCCTCATATCCTTTGTATCCCCAACTCCAGAACCCGAGTGATCATCCTTGAGTCTCTCCAGGTCCCTTCTGCCACAGGCTCCAGGAAGGACCATTCTCTCCAGCTGCAGTGTAGAGCACATTTTTCACATCCTGCCCCATTCTGACTAGCCCAAGGGCTACTGCATGGACAATCTCCTGCTTAATTTGTTCAAATGCTTGTTGTTGTTTGGGGCCCCACTGGAGATCATTTCTCTTTTGTGTCACGAGATAAAGAGGGCATACAATCATGCTGTACTCATGGATATACATCCTCCAAAAGCCCATGGCTCCTAGAAAAGCCTGAGTTTCCTTCTTGTTGCTAGGTGGGGACATAGCAGTAATTTTGTTGATTACCTCCATCGGAATCTGGTGATGTCCATCTTGCCACTTGACTCCTAGAAAGTGAATTTCTTGAGCTGGTCCCTTAACCTTTTCTTCACTTAATGGCAAAACCAGCTTTCAGAAGAATCTGGATAATCATCTTTAATTTCTCGAAGACTTCCCCTCCTATGTTCCCCTATATGATGATGTTATCAATATACTGTAGATATTCCGGAGCCTCACCCTTTTCCAGCTCAGTCTGAATCAGTCTATGGCAGATGGTGGGGCTGTGTTTCCACCCCTGGGGCAGTTGTTTCCAGGTGTATTGCACACCCCTTCAGGTGAAGGCAAACTGAGGACTGCACTGCTGCCAGAGGAATGGAGAAAAAGGCATTGGCAATATTGGTTGTCACATACCACTTTGCTGCCTTGGATTCCAGCTTGTTCTGAAGTTCCAGCATGTCTGCTATGGCAGCACTCAGTGGTGGCATGACCTCGTTCAGGCCATGGTAATCCACCGTCAGCCTCCATTCTCCACCGGACTTACGCACTGGCCATATTAGGCTGTTAAAGGGTGAATGAGCCTTGCTGACCACCCCTTGGCTCTCCAGTTCATGAATCATCTTACGGATGGGAACCACAGTCTCTGTCAGTGCGGTACTGCAGGTGGTGCACTATTGCTGTGGCGATTGGTAGCTGTTGTTCTTCAACTCTTGGTAGTCCCATGGCACAGGGGTCATCTGAAAGACCAGGCAGGGTATTCAGTTGTCCAGTTTCTTCTGTCTCCAGAGCAGCTATCTGGAAAACCCAACAATGCCCTTTTGGGTCTCTGAAATACCCATTTCTGAGATAGTCTATGCTGAGGATGCATGGGGCCTCTGAGCCAGTAACAATTGAGTGTTTCTGCCACTTGTTTCCAATTAAACTCAATTCTGTGTCCAGTACTGTCAGCTGCTGGGATCCTCCTGTCACCCCAGAAATAGAAATGGATTCCACTCCCACATACCTTGATGGCATCAGGGTACATTGAGCGCCAGGGTCAACCAAAGTCATATATCTTTGTGGATCAGAAATGCCAGGCCATTGGATCCACACAGTCCAATAGATTTGACTGTCCCTTTCCTCTACCTGGCTAGAGGCAGGGCCCTTCTAATCCTGGTCATGATGCACATTGCTCTCCTGTTGCGATGAACTCTCCGTGTGTGGAGACACGAGGCTTGACTCCATTTCAGACGGCTGATTTATTATGTTAAATATTATATTAAAATACTACATTAAAACTATACTAAATAACAGAGAGAACAGAGAGATCAGAAGGCTCAACAAGAACAGAACAGAATAGAATAACAAAATCCTGTGACTGCTCACAGCCTTGGCACAGGTGGCTGTGATTGGTCATCAATGGAAAACAATCCACATGGACCAATCACAGAGGCACCTGTTGCATTCCACAGCAGCAGATAGTAATTGTTTACCTTTCTCTCCTGAGGCTCCTCAGCTTCTCAGGAGAGGAAAAATCCCAGCAAAGGATTTTTCATAATATCATGGCTACA
>NW_024528300.1:10714-49386 GCF_017590135.1 Pyrgilauda ruficollis
ACATCCTTTCAGGTCAGGGTGAGGAGCAAAAAGGATCCAAGCAGGTACTGGACTTCACGCCCATCCTTAGACATCACCTAGGGTCCCCTAATTCTATATTGGTTCGTTGTTTTTAGGGGTTTTCCTAGAAAACGGGAAAATTTTGGAGCAGTGCATTCCTCATCTGCATACGTGGTCTCAGGCCACTCCTATTCTCCTGGGCTGCGTGTCCAGGTGTAGCTCCCAGGCAAGCATCAGGAGGACAATGGCTAAATCACCAACCATTGACGGGCAATTAAAGAAGAACTCTTAACAATTAAGCTAATTTAACAGCAACTGGTCCAACCGGTTTTAGCTCTGTAACCTTAAACAAAAATAGATAACTTTTTATTCATAACATGAACCACAATGAGTTTGAACGCATGCAGCCGAACTGCAGCCGCCGTCAGCTGGCGTGCCATGCCCCCTCCACGGAAGGACAGGCTGTTCGCAGGGTCTGATGCGAGGGACAGAGCTCCAGAAGCCATCGGGACAGCTGGGGTGGGCGGTGCGGGCGGCACGGGTGCCGGCTCTTGAGACGGTCCCGCGGGCTCAGCGCCGTTCTCGACATGCTCTTGCACTGCAGTTGTGTCGGCAGGAGGCAGCGGGACAGGCGCGGGCGGCGGGGACGCATCCCCCGCCAGGCTGGGCGCAGCAGCCGAGTCTCCTCCGGGGTCTGGACACTGCAGCGCGGCCGCAGCCAACAAAGCCGGCGGAGCCGCGGGGTCCGGTGCTTCCCGTGGGGCTGGCCGAGGCTGGATCGGGTCCGCGCCCTCCCGGAGTGGGGGGAGCGGAGAATGCCGCGGCGAAGTGGGCAGGGCCGGCCCGGAAAGCGGCGGGACTGGCTCCCCATCCCCCCCAGGAGAAAGAGTGGAGGGGGAAGGCAGATCCGTCTGCTCGTGCTCCAAGGGAGCAGAGGAAAACTTTTGCTCAGCCGTGGGCGATGTGGAGGGGCTGGGAACCCGTGGTTTGTCTTCGAGAGGTTTCTCTCGTACTGTACCTGGTGGAAATGGGGCGCGACCGCGCCACCGAGCCACGATCCCCACAGCCTCCCTTTTCTTCAAAGCACGGAAGAGAAGTTGGGACCCTGTACACATTACGGAGGGTTTAACACCCTGGTCCTCTGTCCACTCAAAAACAGATTTCATGAAATCCCAAAGATCTAAATCAAAGGAGTACACTACATTTGTAAAGAATCTATGAAGTTTTGCCCATCTGAAAAACGCATCACACAGTTTCTTCCACAGCATTATGACAATTCCGCCCTCGTGTCCCCATCTGTGCCAGAGTTTAATAACTTTCTCCTCTGACGCAGTAAACGGAACCTGAGCTTCTGAAGGTACATTTGTCCAACTTTCCTCCCACCTTCTGTGAATGGCAGGATCTTCAGGAAGGGAAAAAATAAAAGTACCTTTAGACAGTGTCCTTGTGGATCCAGCTGTGCAGCTCTGCTGCTCTGCGGTCTCTGGACACAATGTCCAGGAAACTCCAACAGGTTCTTCTGCTTGCCTTGGCTGTGAACTCTGCCCATCTTCAGGGTCTCGGCTCTTCAGTTCCAGGCTGGACTCCGTGGTCACTTCTGGGGTGACCATCAATTCCACACGTCCAGAGGTCACCAATTGTTGAGGACTCTCCGCGTGTGGCGACACAAGGCTTGACTCCATTTCAGAAGGCTGATTTATTATGTTAAATATTATATTAAAATACTACATTAAGACTATACTAAAAGAACAGAGAGATAAGAAGGCTACAACAAGAACAGAACAGAATAGACTCCCCTTCTTTCCTAACAAAACTTTCCATGTAGTTAAGACAGTCTCTTCCTCTTGAAATAAAATATTTCCCATTATTATTAGTTGGTGGCTCACCTAATTCCAGGTGTCTTGATAGAAGAAAATCAGGTCCGGACCTTCTTATGGCTCTCACCGCCACACTCGCTTCACCAACCACCGCCCCCCCCCCACTCCTTCCCAGTGGGTCATGGTTGCCAATCGCTGGGATCCCGATAAGGGTTTGACCGAGTATCTCGTTAAGGATGTCTTATCACGTCAGGGGTCACCAGATGTCGCTGTCGGGGCAGTCACGACACAACGAAGAGACCAGAAGCAGTCTCATTTGGCATCTGTTTAATACAAAATATGTCCGACTTTTTATACACTCTGTGATAGTTTATACTTCTTCTACCTTAACTATTGGCCACAATAAATCAACATGACACCATTGGTGAAAAGTTACAGTGACTTAACTAACTTTCTAAAAATACTCCATTCAGCTGCGAAGTTCTTATCTTTCTTCTGTTCCTCACTTCTCTTGGTCTCCTTGGTTACAGCCTTGAAGACAGCTCCTTATCAGCTACTTCTTTGCTTCTTGCTCCTTCAGCTAACAGGCCCACTGTTAGCTCCTTCCACACAGTCATACCATCAATGTTATATTTACTCAAAGTAATGCCTTTATAAAAACCCACAGAGATCTTGCTTTGAACTCACCAGACTCAGGGAATGAGAGGTCTCCCAGGTTAATATTTTCTGTGTGCACTTGGAGCCCCTCAAGGTCCCAGAATCCATAGAGCGTCAAAAACACCATGTGGTCGCCCAAATTGTCATCGAAACTGCTGGAAAAACAAAAACTCTTCAACATAATTTTTAGTGTTAGAGAATCAAGGAATTACTTTATTCTGGCCAGGATGTTATTCTGGCCAGGATGTGCAACAGAAATTGTGGAAGCAGCGGCCTGCTCAGGCCATCCTGACCTCTGATTAACAGCTCTTCTCCCATGGGAAAGTGCATACCAAAGGATCAACTCCAGATGTAAATACCTATGCTTTGGCGTACAGCCCAGAAAAATGGGCTGTGAATGAGTGTGGGATGAATTATAAGAGCTAGAAACATCAGCTCTACTCTTCTTGGTTTTGTGTGGTTGCTTTCTCTCTCCTACTGGCTAGCTGTGTAGTTGATCCTAAAATTTGTATACACAAGAAACATAAAATTACTCAAGTGTGTTTAATAAAGACGATCCTGCTAGGTGACAAAGTGGTGGTCTATTATCCTCAATCAATGCAGAAATCACTTCAACCACACATTGCTCCAGTTGTGCAGGGAAAATGGTTGTGGACAGTGGAGACAGAGAGACGACACACATGGAGGTTTCATGCAGCAAAGAAAGTTTATTGGTGTGCACAGTTCTTAATACAGGCTATTCAAAAGACTCCACATTTGACTCTGATTGGTTACCATCCAGCTCACTGACCAATACCTACCTGTTTGTTTTCATATCAGGGATTGGCTCTCTGTAGCCAAACCCCTCCTCCTCTTATGAAGCTTACAGTGCATCTGTATGTTGCAATAGAAAATCATTCCATCATACAAGATCGTTGCTAGATTTTTCACATATTTATACAGTCAAAACCCC
The DNA here is from genome assembly GCF_017590135.1 of Pyrgilauda ruficollis. NCBI lineage: Eukaryota > Metazoa > Chordata > Aves > Passeriformes > Passeridae > Pyrgilauda > Pyrgilauda ruficollis. The sequence continues at coordinate 14,141 of NW_024528300.1, forward strand.
TGAGAAATTCATTGGTTCAATGTTCGTTGGTCCCAAGTTACACAGTTCTTAGTATTTGGTTTCCTACTGGTTATTGCTCCCTCTGCCTTTGATGCTAATTAGGTTCTCATTCTTCATTCTCTTATCTATTTTTTCCCAGACCAGGAGTTTCCTCCAACCATGCCAGGAGTGATGTTTGGAGTTGATGTTCATTAATGTTCACTATCTTTCTTCTGTGCTACTCCCACTCTGCTGAGATATTAAGCTTATCAGGCCTCAAGTGGCGAAACAGTCCTTTGAAAAGAAACTTCAATTCCTTTCCCTTTGGGCAAAGGTGAACAAAACCCCTGACTAAACTTATACAAAAAAAATTTAGCTTGGTATAATTTCCAACACTACCAAGGGCATTGTCCTGGAAAAGCTGGCAGTCCACGGCTTGGACAGGTGCACTCTTTGATGGATTAAACTGGCTGGATGGCCAGGCCCAGAGAGTGGTGGGGAATGGTGCTGTATCCAGTTGGTGTTCAGTCGCTATTGGTGTTCCCCAGGGATCAGTGTTGGGCTCAGTCCTGTTTAATGTCTTTTACTGATGATCTGGATGAGGGGATTGAGTGTACCCTCAGTAAATTCATGGACGACACCAAGTTGGGTGGGAGGGTAGGAAGGCTCTGCAGAAGCATCTGGACAGCCTGTATAGATGGGCCAAGGCAAACAGTATGAGATTCAACAAGGCAAAGAGCTGGGTCCTACGCTTTGGCCACAATAACCCCATGCAGTTCTACAGGTTGGGGGAAGAGTGGCTGGAAAGCAGCCCAGCAGAAAAGGAGCCAGGGGTACTGGTCATGAGCCAGCAGTGGGCCCAGGTGACCAAGAAGGTCAATGGCATCCTAGCTTGTATCAAGAATAGTTTGGCCACCAGGCCAAGGGAAGTGATTGTCCCCCTCTACTCGTCACTGGTAAGGCTGCATCTTGAGTCCTGTGTCCAGTTCTGGGCCACTCACTTCAAGAAGGACATTGAGGTGCTAGAGCGAGTCCAGAAAAGGGCAACAAAGCTGGTGTAGGGTCTAGAAGGTAAGTCCTATGAGGAGCGGCTGAGGGAGCTGGGGTTGTTTAGCTTGGAGAAAAGGAGGCTTGGGGGAGACTTTATCACTATCCACAACTACCTGAAAGGAGGATGTAGCAAGGTGGGGGTTGGTCTAGGGCCCTGACAGGGCCAGAAACAGCAGTAGCTCCGTCCCAGAAAGGGCATCTCCATGGCCCTCAGTGCCGGGGCCACACAAAGTGGCAAGCAGCGGTGCCTTACTGCCTCCAATCCGGCAGCAGCCACACCTGGCCACTGCCGCACACATGGGGCAGCCCCACCATGCAGGCCTGCCTCTTCATTCTTTCTCACTGTGTGACACCCATCCTCAGAAGGCAGTGGCAGGGGCGGGCGGGCCCCAGGGAGGAGACTTGGACAGCTGCAGGGGGTCCATCCAGGGCTTCACAGCTCAATCCGTGAATGGTTTTTCAAAGCACCTTTTTAATTAATGTCACTGAGTTGCAGAGAAATTGTCCCACTTGAAGGAAAAGAAAGAACAACTGTTTGTCCCTCCATGTCTGCGATGTAGAAAAGATTACTACTGGAGTGAAGCCGTAATCGAAATCTGGTACAGACGCTAACCCTTTCTTTTAAAACCAGCTAATGAGTTGATGTTAATAGAATTGTTATGCCTCTGCCTGGATTTGTAAACTTGTATATACTTTCTGTAAAGGAAAATTGGCAAATTTAGATATTGTTAGGGTTTCTGAAAGTTATTTAACTGCTGTATGGATCATGAGGATCTGAAGGGCATAATATTCAAATTAGCAGAAACTACCTTTGTGTCAAAGACAGCTGAGAAAATTTTCTGTATGTGACATTTTTTAGGTGAGAGAGAAATAAGCTACAAGAAATCAGTATGTTTGCATGCCATTTCATAGTTAAGAAAACTTCTGTCTCATTTTGAGCTTCTGGAAAATACTTAATTTTTCCCAACCTTAGTGTCTTTCTGAATGCAAACTATTCATGTTAGAAAATAGGTTTCACTGAATCACACATTTTTTGCTTTTGTTAAAACTGACTTTGTATTTTCAAGTAAACTGTAGATTTTGACATGACTGTTTATTAGAGAAATTTAGGGTTACCTGTGTGAATGAAGTATATTTCTGCATGCAGATAGCATTATATCATTCCTTACTTTAACACTGCTTTGCAAAGTTTAAACTTTTCAAAAGAAATGCTGATGTAGTGTATGATTAGTACAACTTGTCATATAAGATGTATACTGCCTTTTAAAGAACTTTGATTTAAAAGTCTGATCGGACTGAATTAATATAGATTTTTTTATTAGTTGTAATAATATTAGATGTTGCCATGAAATTAGAAAATTGTATACCTGAAAAATTATTTGCAAACTCAGTACCCTCAGAGCATCATTTATCATTATGCGGATATGTCTTTGGTTGCACATGCAAGATGTGGCCGGGGTGTGCATTCTATTGCCATCTGTTAGAACCAGGTGGGGCAGTTATCTTCTGTTAATGGGCCATCTGTTAAAACCAGGTGGGGCAGTTTTCTTTATCTCTTCCATTACCCATCCTCCTTCCGGGAGATATCTTCTGTTAATGGGCCATTGAGTCTCACTGCATGACTGATAAAATTACATCATCCCATTGTGAGATGCTCTGCCCAGGGGGAGGAGCATTTCTACCTGGATATAATCTGAAATTTGGAACACCACAGGCAGCCTTTTCCCACTGGATTCCCAGAGGAAGGCCAGGCCCATCTACACCACCACTGGACCTTCACAGGAAAACAACACCCTTCTACAGGATCATTGTTTCAACAGAACTACATCTGTCACTCCAGGAGGACTACAGCCACCATTTAATCAGACTGCTACCAACACCCTGACCAACAGGGTGTCAGGTTGTATTCTGACTCTGTCGGTGTTGTTTTGTATAACTGCATTTTAATTTTTTTTATTATTTTATTTTTGCTAATAAAGAACTGTTATTCCTGCTCCCACATCTTTGCCTGAAAGACCCCTTAATTTCAAAATTATAACAATTCGGAGGGAGTGGGTTTACAGTTTCCATTTCAAGTGAGGCTCCTGCCTTCCTTAGCAGACACCTGTCTTTTCAAACCAAGACAGGATAATATTTTATTTTGTGGACAGGAAAATTAATATTTGCAAGATACTACTTGACATCTTAATCTTACTCAGCATAGTTTGCAGGTGGCCCCTTAGAAACATCAGTAGATTCCCTGCTTGGAAATATTTAGAGTGGATATTAACAGAACAAAATGTGAAACCGCAGCAATTAACTTTAAAGCCTCATGTCAAAATATTGAATGATTTACAAAATTTACTGGGAGCAATTAATGGGCTGAGACCCATTCTAGGTTTAGCCACTTATCAATCAAAGCATTTGTTTGCTCACTTGAAAGCAAATCCTGACTTCCCCATTGTTATGGATGAGTAGTGCGATGGTTGACTCTCACAATTAAGGGGCAAATATCAGGTATATGTTAAGACAAGTTTTGTAGATGTATAGTTATGCTTCTCCTCCCCCTAGCATTGTTATCACAAGATGGCCTGGGTAGTCGGGGCATTTGGGAGGGTTGGCTTGTTACTATGGCAGCACCTGACCTCCAATCAAGATGTAAGAAAGTGATCTCCACCACTAGAGAGCAAAGGATTCAACTGACAAGACTTTGGGTGGGGCTAAAGGTTTAAAGGGTGGAACATCCATTGTGTGGATGAGCACATGGTGATAGAATCCTTTGCTTAATTGTGAGAGTCAACCATTGCATTACTCATCTATAACAGCTGTCTTGGTTTAGCAGACAGATGTCTGCCAAGGAAGGCAGGAACTTTCCTGAAATGGAAAATATGACCGCCTTCTCTCCAAATTATTACAGCTTTGAAATTATGGGGCTTTCAGGCAAAGATATAAGAAAAGGAGTAACAGTTCTTTACTTATATATATGTATATCAAGAGAAACAAACAACAACAATGGCAGCAACAACAAAGAAAATAGAAAGCCAGTAACAGCCCTCTCTTGGCTGTCAAGCACTTTCTGCTTTGGTGTAGTTACGACCACAGCCGGCAGGGGCACTGTTGGCTGCTGGCAAGGCAGGGAAGGTGTGATGATTCCCCCACAGCTGCAGGCGGTGCTGTGGTGCAAGCTCAGAAGCCTCTCCACTGGCAATGGCAACTTAGGCAATAGAGGAGAAAGAGGAGGTGACTCCCTTTGCAAATTCATGGGGAGCAGCTGGTCTCAGTGCCACTCCAGGTGATGAGCTGGACTGTAGCAGGAACCTCGGAGTAGCAGGCTGAAACAGCAGAGGCAAGCACACTGGGGGCGGCAAACAAAGTGTAGCAAAAATCCCTGAAGCCATGGCAGGAGCAGCAGGGGTCCAGGCAGATGCAGGAGGTCAAGTTGAAGTATAGCAAAAACCCTGAAGTAGCAACAGAATACAGTGGGGCTGGGCAGTGGCCTCCAGAGAAGGGAATGGGGTCAGGGTCCCAGGCTTCCCCCTAGGCACCCAAGTAGCTGGTGAGGGTCCTCCCCAGTGAGGTCATGTTATAAATAGGTAACACAATGGTTGGCTCTCACAATTAAGAGATTAATATTATGTGTATATTGAGAGGTTTTATAGATGTATAGTTATGTAATTGTGATATGTTCTCCCCATAGCCCTCTTTCCCTTCCCCCCTTGTATTGTTGTTACTAGTTGGAGCATTTGGCAGTGGCAATGAATCCTCTGGGCAGCAACAGTCCAGTACCAAAACCACAAACCGTCCCCCCTCCAATCCCAAGAGAAAGATCGAAACCTAGCTGAGATGGCTGAGCCCAGCCCCTGACCCCCAGCCAAGTCTCATGGTATTGTTGCGGTTCATTTTGAGGTGGGGCACCCCGGGGATGTCCCCGGAGGGCCCCCTAGGCTGCGAGTTGGCTGGCAGCAGCGGGCAGGCAAGGAGACTCCACACGGCTTCTGAGGGTGCTGATCAGATGAAGGTTTATTTGGGGTCCCAACCCCGGGAACAGCATGGTTACTGAGGGAAAAGGGGGGAAGGGGGAAGGAGGGGGAGCCCTAGGGGAGGGAAGGGGCAAGAGGAGGGGAAGAGGCAGAGAGAGAGGAAGGGCTAAGAGCGCGACTGATTTCATAGCACAGCTTAAGAGGGAGATTGAAGTGGGCGCGGAATCACATTGGGCCAATGGGATTACAGGTACATGATGGTTCAGGGCAGGACCACAGGCTTAGAATATACCATACATTTCGGAGGGGTGAGACAGGGCATACCATTTAAACAAAATGGAATACAACACCGCTGCTGCCAGCCAACTCACAGCCTAGGGGGCCCTCCGGGGACATCTCCGGGGTGCCCCACCTCAAAACGAACCGCAACATGGTATCTCTACACTTCCCAAGAAAAAACCCTCTAGCCACCAAACTCTCTCCCCAGCTAAGAGACTGCAGCAAACAGCACCCCTTCCCTCCTCCCCCCCTCCTGGCGACATCTTTTGTCTCTCTTGAGTATCTTGTTCTCGTCTCTTAGGCAACAAATGGGAGAACAATTCCCTGGGAGAAAGAAAAAAGAAAAGGAAAAATCCTAACGGAAGCACGGACAGACGACTCTTCAACTAATTAAAGTTGAAAAGTGGTATATTTATTAAAGCGCTGGGCACAAGCAGAATTATTTCTAAAGGCATGTGTAAAGAATCACAGGTTCCGGCTCTCTATTTATCTAAAAAAGTCTTACGTATTCATATAATTTCTAAAAAGCTTAATACATATTCATTACCGAACCCCACCTACCCCTGCTTCGTATTAAAATGTATTATAATTTAGTCTAAAGTGCCTTAACTCTTGCACAGTCTTTCATTTCAAATGGGTCTGTGGGTTTTGAAATGGGTCGATGGTCTTCTGAGGTCAAAGTGACCCTTTACTTTTGCCTTGTTGGCAGGCTTTAGAGCCCTTGGCTATAGCTTAAGTTTCAGGGCCCAAGTGTAGGCCACGGTCTTCTGCTTTTTCACAATTAGATCTGCATCCCATCTTGCTTCTTTAAACACAGTAAAGACAAATATAGTATTTATATATTAGCCTTAACAATTATATCTGCTAATAATTAACTACTTTAACAACTTCCCATTACTTCTACTCTTCTTGGTATAGTCTTAATCGTTTCTATCTGTGAAAAATGCCAATCACTTGTTTTTTAAAATGTTAAAAGTTTAATGGTAATAAAACGGTTATAAAAATAGTAATATAATTAGAGTAATAAAAATTTGAACAATTGAGATTAGGACAATATGAGACAATAACAAACAAAGAGTTACGGACAGTCCGGGTACCTCTTTCTGGGAAAAATAAGCCCGAAAAAGGACACACATTAACAGAGGGTTAACCCTTAAAAGCAATAGCCTGTTGAATATTCATATACCTTACACATGATGCATAAATTCCATTCAAACAAAGGATTCTGTCTGGTCAGTGTCAACTTCTTCCTCTTAATCCTTATGGTGTCTTCAGGGCTGAGCAAGGTGGGAAGAAGTTAGTTTCTTCTGATAAAGCAATAAATTCTCTTTCTCTGAAAGATTTAGGTGCCCTGTGTCTGCTATCTTGTGCGAGTACCTCATCCCTTTCTTTTAAAAAACATCCCACATGAAATAAATAGGCAGGAGATCTTTCTCCTTTTTAATGCCTTTATTAAAGAGATTCAGCTCAGGTGGGGAGAAATCGATGGGTTGCGCCCATGCTGCCACTGCTCCCAGGAGTGATGAAGCTAACTTAACAGCAACCTGTCCAACCAGTTTTAACTCTGCAACCTTAAACAAAAATAGATAACTTTTTATTCATAACAGCTGATGCAACCCCCAGGAGTATAAAAGACTGAGCATCCATCTTGAAGATGAGCCAGCTACATGGGTGGGAACCACAAAGGCAGTTCCCAGCCCTGCAATTTTTCCTTATTTAGTCCTTTTGTTGCATTTTTATTAAGGTTTAATAAGCCTTTTGAATTTTTTAAAAGTGAGTAGCCGTCTCTCACAGATGTGTCAGAGGTGTCTCAGGACTTATCCAGGTCGTACTTGAAACCACTGGTATAAGCTTGGCCTTATTTCCCAATTAGGTGTGATTCTTTGTACATTCCTTGGATCATTTGGTTCTTCCCAAGCCATTACCATCCAGTCCCAGTTTGAAAGCCAATTTGGTACCACCCAGTTTAGATGTGATAGTCCATTGCTCAGGTTCCTTCACAAGTCCTTTGATTCTGCTGGCATGAATCCATGCTCTTTCCCTGGTTTGGATTGCTGCTTCAGTAGTACCTGAAAAGGACTTCTTAATAGCACAGGGACAGGGACAGTGACAAGAGGAAGACAATACCACATCAGCATTCCCCAGAACTTTCTGGGTTTATCAAAATGCTTTTTTCCAAAGTCGCTTCTTCTTCTTGTATCCAGCTGTGCTAACAGCTGCAGAGGCAAATTCTTCTTTCTGTGAGACACAATTAGTTAAACAAGAAAGGCCAGTCTGATTTTAACACAAGATGAATCACATCTATTGCTTTTTACCCTCTGGGCAACATTTAACTGTTTTAGCTCCACAGTCTCATTCCTCTAACAGTTTCCCAGAACAAAAGCCCCCCCACCAGCAAGAAAAAAAGAAAAGAAAGAAACAGAAAGAAAAAAAAGGAATCTTTCTTTAAGAATAAACAACTTTGCGAGGTTTAGAGAATTAGCACGATATTAAGGCTATCTCTGCCTTGATCTTATCGCCTATTACTCCCACCGGCCCCTCTCTCTCTCTTTTCAGAACAGCGCTTTCAACACTGTTCCTCGCCCCTCCCTCGCTGCTGCCACTGCACCTCAGCGGCGCCAGCTCACTCCAGGCGTGGGGAGGACTCGCAGACAGCCACCTGCACGGGGACCCTGGGGGCATGACTCGCCTCCCTTTCGCCCCCTCTTTCTCTCTCTCTCTCCCTCGACCCACTTGCTGGGGCCGAGGCTGCCATCCCAGACTCGGGACCTCGGCAGGCTGGGAGCTATCCCCGGCAGCTCTGCCACTGAGCCAGCCCGCTCATCAGTGGCAAACCCATGCGATCCATGCCCTGCACCGGCGCCGGGCCGGCAAGTGCATCTGGCAACCCCACACCCTCTGGGACCCTGGCACAACCAATTCAGCTGCTGACTCCAGCGGCGCCCCACGCAAACCATGCCTTGCCCCGCCTCCACCGGGTGGGCGAACACTGGGAGTTGCCGCGCCAAGTCACCCCCATAAATCAGCCCCTGCCACAGGCCCTGAGACCTTGCTGCTTGCTTGCAAGCAGCCAAACACCTCCTAAACTTGACAGCCTTTAACCTGGTGTCCTCAGGTGCTTTTCTAATTCTTTTTTCTTTTGTAGGCATCTAGACAAGCCATCAACATATTTTCTTTCCCCTTTCTAGGAGGGCTTGTTCTGCTAGATCTTCCCGAACCCCATTTCAGCACTGAACAACCTTATAGAAATTGCATTCAAACTCCTGTCCTCCTCCAGTACCAAGTTATCATTTTTCCATATTCCAACATCTTAGAGTCTGTTAACCACACTTTTTTTCTTTTTCAGCCTCTCTTTTTCTTATTTTTAATTTTTTTTCCTCTTTTTCCCTCTGATTTAACACACTTTGGACTGTATGAGGTGTACACACAACTAGTTTATCTACAGCTCTCTCCTCTTCTGGTACAACACCCATTTCCAGTTGCATCTTCTAGTCTTTCCCCAACAAGCTGATGCTCGCTCCAGGAACCAACATGACATCTCATATCCCTATTCTGGTCTCTGTCTTAAATTACTCCATCTTCAATGACAGGGATTTTAAACCTTTCTCCTGCCACTTCCACCGTGTCACCACCCATATCACATCTCCCTGGAATCTCCACCACACAAGTTCTCTCTGCCCTAGAATCAACCACAAATTCCAATACTTCTTCTTGGGGGCCTGCTTCCCAAGTTATCAAAGGCTCCAGATGGCATTTATCCCCCAGAAAACAGAGCCCATCATCTTCCCACTCCTTCACAGGACGCTTCTCCCAAAGCACCTTCAAGTCTCCCTCTAAGCGTGGGTGCCCTCCCCCGCTGCAGCAGAAACAGGCATCCCTAGTCCCTTCCCAGGACCCTGACCACTGCAGGGCTCTGTCTCCCTCTTGAACTCCTCCCATAGATACAGTGAGAGCTGGAATCACCGAGGGAGCAGAGACAAGAGTGGGGGTCAGCAGTGAGGTTGGAACCCATAAAGGGACATAGTTTGGAGTAGAAGTCATCAGGAAAGCCGGAATCAACAAAGAAACAGAGGTAGGAGCAGGCAGGTCCAGAGTCACAGTGGAGATGGGAGTGTGAAAAATGCCAATCACTTGTGTTTGAAATTTTAAAAGTTTAATAGTAGTAATATAATCAGAATAATAAAGTTTGAACAATTGAGATTAGGACAATATGAGACAATAAAAACAAAGAGATACGGACGTCCGGGTACCTTTATCCCTCAATCCAGTAGTGTTGTCCAACCCTGGATGCTCTTGGGTATCTTATCCCTCAATCCAGCAGAATGTTTAGGGGCCCCCTCTACTTTTTATCCTGCTTTCCCAGTGGATTGTGCCAGGAAAACCCTCGGCTCCCTCTTTTCAAGGGGTCCCACCCCTCCCTGAGACCCAGTCCCAGTTACCCCGGGGGATTCTCTCACTCCTTTTATCACTTGCTTCGTCTCTTTACTGGCCATTTTTCTCACAAAAGAAAGCAGCAGCATGGGAGACCCCTCACTCACTTCGCAGGTCTGGAATAACCAGCCCACGTCTCATTCACACACACATTCGTCTCCCCGTATTTTTCCCCCGAAAGAATACTTTACCAATCCTCTTTTCTTTTTGAGTCTTCATGCACAAGAATTTATGGGGCTACAGCGGTTCTTAGGAAGCTTTTTTTTTTCCCCTTTTCCTTTGCATTATGTGTCTCTTTTTGTCCACCAGGTGTTCTACCTACAACCACTGATCACGCCAGGAGAGACAGAGTGAGGCTGCCTAAACCTGACAGGGTGTGCCTCCCCTGCTTGGGATCTCCTGGTGGTCTCGGGAGCAAGGTGTTACATCCCAGGACAAGTGCCCATTTGTGAAAAAAAAAAAACGTTCACTCTCCTGTGAAAATTTAGAAGTTGAATAAAGGACAATAGGAGACAAGGACCATAGAGCAAAGCTTATTATGGCCAGGTGCATCTTGGCATTCAGCCAAGAGCACACTATTACCTTTGGGGATACCTCTTAAATACCTTTTCCCTTACATCAGCCTGTTGCATATTCATAGACCCTTATGCATATCCATAAACTAGTTTACATATTCCAGGAACTATTTTACATGGCCCCTCCTTGGGTCCACTTTTTAGAGCATGTGTGTTTCTTGGCTGTGGTTTTGGCTCCTTCTCTTTATCACTTCCAATTTGGGCCTTGGTCCATACTTTCTTCAAACAGCAGATGCTGATAGTTGGCATATCTGTAGCAGGTGTCCTCATCTTATGTTCATTGGATGTTATCCCATCCAAGCAGGCATTTAAACATAAGCATACTTATATCAGCTATTTTACTACTATGCCTAAGCTTAATTAACAAAAGAAATAAAAACTATATCTTTATCATAGTGACTTTAACATCACACATATAAAATCAATTTTAATATTTGCGAAAATTCAATATTATAATATGTATCTATAACAACACTTCCCCTTCTTCTTCATCCCATGGGACATTCAGTGCTAGTTCCATGGCAACAAATATCATTTAAGATACGTGTCTTGCTCTCCTGCATACATCCCATCTCATAGATAATGTAGCCCTGTCCTCCATATGGATTTTTGAAACACTGGTGCCAGTGTACATTATAGATCTGTTTATAGCAAATTCCTTACTTCCAGCCTTTACATTCATGATAGATTTCTATATAGGCCTTGCCCTTCTTACAGAAACTCATAGACAAACAATGAATTTCTCTTTTAATAGCTAGGGCCTTGTGCCTATTGAAACATGTCTTCAGGTCTCCTTGGTAGTCTGCAGCTGGGACACTTTATCCTCCCTAAGTTAACTGTACAGTTGTGACACAAGCAGAGCCAGCAATAATATTTATAGCTATTGCCATGGTTCTACAGTTTTTGAAAAAGATCACAAACCTTCCCCACCAATATACCTTCCTGCCATCCTTAACACCATAATAATGTTCCTCATGTAAAAGGAGGAAACTGATCTTGGGACATTATCAAAGCAAAGGACGACTCCGACAAAGGGAGAGAGAATGATGCATCTGACTCCAACTTATCAGAAGGCTAAATAATTACTTTATTATACAATACTATATACATTTCATCAAAACTGAATCTGTCATGCACTCACTCTTGCTCACAACTGCACTCCTCTCTTGATTCTCTCGTGACTGTCAGCCGACAGTCCGATACACACACACTCTTGGCCCTCATAGGCCAAGGAGACAAAACATCCTCAATCATAAAATACACATTTTTCACAGGAGTGATCACGGTCAGTACGGGTGGGGAGGGCTGAAATTCCTGACACAGGCAGAGAAGTTGATATGGGTAGGGAGACTGGAGCTCCTGGCATGAGCAGAAAAACTAGAGACAGGGAGAGGCAACATTTCCAGGGGGTCCCAGCCCCTTTCTCTGGTTCCCCGTCTTATTTCCCCATGAGAAATCCACTCCCCTGACATCCAATCCATTCCCCTGACAACCTGAACACCTCCCACTCTTCACAGCACAGAAAAATACAATCCACCTTCTTCCAGAAAAGTTAAACTTTAAATCAACAATCTATATCACATATACTTTCATTCATTCACACTCACTTTTATTTCTTTAATATCTCACTCATTCTCACTCACAACAAGACAACAACAAGGTACCTTTTACTTTCAAGCCACTTGTTAATATCCACCCACAGGTATTATAAAATCTCAAATGTTATTGGCCAACCCCGGATTTTCTTGGGTATCCCTCAATCCAGTAGTGTTGTCCAACCCTGGATGCTCTTGGGCATCTTATCCCTCAATCCAGCAGAATGTTTAGGGGCCCCCTCTACTTTTTATCCTGCTTTCCCAGTGGATTGTGCCAGGAAAACCCTCGGCTCCCTCTTTTCAAGGGGTCCCACCCCTCCCTGAGACCCAGTCCCAGTTACCCCGGGGGATTCTCTCACTCCTTTTATCACTTGCTTCGTCTCTTTACTGGCCATTTTTCTCACAAAAGAAAGCAGCAGCATGGGAGACCCCTCACTCACTTCGCAGGTCTGGAATAACCAGCCCACGTCTCATTCACACACACATTCGTCTCCCCGTATTTTTCCCCCGAAAGAATACTTTACCAATCCTCTTTTCTTTTTGAGTCTTCATGCACAAGAATTTATGGGGCTACAGCGGTTCTTAGGAAGCTTTTTTTTTTCCCCTTTTCCTTTGCATTATGTGTCTCTTTTTGTCCACCAGGTGTTCTACCTACAACCACTGATCACGCCAGGAGAGACAGAGTGAGGCTGCCTAAACCTGACAGGGTGTGCCTCCCCTGCTTGGGATCTCCTGGTGGTCTCGGGAGCAAGGTGTTACATCCCAGGACAAGTGCCCATTTGTGAAAAAAAAAAAACGTTCACTCTCCTGTGAAAATTTAGAAGTTGAATAAAGGACAATAGGAGACAAGGACCATAGAGCAAAGCTTATTATGGCCAGGTGCATCTTGGCATTCAGCCAAGAGCACACTATTACCTTTGGGGATACCTCTTAAATACCTTTTCCCTTACATCAGCCTGTTGCATATTCATAGACCCTTATGCATATCCATAAACTAGTTTACATATTCCAGGAACTATTTTACATGGCCCCTCCTTGGGTCCACTTTTTAGAGCATGTGTGTTTCTTGGCTGTGGTTTTGGCTCCTTCTCTTTATCACTTCCAATTTGGGCCTTGGTCCATACTTTCTTCAAACAGCAGATGCTGATAGTTGGCATATCTGTAGCAGGTGTCCTCATCTTATGTTCATTGGATGTTATCCCATCCAAGCAGGCATTTAAACATAAGCATACTTATATCAGCTATTTTACTACTATGCCTAAGCTTAATTAACAAAAGAAATAAAAACTATATCTTTATCATAGTGACTTTAACATCACACATATAAAATCAATTTTAATATTTGCGAAAATTCAATATTATAATATGTATCTATAACAACACTTCCCCTTCTTCTTCATCCCATGGGACATTCAGTGCTAGTTCCATGGCAACAAATATCATTTAAGATACGTGTCTTGCTCTCCTGCATACATCCCATCTCATAGATAATGTAGCCCTGTCCTCCATATGGATTTTTGAAACACTGGTGCCAGTGTACATTATAGATCTGTTTATAGCAAATTCCTTACTTCCAGCCTTTACATTCATGATAGATTTCTATATAGGCCTTGCCCTTCTTACAGAAACTCATAGACAAACAATGAATTTCTCTTTTAATAGCTAGGGCCTTGTGCCTATTGAAACATGTCTTCAGGTCTCCTTGGTAGTCTGCAGCTGGGACACTTTATCCTCCCTAAGTTAACTGTACAGTTGTGACACAAGCAGAGCCAGCAATAATATTTATAGCTATTGCCATGGTTCTACAGTTTTTGAAAAAGATCACAAACCTTCCCCACCAATATACCTTCCTGCCATCCTTAACACCATAATAATGTTCCTCATGTAAAAGGAGGAAACTGATCTTGGGACATTATCAAAGCAAAGGACGACTCCGACAAAGGGAGAGAGAATGATGCATCTGACTCCAACTTATCAGAAGGCTAAATAATTACTTTATTATACAATACTATATACATTTCATCAAAACTGAATCTGTCATGCACTCACTCTTGCTCACAACTGCACTCCTCTCTTGATTCTCTCGTGACTGTCAGCCGACAGTCCGATACACACACACTCTTGGCCCTCATAGGCCAAGGAGACAAAACATCCTCACTCTGGGTAAACAATCTCCATATTGCATTCTACTTTTGCACAACACAGGCACAGCAAGTGATAAGAATTGTGTTTCCCCTTTCTCTGAGGTTCAGAGAATGTGAATCTCAGAAATATCCTTGGGAAGAATTGTGCCTTGCTTTTCTCTATGAAGAAAATGTGGCAACAGGACATTGTGGTGAGTTGACCTTAGCTGGATGCCAGATGCCCACCAAGCTCTTCTATCATTCTTTCTTCTCAGTTGGACAGGGGGAGAAAAAAATACAATCAAAGGCTATTGGGTCAAGGTAAGGCCAGGGAGATCACTTACCAATTATCATCATGGTCAAAACCAACTAGACTTGGGGAAATTAATTTAATTTATTACCAGTCAGATCAGAGTAGGGTAATTAGAAATAAACCCCCAGATCTTAAAACACCTTCCCTCCAGCTCACCCTTCTTCCTGGGCTCAACTTAATTCCTGATTTCTCTACCTCCTCCCCCTGAGCGAAGTAGAGGGACAGGGAATAGGGACTGTGGTCAATTCATCACATATTTTCTCTACCACTCCTTCCTCCTCACACTTTTGCCCCTGCTCCAGCATAGGGTCCCTCCCTTTCATGTGAGACAGTCCTCCATGAACTTCTCCAATGTGAGTCTTTCACATGTGTCATTTCCATGGGGTGCAGTTCTTCAGGAATAGATTGCTTCAGCATGTGTACGCCATGGGGTCTGAAGTCCTGCCATCAAACCTGTTCCTCTCTTCACGGGTGCACAGGTTCTGCCAGGACAGACTCTCCACAGGGTCACAGCCTCATCCAGGCACATCCACCTACCCTGACATGAGGTCCTCCACGAGCTGCAAGTAGATCTCTGCTCCACTGTTAACCTCCATGGGCTACAAGGGAAGCACCTCCCTTACCATGGTCTTCACCACAGGCTGCAGGGGAATCTCTGCTCTGGCACCTGGAGCACTTCCTCCCCTTCCTTCATCACTGATCATGATGTCTGCATGGTTGTTTCTCTCACATATTCTCACTCCTTTCTTCTGGTTGCTGTTGCACAGCATTTTTTTCTCTTTCTTAAATATGTTATCACAGAGGCACTACCACTGTCATTGATTGACTCAGCCTTGGTCAATGGTGGGCTCCTCTTGGAACCAGCTGGTATTGGCTCTATTGGATATATGGGAAGCTTCTAGCTTTCTGTCACAGAAGCCATCCCTGTAGTCCCCCTGGTTACCAAAACCTTACCACACAAATCCAATACATAAATCTAATACTAATGCTTTGCTTTAAAATCCCCCAATACTTTTTCATCTCAGACAGGAGGAGATGCATATTAACATCCTAGATCCTCAAACAAGGGGATATCACTCAGCATGACCTTCCTGTTGCACAGACCACTTCAGTCCATTATGTAGCCTGTTTGCTCCATTTATTAATTCTGCATCTGTCAGGTCCCCCACAGCTGTAAGTGCTGAAATATTCATGGCAAAACAGAGATTATTATCACTGTTATTTAGATCAATTAAATAGCACCACTGTTAGTCTATAATTTTGGAATGGGGGACAGACTGCAGGATTCTGCTTACCCGACCCCCAACATCTTTGACAACATTTATAGCCAGGAGGAAAGTCTGTTCAAAACACAGGGCTCTCTTACTTTGCAAGAGAGTACAGGTCCAGTCTAAAAATTTTGTAGCATTGATATTACTTAATACTAAGAGGATATCAAGACTCATGAATGCTGACAGCTTCAAGATGGAGCTCAACATGATCACCAGGATCAAACAACTGGCATGAATAAACATAAATTTGCTCTATACCCTGAACAAATGTTTCATAAGCTTTGTGTAGTGATACCTGACCGAAATTAATAAATCTGTGTTCTTCTACATATTGCCTATCCCTGAACCTCTGGATTTGCCATTCCCAATGCCAAACATTTTTTATAGAAGCCATGGAACATTCTGTTGCCTCCTCCACCATCCCTACTGAATTTCAGGGTGAGGGTAAAGTTGGGTTTTCAAATGCCCACTCAGGACTTGGGAGGACAGCTGATGGTCCTACCTGGAAAATATCTTCACTGTGTTCAACAGCCTCTCCCTCTGCAGGGGGTTGCAGTAACTGGAAAGTCCCTTACAGAGACAACATATCTTCTAATGTAGTGGGAGACACATTCAGTGGCCCAGCAAGTTCAGAAAAGCAGTTTGCATATAGGGCCCTTGTGGTTCACATAAACTTTTGCAAACAAGATGCTTGCAGCAGTGCAAATAATTAGCAGTTTTGTTGTGATTTTTTTCTGGTTTCTGAGAAACAGGAAAACATTCCCACCAGCTCTTTTAACATTCACATCAGCTCTTTTATCACCACCATCCTACCTGCTTCTTATTTGTGCCCAGAAATATTGTCTTTCAGCTCTGCAGCATGCCCATTGCTCTTGTTGATCCACTTCCTCTTTCTGCAGTAGCTGGGATCTCTAAGAGCACACGGATGCACTCTCTGTCCTAAAGCCTGGATCTTGCTGCTTTCACAGTAATCGCTATCAGGACGCTCTTAATTACTCAGTCTTTTACTTCTTTGCAGCAGTGTCCTAAGGCAATCAATGACTGTTGGTAGTGCCTCTATGATAATATGTTTGAGAAGGGGTAAAAAATGCTCTGCAGCAGCTGTGAGAGCTAAGTGAGAGAAAGAAACCTGCAGACACCAAGGTAAGTGAAGAAGAAGGGGGAGGAGATGCTACAGGCAGTAGAACAGATTCCCCTGCAGCCTGTGGAGAAGACCATGGTGATGCAGGTTGTCCCCCTGCAGCCCACAGAGCACCTTATCAGACATCAGAGCAGACATCCACACTGCAGCCCTTGGAGGACTATGCACCAGAGCAGGTGGATGTGCCCCAAAGGAAGCTGAAGCCCATAGAGAGGAGCCCACACTAGAGCATGTTTGCTGGCAGGATTTCTTACCCTATGGAAAGGGCCCATGCTGGCACAGTCAGTTCCTGAAGGACTATACCCCATGGAAAGGACCCATGCTGGAGCAGTTCATGAAGGACTGTATCCCATGGGAGGGACTCCAAACTTGAGCAGGGAAAGAGTGTGAGGAGGGAGTAGCAGAGACGAACAGTTATGAACTGATGGCAATCCCCATTCCCTGTCTCTCTGTGCTGCTCAGGGAGGGAAAAGGGAGATAGAAGAGTTAATATAACCATTGAATCAGAATATCCTGAGTTGAAAGGGACCCCCAGTGATCAAGTCAAACTCCTGGCTCTGCACAGAACAACCTCAAAAATCACACTTTGAGCACTGTACAAACATTTTTTGAACTCTGTCAGGCTTGGTGCTGTGACCACCTTCCTGGGGAGTATGTTCCAGTGCCCAACCACCCTCTGGGAGAAGAATCTTTTCCTAATATACAACCTAAATCTCCCCCAAGACAGATTCATGCCATTCCCTCAGGTCCTATCACTGGTCACCAAAGAGATCAGTGCCTGCCCCACTGCCTCCCATCGTGTGGAAGCTTGTCTTGGTTTGAAACACAGGTGTCTGCCAAGGAAGGTGAGAACCTCCCTTGGAATGGAAAATATGACCTCCTTCCCTCCAAATTATTATAACTTTGAAATTACGGGGCTTTCAGGCAAAGATATGGGATTAGGAATAACAGTTTTTTATTAGTATATATATGTATAAAAAGGCAAGCAAACAACAACAATTATGGTTTTATGGGTATGGTACTTATATAGGATTGTATTTTTGGTAACAATTTCTCATTGGTTACACATGCTTCATGACATCAGTTACCTGGTAATCATTACAAAGTTTCACAACATATCTCTTGGTCACTTCTACACCAGGGAGCAGTTATCTGTGTCTGTCTCTCCCATGGTTTCTGCTTGATTAGGCCTAAGGTATCAGGCTCCTTTATCAGTTCCATTGTACTCTCTGTCTTTACTCTACATAAACAATGGCAGTAACAACAAACAAAACCAGAAACCCAGTAACAGCCTTGTCTCAGCTGTCAGGCACTTTACCATTTGGTGTAGTTATGTTCACAGCCAGCAGGGGTGCTGTTGGCGCCCAACCAGGCATGAGCTCAGTCACCTCTCTGCATGTGGGTAATGGTGGCTCAGCCGGCAGGAGAGATAAAAAAGGAGCTTCCTTTAGTACCTCACAGAGGCAGCCGATCCTGGTGCCCCTCCAGATAGCAAAATGGGCTTTAGCAGGAACCTCAGAAGCAGCAAGCTGGAATGGCAGAGGTGAGCAGACCGGGGGTGACAAACACAGTGTAGCAAAGACTCCAGGGCCGTGCCAGAAGCTGCAGGTTGCTGATTGTTGGATTACAGTGTAGCAGGAAGCCCTGAAGCAGTGGCAGAGAACAGCAGGGCTGGGCGGGGATTCACTCCCCTGGGTAGCTCACCTGTGATGGCTGATACCTGGGTCTGGCTGCGCAGAGGGGGTGGCCCTGGCAGGGGATGGGGTGCTCCCGGGTCCCAGCACGGCATGTACTGGCTCTGAGCTCCCAAGCAGCAGAGAAGCAGAGAAACAAGCCAGTAAGCTCCAGTCACACTGCCAAAGGGGAAAAAAAAATGGACAAAAGCTACATGGCAACAGTATCCCTTGCCTGGAAAGATGCAACCACCCCTCACACCCCCCCCCCCCCCCCGGAAATCCCAGGCTGGCTCTCACCCATAGTGATATTCCCGGAGCCGGGGGGAGGGGCAACAACCACCCCAGACACAAAACAAAAACAAAAATGGGTATGGGATAAAAAGCCATCCCAAAAACAAAGCTGTAGACTGTTATGCGGTCTCCCTTCAGTTTCCTCTTCCCCAAGCTGAACAGACCAAGTGACCTCAGCTGTTTCTCATATGACTTCCCCTCTAGACCCTTCACCATCTTTCATAATGTCGTGGTTTGACCAGGAAGCGAGTTTCTGGGAAAGTTGTGGTCAAACCAATCAGTGGCCAGATTTGGAAATTGGCACCTGGTGTGGCCACTGGGGACCTGGATACGCCTCTGAGAACACACAGGGGTTAAAAAGTAGAGGATTCCCAGAGGGACTCTCTCTTTGACAATAGTCCTCTTTTGGACATTCTCTAATAGCTTTATATCTTTGTTATATTGAGGTGCTCAAAATTGCACCCAGTACTTGAGGTGAGGCCCCACCAGTGCAGAGCAGAGTGGGACAATCCCCTCCCTTGACCAGCTGGCGATGCTGTGCCTGATGTCCCCCAGGACATGGTTTGCTTTCCTGCCTTCTGGGGCACTGCTGACTCATATTCAACTTGCCATTGACCAGGACCCCCAGGTCCCTCTCTGCAGCACTGCTTTCCAGCCTCTCATTCCCCAGTCTGTTTGTACATTCAAGGTTGCCCCATTGCAGGTGCAGAATCCACCACTTTCCCTTGTTAAACTTCATTCAGTTGGTGATTGCCCATCTCTCTAATTTGTCTATGTCTCCTTTGAGTGAGTCAGCACTTCCTCCTAATTTAGTGTCATCAGCAAACTTAGTATACCTTTGAATCCTACATCTAACTTGTATGAAGACATTGAAGAGAAGTGGCCCTGAAACTGAGTCCTGTGGAACCCCACTAGTGACCAGCCACCAGCCTGATGTAACCCCATTTGCTATGTCTTTGAGCCTAACCCATCAGCCAGTTGTTCACTTGTCACATTATTATCTAGCTATATGCTGGACATTTTGTGACTCCCAGTTGGGAGTGACATTGAGCATAAGAAGAAGGGAGAAATTGGGAGAAAAGATGTTTTTAGATTTGTTCTTATTTCTCATTTTTGTGCTCTGTTTAATTGGCAATAAATTAAACTAATGTCTCCAATTTGAGTCTGTTTTTCCTATGGTGGCAATTGCTGAGTGATCTCCCTCTCCTTATCCTGACCCATGAGGTTTTCATAGTACTTTCTCCCCCTGTCCTGTTGAGAAGGGGCAGTGATAGACCAACTTGTGTACCTGGTGAACAGCCGAGGTCAACTCACCACCCTGTCTGCCAGGACCCTCAGATCCTTCTCTGCCAAGCTGCTTTGCAGCCTGGTGCCCCCCAATATATATTGGTGCATGGATTTCTTCTTCCCCAGGTGTTGACACGGATGAAAGTTTGACAAGAAAGTCTCACAAATATGTGTGCTTGGCAGAAAGATTTTTGAATGTAGAATCTGAAGAAGGAATAGAAATGAAAGCAAGTTTTGATATAGAAGAATAACAGATGTGTAAATTGACAATTGCTGAGCCAGTCTTACTGGATAACTAAGAAGGCAAAGGTTATGTTGAGATGGAAAGAGGTTTTATGACTTTGAGCAAAGGATAAGCTGACAACAAACAAAAAGATGTTTTTACCAAGCAGAAAGATATCACACGCAAATAAGACTGCCGATGTTGCAAGTAGAAAAAAAGGTCTCAGAATTTTCCACTGCAAGAAAACTGATAAACAACTTCTAGCTTAAACTGTAACATACTAACTTTTAGTGATTGGAGAATAGTAACATGAATATGGTAATTATAGTAGTTATGATAGGCTATACATAAAAGTTAAGGTATAGATTGGTTCTTCTGTATTAAGATGCTCAGCAAAGAATAGTATATAAGGCATTGTAACCAAAATTAAAGGGTCTTCAGGCTTGTCTGCAGCTGGAGCTGACAGCTGTAGGCACAGGCTCTGTCGCCCACGACCCTGGACTGCTGTAACATCTTGGATACAATAAACTGTATTTTGAAGAGCCACCTGAAGTCCCGCATCTCTCATTCAGGCTCTTACTCCCAGGTGCAGGAATTAGCAGTTCCCCTTGATGAATTTCATGAGACTTAAAAGGCAAGACTGAAATAAAGAGGGACTGTGACAGAGAGAGAGAGAGAGAGGGAGGTGGGGGCCATGGCTGAGAGAAAGAGAGAGAGGTTAAGACCAAGAGGGCAGATATGCAGACATTCCAAGGGACATTTAGAGAGAGGGGGAGAAGAAAGATCAAGAGAGAAGTCAATGCCAAGAGAGAAGGAGAGAGATGGAGAGAGGAGTGAAGGGTTCTTTCCTAGCTACAGTGGCCCAGTGGACATTTCTGGACATTTCACAGGGGTGGTACATAGATTAAACAAATTATATCTGTGTATTATATTAAAGGATGGGAAGGTGGTGGTGGCTAATGAGGATGTACTGGATAGTGTAGGACCTGAGCATGACATAAATGATATGGAATAAGGGATAAAGAATTTGCTGGTTTTGGCTGACGTGAGAAATGAGTTAAAAGCAGAAGTCTGGCAAGGAGGACTGTAAATCACTTAAGTGACTGTGCAGCTGAGAATAACTCTTGATAAACTGGTGTGAATAGTAGGCCAGTGATGCTCTAGCATGATGAGTTTAATGGTGCCTGTGTCTCCACTTTTGTGCCTCTGCCCAGATGTTGCTGTGGGAATCCCCCAGGTTAGCAAGGTAATGGAAAAAATTTTCTCTTTGCATTCTAGCTGCAAGTTTGTGGTTGTCCCAGCTGCCTGCCTATGTTGACTCACACAGCTGGGAGAGAGTTAATTTTCTTCATTGTAGCTAGTGTGAGACTATTGCCACATTCTCTTCATAGAGAAAAGCAAGGCACAATTCTTCCCAGGAATATTTCTGAGATTCACATTCTCTGAACCTCAGAGAAAGGGAAAACACAATTCTTATCACTTGCTGTGCCTGTGTTGTGCAAAAGTAGAATACAATATGGAGATTGTTTACCCAAAGTAAGGATGTTTTGTTCCTTTGGCCAATCAGGGCCAAGTGTGTGTGTGTGTCCGCACTGTCACAAGACAGTCACAAGAGAATCAGAGATGAGTGCAGTTCTGTGCAGGTGTGTGCAAGAGTGAGTGCAAGGCAGATTTAGTTTAGATGAAATGTATATAGTATAGTATAATAAAGTAATTATTTAGCCTTCTGATAAGTTGGAATGAGATGCATCATTCTCTCTCCCCTCATAGGAGTTGCCTTTGCTTCGATATGGGGCAACATTTTGGGTTTGTGCCTGAAATAGTGCTGGTAACACAGGGATGTTTTAGCTATTGCTGAGTGGCACTTAGACAGAGCCAAGGCCTTTTCTGCTCCTCACACTACCCAGCCAGTAAGTACACTAGAGGTGCACACTAAGTTGGGTGGTGACACAGCTGGGACAGCTGACCCCAACTGACCAAAGGGCTGTTCAAGACCATATGACATCATGCTCAGCAATAAAAATTAGGGGGGAGGTTGGTGGAGGAGCTGCTGCTCAGGGACTGGCTGAGCATTGGTCAACCGGAGATAAGCAATTGTTTTAATTTGCATCACTTCCCTTTCTTGGCTTTTCATTTCTCTGTCTGTTATTTTCTTTTCAATTACATTATCATTATATTTCAATTATTAAACTGTTTTTATGTCAACCCACAAGTTTTCTCACTTTTGCCCTTCTGATTCTCTCCCCCATCCTGCTTTGGGGGAGTGAATGATCAGCTGTGTGGCACTTAGTTGCTTGCTGGGGTTAAACCATGACAACCATGCAGTATTACTGGGGCAGCCTTTGGGCTTTGTGCTGTGCTGCAAGATACATGCAACACTGTCAATTACAATGGAAAACCTAGAACGAAATGTCAACTTCCAAAGGTGTGCATGGTGGTGTAATGATCCTAACTAGAAGATAATTGTACATCCAGGAATTAGTGATCGACATAACAATTAACCTAAGTAAGCCCAGGTCTGCATTGTGCTGCACACATCCCTTAGCCATAGGATAAACTTAGTGATGCCTATATAACTTAGGTCAAATTTACAAGGTGCTTATATAGCTTGAGTTATAAGATATCAATATAACCTGATATCATTATAACCTGAATCATAGCTATTTTATACCTATATAACCTGATATAAATAACTTTCTATACAATGTAATGGCTAGTATATGATTAACTAGTTGCTTAATGATGAATAGACAAAAAAAAAAAAAAAAGAAAAAACTCACCCAGGGGAAGAAACAAACCAGATGGCCACGTGGCAGGGGGGAACAAAATGGCGCCTGGCTTTTGTCTCAGGGAAAGAAAAAAAATTTCACGCAGCAGCTTGGGCAAAACAGATGGGAACCTGTTGAACCTCTAGCGTTGGTCTCCTCCTCACAGCAGATGAAGCTGGTGGATTTTGGTGTCCTTTCTCTTGTTGGTTCAGCTTTACCCGAGGTCTGGGGCCAGGCGGAGTGGTTTCCGCAGCTCCCAGTCAACTGCCTCCTGGTGATTGTCTGACCAAAACCAAGCCAAACAGCTCAAGAAAAAAAAACAAAAGCCATGGAAGGATTGCTGCTGCAGTCTCTCCAGGCCAGGGAAAGGGGAAAAAGAAACTTCTTGCTTAAGCTAACAAAAGAACAAACTAGCTAAGTAGCAACCCATCCACCCCACACCGAACACGCCCAAGCTTGAGGCTTAGAAAAAAAACAGTGCAAGAAGCCCCAAGGCTTCCCCCTCCTCTGGACCCACCGTAAAGCTACAGCAACCATTTATGGGCAAAAAGCAGATGATCAGGAATAGAGTATCATAAAATCACCCCAAGACACCTTTCTACAGACAGGGTTTTTACAGTGTGCTGCTCCCTGCTCAGAGGCCCATTCAATGCTGTACAACTCAGGGTTCCCACCGTCTGAAGAGACATGTTAGGAAAATTAATCCACAAACACCAGAGGTTTATGTCCAAAAAGGAGACAGAGGAGTCCTTTTTGACTTTATTCGATTAAAGGGAGAGGCCATGGGGCATTCCCCTGGGATCTCTCAAATTTGTGGAGGACGCAGCCTTCTTTTTATCCTCATTTCCCGGCACCATTTCCCTTCGCTCTTTCCCCATTGGCTGAGGTACTCGAGAGGTACAGACTTCCCGATACGCCTGATACCGAAGATTTCCCTCTAATGCATAACCCTCCCTTTTAATTTTTAATTCTTACGGAATTTAGGGGTTTTTTCTTCCTCCTTGTTTCTTTCATCTTTCAATGTCTAATTTCATTTATCAGCAAACCTCAAGTTTATTTGTAAAAGCAAATATCTTTTTCAATTCATCAATCAGTGGAATCCTTCCCATTGTTTCTTTTATCTCTCAGTGTTAGTTTTATCTCCCAGCAGAGCCACAGCTTGTTTGTAAAGACAAATCTGCTATTCCTTTCAATCCCTCTTCTTTTTTTTTTTTTTTTAATAATTGTCTTACCAAACTTTAGTTATTGACTTAATTTCCTGTTCCTGGATCTTTTTTGGTTTTGCAATTATTTGCAGAGACATCACTTTCTGTCCTTTTGTAGCCATCTCTGGATCAGTAGGCATGGCTACTACCTCCATCCCTTTGATCACATGTTGAATAAGTTGTACTAAGCAAGGGATCATGCATGGTAAAAAGATTAGAGTTGCTACAGCACATAAGAGGAAAAAAAGCAGTTGTTTAACCCATAGTCCACCAGGTAACCACAAAAACATGTCCCCTTCCCATTCCCATCTTTTTCATGTTTGGACTGGTACATGATCTAACTTTCTTATTCTTTTGTTATTTTTTTCACCACCTTTCCATTGTCATTTATTTGCAAACAGCAGTTTGAGTCATTCAATTTGCCACACACTCCCTCTTCTTCTGCTAATAAATAGTCTAATACCATCCAGAGTGTTGCCACTTCCACTGATAGCCATGGACTATGTGTCCTACTTGTGGAATTATCTTGGGGACAGCTTAAAAATAAAGGGTCAAAAAACTTCCCTACTGCTTTACAGCCTTCAAAATCCTTCCGGTAATTATGGAAGGAACACCTTACCCAGCTACCATTAGTGAGCTTAACATGTGTTTGATTCCATCTGCCTTGATATCTGGAACAACCATAAGGAGAGCAGTTTGGGGTCCGACAATCTAAACCCGAGGATAAAGTCCAGTCACAAACGCTTTTTCCCACATATATGTTTCCTGTTCTATTTAGACAATAAATGCCTCTTTCAAAAGAATGAAGCTGCCATAGACTTCTTTCTTCATCCCAAAATCTTGTTCCATTATGGACCTCACTCAAGGTGCTAACCCACGATTTAGACTCAACTGGGCTGGCCACCCATGGCCAGCTTTCAGATCCCCCTGGCCCTCTGCAGACCCAACAATTGCTAAGGTTAAAGGTTTTTGCTACTTCTTCTCCCAAGGTTAAAAAATTATTTTCCCACTTTTGGCCCCAACCTAACTGACAAAATAAGAGTATTAAGAGAAACATTCTAACGGTGTCATCTAATCTCCTAACCTAATTTTCACTTTCACGTTGTCTTCCACACCACCTGTAGTGAGAGAAGACAAAGAAACAGCTTAACATAAAGAATATAATGACAGCAAGGATTGGCCCCCAATGACTGGAGATCCAAGAGGAGGGATGCCAACACAAACTATTTCAGCAGGCACTCTGTGGGTAGGCACACAGAGCTTCCCCAGCACTGGCTACTGCTCCAGTCCACTCCTGCAGAGTGTCAGTCGCAGCTTCCCATCCTTCTCCTCCAGCTGAGATGTCCAAATCTCCGGGGCCTCAGAGATCTTGACCCGAGTGTGATGGGTCCATCCATGTTCAGCTGTCTTGATGGCTGGTTCTGTGGTCAGAAACACTTGGAAAGGTCCAAGCCACTTGGCCACCAGGGGTGCTTCTTTCCACTCCTTAACTAGGACCCAGTCTCCTGGCTGGATGTTGTGAACAGCAAAGTCCAAAGGCAGGGTCTGTGCCAGCTGAGCTTCCTGTCGAAAAGATTTCACAAGAGCCAGTAACCTGTATAGTGTATAGGGAAAGGCGGTCGGAAGATCACGCGCTGTTACGAGAAGTCACAGGACCCGTCTCTTTCCCAATCCCCTAAGATAAGCCATCACCCTTGGAATGTAACGACTGTAGCCCCCCTAACATGCTAGTAACTTTCCATTCCTTACTAACCTAGGAAGTATTGCAAAACCCCTTTCTGACATAGTAAAGCACCCTAGAGTATATAACCCCATAAGATGAGACAATAAACGCCTTTAACTGTCTACCACATTGGTGTAAGCGTCTTGTTACTGGCCCGAGCGACCCTGAAGGGTATTGGGTCGCCGTGCTGTTTCATCAGAACCAGGTCGCCTGCCTTGCATCAGAAGGCAACAAGTGGTGCCGAAACCCAGGAGAAAAACTCGGGTGACGGGTTTCGCCTGGACGACGACAGCGGCAGTAGTGGTGGGTCCGACTACCGCGAAGGGGGACGCCCCTGGGACCAGCGAACAGCATGCACACCCTAGCGAAGGTCGTAAGTTCGATTCATGAGCAATGGGGAATAAAATGTGAACTCAGGAATTTATATCTTGCTATTGCAAGACTCCTGGAGTTGGGCGCGATAGAGCGTCCCGTCGATATATTACACTCGGAGGTGTGGGAAAAGTGTACTGCAGCTCTAGCAGAGGACACAAAGTCCACCGGCAGTGGAAAAAGCCTAAAAGCGTGGGGGAAAGTAGAGGAGGCCCTACGCAAGGCAGTAGAGGAAGAGGAGACTTGGAATGCTGCGCGTACATGTTTATTAATTACACCGCAGCTGGGGGTGGGAGCCGCGACGCAGACCACCTCCGGGAATGGTCTGACCGAAATCGGGAACACACGGGGGCCGGGCGCGTTCCATCCCTCCCCGAGCGCGAGTCCGAACCCCCCGGAGCCACCAGGGGACCCTCCGACCCTTCCGCGGGATCCTAATCCCCGCGCGGAACCTCTCGAAAAATCCGCGGTTTCCCCGTCCGTCCTTGCCCCACCAGCTGGCAACCGGGAGCCGAGCCCGCCAGCCGGCGACCGGGCGCTAAGCCCACTGACCCTTTCGCGGAGCACGCCGGGTTCCAACCCATCCGCGGAGCCCGCCGAGAAAACCGCGGTTTCTCTGCCCGCCCCCCCCCCCCCCCCCTTCCCCGACCACCGACCCGACGCGGGAGGCAGAGCAGCGCGCGCGGTCCTTTTGGGGGGGGGCTCGCGGAACACGCCAGGGGCGCCGAAAAAGCGGCCAGCGCGGACGCGCGGGCGGCGCCGGTTCCACCGCCGTATACGTTTGAAAATGGCGCCGGCGACCCAGGCAGGGGGCGGAGCCCGGGAGCTCCCGGCGCGAAAAATGTGCAGGCGCGGATCCCCGCGAACGCGAACGCGCACGCGCGGGAGACCAGCAGAGAGCGCATGCTCAGTCCAGACCTGCAGGTCCCCGCGATCGCGCACGCGCGGGAGAGCGAGAGGGGGCGGACACACGATCGGGAACCGCGCCCAGCGCTGCTACTGTATAAGGGAGAGATCCCTCCTCGCGGGGGGCAGGGAACCCGAAGGGAGGAGCGGCACGAACCCCGAAGGGCGGGGCGGGGTCGGAGCCGAACAAAATCGCATGGAAAGCCGGAAGTGTACCAGCAGTTTACTTCCGACTCTGAGTGGAGCGATAGCTCCTCAGCCAGCTACACAGAGCTGACCGAGTCCGGCAGCGACTCGGAAGCGGAGAGAACAGAATTAATGCGGTTTCAAGCGAAACCGAGTAGAGCTTTAAACAATGCAGGGAAACAATCACAATACAAACTCACCGATTGGGGTAAAATAAAGGCCTGCGGCCACCATACACGCATTCCCGGTACGAGTCACAGGCTCGCAGCGTAACCAAAGGCGGAATTATACCCCGCTAAATGCAAAAGAAGTACAGGCGGTTGCAAAAGCGATTCAGGAAAAGGGGATCAGCTCAGCCGTAGTTTCCACTCTCGTGGATGGCCTTTTTAGCAATGACGATTTGCTGCCTTTTGATATCACGCAAATAAGCCACATGCTTTTTGACGGGGCGGGGCTGATTGTATTTCAGCAGGAATGGTCAGATCACTGCGCGGCCGCACTAGCCCAGGCATCTGGGCAGGGGCAGCAGCTGCACGGGTCCAGCCTGTCCAGACTGCTAGGGAAGCATGATGACGTGGCTACGCCACAGCAGCAGGCGGCACAGCTCTGGACTGAGGAGGTCAGGGCAACAACCCGAGCAGCCAGAGAAACCATATGTGCCGTCTCTCGGGTGGTAGACAAACCAGCACCGTGGTCTACCATAAAACAGGGGGAGAGTGAAAGCTTCACGCAGTTTGTAGATCGCCTGCAAGCAGCGATAGACTCCTCTACCCTGCCTGCGGCGGCAAGGGGGCCCATGGTGACTGACTGCCTAGGACAGCAGTGCAACACCGTCACCAAAGATATCTTGCACTCCCTGCCGACCGGGGCTAGCTTGGCTGACATGATCAAACATGTAGTAAGAGAAGAGCAGCTGACACCCAGGCAGGCAGCGGTTCATACCCTAACCAATGCCATGGCATGTCTGAAGTGTGGTCAAGCAGGGCATGTCACAGCAAGCTGTCCCCAGCCGGCACAGCACTCCGTAGCAGTACCCTCGCTCCAACAACGCCCGAGAGGGACCTGCTGGAACTGTGGAAAAAAAGGGCACCTCGCCAGGGAATGCAGATCCAGGCCCCGGGGAAACGGAAGGGGGAGGGGGCGCGCGGGCCATACTCAGCCTCCTCCCTCTGCGAATGCAAGATGGCCCATCTATGCCAACTCCCAGTGGGGCAGGGGACTCTCATACCCTATGCTCACACAGGAGGCAATCAGTTTTGCATCCCCGCCAGCAATACAATGGCAGAACTGTGCAGCACCGCCAGCGGTACTTTCGCACCCTCCAGCGCCACAAACTGCGCCGGTGTCACAGGGTCAGCAGGGGGCGCCCCAGAGCGGAACCCCTGGGTGGCCCTGGCCATGAAAATAGGGAAGGAGCCCCTGACGGTGTGGGGGACATGCCGCCTTTACGGCAGTCAGGACCCTCACGTCATAGGGCTTCAGTTTTTGGCGGACACGGGATCAGACTGCACGATTTTTCCCCAAGCGCATTGGCCCAGACATTGGCAAATTAAAGAAGTCCCTCCAGTGAACGGGGTGGGGGGACAATCCAGGGCATGGAAAAGCACCCAGCTGGTAGCTATAACACTTCACACGAAAAAGGGATCAGAACAGACAGTAGCAATTTACCCCTACATTCTGCAAAATTCTCCACCCCTGAGAGGAAGGGATGTCCTTGCTATGCTAGGAGTCAGGATCACAAATTTATAATGAGGGCCACTGCTGTACACCCTATGCTGCTGATAAAATTGACTTGGAAATCATCAGACCCCATATGGGTCGAGCAGTGGCCCCTGTCAGAGCCTCGAGTGGCAGCCTTATTGGAACTGGTCGAACGCGAACTGCAAAAAGGTCACATAGAACCCTCCATTAGCCCATGGAATACCCCTGTGTTTGTAATCCCTAAAAGGTCTGGAGAAGGTTATCGCCTCGTCCACGACCTGAGAGAAGTGAACAAAACAATCCGACCCATGGGCCCAGTTCAGACACTGCTACCCATGAACTCAGCCATCCCTGAAGGACAGCCATGCGCAGTGCTGGACATTAAAGACTGTTTCTTTTCAATACCCCTGCATCCTGAGGACAGAGAACGATTCGCCTTTTCCATTGTGTTCCCAAATGGCAAGCGGCCCAACCTTCGTTTCCAGTGGAAAGTATTACCCCAAGGTATGGTAGACAGCCCAACCATCTGCCAGATCATTGTGGACAGAGCACTGACGCCAGTCCGACACTCCTACCCCGCCGCAACCATCATTCAATACATGGACGACATCCTAGTCGCAGCACCATCGGCGAGCCAAGTGGATCACCTGGTGTCCACGATCACGGAGATCCTCCAGGCCAACGGCTTCGAGATCGCGAGCGCAAAGATCAAGAGAGGACCCTGTGTGACCTTCCTGGGAGTGGGGATCACAAGCTCCTACGTGACACCTCCCAAGGTGAAGGTCCACCGAGACGTCAAGACGCTCCATGACGTGCAACGCCTGGTGGGATCACTGCAGTGGCTTCGCAACATCGTCCTGATTCCTCCCGAGGTCATGGACCCTTTATATGGCCTCTTGAAAGGAAAGCACCCCTGGGAACCCAAGGAGCTGACACCGCAAGCAACGAGCTCCCTCGACTTCATCGAACAGCAGATGTCCACTGGCACACTTGCCAGGTGGAACCCAGCCATGCCCCTGGACCTATACGTGCACTTCACGCCAAAGGGGGGAGTGGGAGCACTGGCCCAAGGACCTTCCGAAAAGTCCCGACCAATCCAGTGGGTGGTCCTTGGAAGACCTGCTCGTGCATTTTCCCCAGGTGCCGTGCTGCTGTCCGAGTCTCTCTACTCCCCCAGGAGTAGAATGCATCGCCAACCTCATCAAGAAAGGCAGGAAACTCGCCTTGAAACACCTAGGAACCGAGCCAACAAGAATCCACCTTCCTTTCCACAAGCAGTTGACCATAGAGTCAACTACAATATCGGAGCACCTAGCCCTTGCTCTCACCGGCTTTGGAGGAGAAATCTCCTACTCCGCCAGACCACCTTGGACTCAGTTGCTGACCATTGTCGACATAGACATGCCGCCAAAGGTCACGGACCGACCGCAGCCAGGACCGACAGTCTTCACAGATGCTTCCTCCACGACTTCTACCGCAACAGCAGTGTGGCAGGCAGGAGAACAATGGCATTGCGTCAAAGCATGTGATCCCACACTGTCAGTGCAGCAACTGGAAGCAGCAGCAGTAGTTTTGGTGTGCGGACTCTTTCAAGATGAACACCTCAACATTGTAACGAACTCTATATTCGTGGCAAGGCTCTGCCTAGCCATGGCAGGACCAGGTGTGTCAACATCTGCAGCAGCCCTAATGCTGGAAGAAGCACTCTCTTCGTGACAGGGCACCATATCCGTCATTCACGTCAACAGCCACAACCCAGTCAAAGGTTACTTCCAGTCCGGCAACGACAAAGCGGACGCTGCAGCAAAAGGCGTCTGGACGTTGCAGGAAGCTCGTCAACTACACAAGTCACTCCACATCGGAGCCAAAGCACTGGCAAAGAGATGCGGGATCTCGACAGCGGATGCAAAACATGTAGTGGCTACCTGTCCTCACTGCCAGAAGTCACCCCTGTGGACCAGTGGGGTCAACCCAAGAGGTCTCAAGCCTTCAGAAATCTGGTAGTTGGACTTCACCTTGTGTCAACTGCTGAAGCCCCGAGCATGGCTTGCAGTGACAGTGGACACTTTCAGCGGAACGATCGTAGCCACACAGCACCACAAAACCAACTCTAAGGCCACAATTCAGCACTGGCTGACAGCCATGGCATAGCTTGGTATCCCCAAGCAGATCAAAACTGACAACGGTTCCAATTTCACTTCTAAACCAGTGCAGGAATTCGCCTCAAAATGGGGCATCACATTAGTGCAAGGTATCCCATATAACAGTACTGGGCAGGCCATAGTTGAGCGAGCAAATCAAACCCTGAAAACCAGGCTAGAGGTGTTGGCAAAAGCAGAGGGCTTTGTCAACTCCATTCCCCCAGGAGAGCAGGCACGTATACTAGCAACCGCTTTGTTAGCACTGAATCAATTCCCTAGGGGAAATGAAGCAAACAGTCCCGTTCAAAAACACTGGGCCTCCAGAGCGTTAGAGGAGGGCCCGCAGGTTGTAATTAAAAATGAGCTAGGCGAATGGGAACGGGGCTGGAGGTTGATGCTCACGGGACAAGGGTACGCAGCTGTCAAAAAGGACGGCAAAATCAGGTGGTGTCCACTTAAGTCAATCAAACCCGACCTTCACAATGAGCAGGATGAGACTAATGAGAATTGTGAGTTTCTGTTTACAGGACATGCTTGTTGGGCGTCCACGTGACGCATACATCCCCCTTCCAGAGGAAAGTGACAGACCACCAAGCCGTCAGACAGCACCCGAGAGACCCACATGGGTGAGACCCAAGCATCAGCGATATTTCTGTGTGATTTTGCTGTTGGGGCTTGTCGCCAGAGGACAAGTCAGCCCAGACCACTACCCACATCAGCCATTCAGGTGGGTTATGCGACGCCTTACTAGTGACAAGGTGCTCAAAGACATCACCATACCGAACACCCCATCCTTCATGCTTCGCGTTACTGACCTGTTTCCAGGACAACCAAAGGTAGACCCCTATTCCTCACACGCCACACACATGTACCTATCCTATTGGTGCCCAGCTTCAAACCCAGGAAAAAGTTACTGTAATCACCCAGCGTGGGGATACTGTGGACATTGGGGCTGTGAAACCATTGTTACAGATGCCAGGCCGTCAGGGCCTGGGTGGGAGCCACAAGAGCCCGACAAGTTCCTACAGTTCGCCTGGGCACTCGCCGGCTGCAAAACACCCGTTTTCCTACAGGGAAACTTCTATCGAAACAGCCATAAAATCCCTAAAATTCAGAAATGCACTCACTACAACATGACAGTTTTGCAGCCAAATCACCCTAGTTGGACCGTGGGCAAAGCATGGACAGTAGTCCTTCAAGGGTCGAAAGAGTGGGTGAACGTGCGAATTACCAGGCTCCAACCATCGGCACCCCGAGCAGTTGGACCCAACAAGGTGATTAAAAGCACGCAGAAAGGGAGAAACACGACCTACCCCAAAGCCTTGCCCACAAAGGTCACCGATGTCCCAACCGGCGATGTGGAAGCCTTCCACGTAGGCCGTCCAGCTGGGTCGGAGTCGGACCCAATCCTTCGCATGCTAGAAGCTACCTTTCTATCCCTAAACGAATCCAGCCCTAACCTAACCGACTCCTGCTGGCTTTGTTACGATGTCAAACCCCCTTTTTACGAAGGAGTTGCTTTAAATACCCCTTTCAGTTACTCCACAGCCGATGCCCCTCACCAGTGCAGGTGGGACACACCCCGCAAAGGTATTACCCTGAGTCAAGTCACAGGTCGGGGCAGATGCTTTGGAAATGCAACCCTAGCTAAGCGGAAAGGCAATGTCTGCACCAAAGTTGTCAAGCCTGACAGGAAAAATAATAAGTGGGTAGTCCCATCCACGTCTGGAATGTGGGTTTGCCAGAGATCTGGAGTGAGTCCTTGTGTGTTCCTTCCCAAATTCAATGACTCTAACGACTTCTGTGTCCAAGTTCTGATTGTTCCTAGGGTCCTGTACCACTCAGACGAAGAGGTGTACCACCTTTTTGAGGAACCCAGCTGGCTCCACAAAAGAGAAATAATAACGGGTATAACTATCGCAATGCTGCTCAGCCTAGGAGCAGCTGGAACGGCAACGGGTGTCTCAGCCCTAGCGACCCAACACCAAGGTCTGTCTCAGCTACAGATGACCATCGACGAGGACTTGCAGAGGATTGAAAAATCCATTTCCTTTCTAGAGAAGTCAGTCTCCTCACTCTCAGAAGTGGTCTTGCAGAACAGGCGAGGACTGGACCTCCTGTTCATGCAGCAAGGAGGCCTGTGTGCCGCCTTGAAAGAGGAATGCTGCTTCTACGCAGACCACACTGGAGTCGTCAGAGACTCCATGGCAGAACTCCGAAACAGACTGGCTCAGAGACAGAAAGACAGGGAAGCTCAGCAGGGCTGGTTCGAATCCTGGTTCAACCGATCACCATGGTCGACCACCCTAATTTCTACTTTGGTAGGCCCATTGGCAATGCTACTTTTAGCTATTACCTTCGGACCATGCCTGCTGAACAAGCTAGTTTCATTCGTTCAGACCCGCCTAGAACGGGCTAACATCCTGTTCGTAGGCCGACATCAAATGCTGTGAATTCATCAGGGAACACTGCCAGTCACAAGATTTCCTAAACTTGCCTGGCAAAAACTTACTCAGGTTTCCAAAACCCCTTTTTTCCCTTGTCAAATCCCAGCTCTTTACCTCCCAATGACTCTCTTCCTGAAGTTGTTTTAATAATTGCAAGGCCAGAGCTTTTGGCATCCACTGCTTACCATCCCTTGTAAACTAATTATCCCCTCTTTCCTCTGCTCTACTTTTTTAAATTATCTCAAGTTCCTCTGGTGGAAAAGACAGTTTCTCTGGCACGGGTGCAGTTACTGGGAGCAAAGGGAGCATCTAAGAGATTTTTGGCAACAATGCAGCTTTCCGAGCTTCTTCATCAGCCAGTCGGTTTCCTATTACCTCCTCCGAGCACCCTGCCTGGTGCCCCTTGATGTGCATTATTGCTAACTTTTTTGGTAAATTCACCACTTCCAATTGGCGAGAGATTAAGCTGTCACGAGCTAACGTCTTTCCCCTGCAGGTTAATAAACCTCTTTCTTCCCATAATTTCCCAAATGCATGGATCACCCCATATGCATACTTAGAATCAGTAAAAACATTCCCTCTCTTGTCCCGATATAATTCACAGGCCCTCACAACTGCATACAGCTCTGCTGTCTGTGCTGACCAGGTGGGCAGTAACCTCCCCCATTCCTTTAAGTGCTTTCCATTCATGATAGAGTATCCTGTAAATCATTTCCCTTCTATCATCCTTGAAGATCCATGAATAAACACATTTTGTCCCTCAGGCCAGGGAGTATCTCACAAATCTTCCCTAGCCTGTGACTGGAGATCCATCACCTGAATACAGTCATGGGTTTCTTCCTGGCCCCTCTCTCCAGGGCCATTCAAACAGGAGGCTGGGTTGAACCCTTCCCCACTTTTAAATTCTAAATCCTCCTATTCCATTAAAAAAGATTCATACTGTAATAACCGAGCACTGGTCACCCACTTAGAGGCTCTTTCAGTTAACATAGCTTTAATCTGATGTGAAACTTTAACAATCAGATACCCTCCCCTTGTCAGCTTTCAGGCCTCAGCCACCATCAGAGCTGTGGCTGCACAGTTCTGCAGACAATGAGGCCAGCCTCTGGCCACCAGGTCCAACAATTTTGAAAAATAAGCAACAGGCAACCTTGTTCCTCCATGCTCTTGCACCAAAATTCTTTTAGCATGACCCTGTTTAACATCTACATATAGTTCAAATTCATTTTCTGAGTCTGGAAGAGCTAAGACTGGGGCCTTAACCAATTTGTCTTTTAAGTTTTTAAAGCTTTGCTCTCCTTCTGGTGTCCATACCACAACATTAGGACTATCTTGGGTCAAAAAGTCATATAAAGGTATGGCCACAACAGAAAAATCCTCAATCCATGCTCAGCAGTATCCCACCAACCCTAAAAAGTGCCGTAACTCCTTTTTTGTCTGGGGTAATGGTACTTGTAAAATCCCTTGTATTCTGTCTGGATCAAAACACCGTAACCCTCCAGTCAGCACGTGTCTCAAATATTTGACCTTTTTCTCTACCAACTGTGCCTTCTTTTCGGATACTCTAAGCCCTTTTCTAGCAAGAAAATTAAGCAGTTTTACAG
>NW_024528301.1:0-881 GCF_017590135.1 Pyrgilauda ruficollis
TTTTTGGAGCATGTGGAGGACAACCTTTTGTCACAACTGGCGAGTGAGCCCACCAAGGGAGGGACTGTGTTAGATCTGTTGTTTGCAAATAGAGATGGGCTCTTGGGAGATGTGGTGGTTGGAGGCCACTTGGGGCAGAGTGATCATGAAATTATAGAATTCTTGATATTTGATGAAATGAGGAGGAACATCAATAAGACTCTTACACTGGACTTCTGGAGACTTTGGCTTCTTAGGAGACTTATCCAGACAGTTCCTTGGGAAGCAGCCCTTTAAAACAAATGCGTTCAGGAAATGTGGGCATGCTTCAGAATAAAGTTCTTGAGGGCACAGGAACAGTGCTGAAAGAGGAGTCAATGAGGCAAATGTGCAGCGTAGATGGGCAAGGAGGTTTTGAAGGAAGTTAAGAATAAAAAGAGGATGTATCATCTTTGGAAGGAAGGTCAGGTCTGTCTGGAAGTACTTAAGAGGTCTGTCTGGAAGTACTTAAGAGGGCATGTAGGAAAAAGAATTAGGGATGCCAAAGCTCACTACATACTCAATTTGGCAAATTTTGTAAGGGATAATAAAAAAATGTTTTTCCAAATGTATCAATGGTAAAAGGAAGTGTAAGACCAACCTTTGTTTTCTATTAGATGAGGGAGGCAACTTAGTAACTGCAGATAAGGAGAAGGTAGAGGTGCTTAATGCCTTCTTTGCCTCAGTCTTTAGTGGGAAGATGGCTTGTCCTCAGGAAAACTGTCCTCCTGTGCTGGTAAATGCTGTCAGGGAGCAGAATGGGCCCCCTGTGATCCAAGAACAGGCAGTCAGAGAACTGCTGAGATGCCTGGATATTAATAAATCCATGGGACCAAATGGGATCCACCCCAGGATGATGAGGG
>NW_024528302.1:0-881 GCF_017590135.1 Pyrgilauda ruficollis
GGTTTTTTTTCAACAAGCCAACCAAACCCATTATGGCAAAATAATTTATTTTTCAAGGAAGCATAAGTGGCAGAGTCTAACTGTTCAACCTCTTGTGTTTTTAAACTGAGATGGCTGATACAGGCACACATGAGGTCACAAATTACAGGAATGCTTTTAAGAAAGCATCTGGGAGTCAGCAACTGTGGCACAAACTGAGCACAGGGGAAGATCCCCTGACCTACCAGAAGGACATGCTAGAAAACATCTGGCTCAACCTCCATTCCATTTGTGGAATTCCACAGGAGCACAAGCAGAAACGTGTCCCCTGTCTGCAACAACCAAACTGTTATTCCACTTCCAGGACTGATTCATTCAAGTGAAAAAAACATGAAAACAAAACAAGAAGTCCTTTTAGGCCAACGTCAGAAAAGTAAAAGCAGCCAAGAGCTGAGGTGGGGCTTCCAATTTCCCCTCCATGGTCTCTTCCCAAGAGGGGCCACATTCCCCAAATCCATGCTGACAGGTGCTCAAATTCCAGCCACAAAAAAACCCTCACAGAAATCACTGCAGGGCTTCACTTTCTACTGCTGGGCTCAACACTTCAACACAGTTAAGAGCTCTTAAGAGCTCATCTGGTTTAAGGCCAAAGTATCCAGTGTTTTACTCAATCATGTTGATAAAAAGGATTATCAACCACCTACTTAACACACTCTTTTGCAGTGTTTCCATCCCTCTGACTGCTCACCTATTTGTGTTGAAGATAACCTGTTTTACAGTGTATGCAAGTTAATGATTCTCACTGGTGTACAAGGTGTACACCATGTGCTTGGCAGAGATAAAGACCTGGTACACCCCATAAAGCTTGCCATCAAAGCAGCCACATTAAAAAAAAAAAAAAA
>NW_024528303.1:0-881 GCF_017590135.1 Pyrgilauda ruficollis
GGGGGCCGGGGGGGCGCCGGGCGCGGGGCCGGGGCCAGGCCCGGGGCCGGGGACCTTCCGCTTCTGCTGCTCGATCATGGCGGGCGCTTGGCCCCGCCCCCCGCGCCCCATTGGCTGTCGGCTCCATGCACACCGCGCTGATTGGCCGAGCGCCCTGGATGTCCCGCCCCTCGACACAGTGCCGGCGCGCCTGGAGTACAGCGGAGAGAGCGGCGCTTTCTGGCGCGCCTCGCTCTGATTGGGGGAGAGCGGGCGCTGGGTAGCATGGGTAACGCTAATTGGCTGTTGGCCGCCACACGGCAACAGCGCGCGCTGTGATTGGCGGGGAGCGCGGCCTCTCAGCGTGAGGGGGAATGGCGGCGCGCCGGTGTTGCTGCCGCGGGCCCTGACGAGTCCCCACCGCCCCGCGGGCTCCGGGAGGAGCCGTCCTGTCCCACCGCGCCGGTCCGGGTCAGTCCTGCACCGGGCACTGCGGGTGCCGCTCGGGTCCCTGCCCGCGCTGCTCAAGCCGCTGAGCCCCGAGGGCTCTCTGGGGGTTTTCGGGCGTTAATGAAATGTTTCTTTTCTCAGCATCCCGGAGGAGATGCGGTAGCGTGGGGTGGATCCAGCTGGCTGTCACGGCACCCAGGGGCGCCATGGAGCCGCTCCCCGAGCTCTACTCCATCTTCCAGGGCGAGGTGCGGGAGCGGCCGGGGCCGGGCTCTGCGTGAATCCGTTCTCTTGGTTCAGGCGGGTTCAGCGCGGGGCAGGTGTGGGCGGCGGCCAGCTCTGTGCAGCTGCACACACCTGCGGCCCTGCTGCTGCTGTTCGTGTGCGGGCAGCCGGAGAGGGGAGAATTCTGTCCCCCTGCCCCACTCAGGTGATTCCCCACCTGCAGAGCT
>NW_024528304.1:0-881 GCF_017590135.1 Pyrgilauda ruficollis
GGCTTGAGGTGGTTCGGGGTTGGGGGTTGGTTTTGGTCAGGTGGGTTAGGCTGATTGTTTGCCTTCTCTCTGAGTGGGATCAGCCCCAAATCCCTGCCCTGGCTCTCTGTCAATCACTGTCAATCACTGTCAATCTGTCAATCACTGTCAATCCCCATCAATCACTCAGCATCCCATCTTTTCTATCTAGAACTTTTTGTATCATCTAGAACCTTTTGTTCCCCTCCCTCTACCTGTGTGTTCCCTCTCCTGTGCTGGGATCATCCCCAAATCCCCATCCTGGCCCTCTGTCAATCACTGTCAATCTCTGTCAATCACTGCAATCCCTGTCAGTCACTGTCAATCTGTCAATCACTGTCAATCCCTGTCAATCACTCAGCATCCCATCTTTTCTATCTAGAACTTTTTGTATCATCTAGGACTTCCTCTACCTGTGTGCTCCCTCTCCCGTGCTGGGATCATCCCCAAATCCCTGCCCTGGCTGTCTGTCAATCACTGTCAATCACTGTCAATCCCTGTCAATCACTGTCAATCCCTGTCAATCGCTGTCAATCACTCAGCATCCCATCCTCTCCATCCAGAACCTTTTGTTTCCCCTCCCTCTCCTGTGCTGGGATCATCCCCAAATCCCTTTCTCCCCCCAAATCCCACTCCTGTCCCCCTCCCCACCCTCCGTGCCTCAGTTTCCCCGCTCTAACCCCAGAGAGCCGGGATTTGGGGGATTTGGGGGATTTGGGGAGGGGGAAACTGAGGCACAGAGGGGGCAGGGCTCCCCGGGATGGGATTTGGTGGGTGGTCCCTCACCCACCCAGTACCCCCCGTGGTCTCTTATGGGTTAATTATCCTTGCCACTGGATAATTCACAGAGGGATTGATAAACT
>NW_024528305.1:0-881 GCF_017590135.1 Pyrgilauda ruficollis
CGGGCCGGGCCGGCAGCACCCCTCAGACCTCCACCTTCTTCTTCATCTCCATGCGGTAAATGATCTGGTAGCCATCATCCCAGGCGTAGATCTGCCTCTCGCGGGGGTTGTACTTGAGGCTGGCGTGGGAGCCGTAGCGCTTGGGGAAATAGACCAGGGAGGCGTCCTCGGGGGCCAGCGTGCCGCTGACGTCGAAGACGCACTGGACGCGGGCGCGGCTGGGCAGGCGCGTGTTGTACACCACGTGCAGCGCCCCGCACACCACAAAGGCACCCTCGGCGTTCTCCCGCGGGCACGGCGTGTCCCACATCTGCTCGATGTCCAGCGAGGCGGGGTCCAGCTTGGCCAGGCACATGTTCTTCTCGTCCTCCTTGGTGGCGTAGATGGCCCAGAGGCCCTCCTCGTCCGCCGACACCTCAATGTAGGTGGAGGGGGAGAGGCCGAAGACGGGGATCTGCTCCTCGGCCGGGAACACCGAGCTGTCCACCACTGTCTTGTTGGCCAGGTTGAACTTGATCACCTGGAAGGACAGGCCCTGCTGGCGGATGTAGTAGAGGTGGCCATCGTAGACGAGGTGCCCGGTGCCCACCCAGGGGTAGGGCAGCTTGATGCGGGCGGCCTTGC
Organism: Pyrgilauda ruficollis; assembly: GCF_017590135.1. Taxonomy (NCBI): domain Eukaryota; kingdom Metazoa; phylum Chordata; class Aves; order Passeriformes; family Passeridae; genus Pyrgilauda; species Pyrgilauda ruficollis. Next base: position 625 of record NW_024528305.1, read on the forward strand.
GGGTGGCAGAGAAGAGGGTGAACTCCCGCATGCGGGGGAAGACGTAAACCGTGTCGTTGGCGGTGCCGTCGAACACGTAGATCTTCTCTGAGTTCCCCGCAGCGTCCTTGGTCCAGAGCCCCGAGGCACTGCCGAAACGCTTCAGGATCTTCATGGCCCTGACACTGGCGATGGTGTCACTGCAGTCTGCAAGAGAGGGGTGGCTGTGAGAGCCTGGGAACAGCCAGGGACTGCTGCTGCCCCGTGCTGGGTTCTCA
>NW_024528306.1:0-882 GCF_017590135.1 Pyrgilauda ruficollis
TTTTTTTTTTTTTAAACAATCACGCACAGAGGCAGGCAAGTCCACACAGAGAAAAAAGCTTAACAAAACTGCAATTCATCAGAGCTAGCAGGAAAAATAATCACAAAACCAGGGCCAGTGGCATGGAGACAGTCCTCTTCATAGTGTCCAGCTTCCAGCCCTTCTCTTGACCTGGCAGCAAATAATATTCAAAGGGGACTAGTGTCTGCAAGCACAAGATCCAAGGTCTGGACTGCTCTATGGAGCCCCCAGAAAGTTCTTGCCTTCTGCCATCCTTCCTTTCTGGGGCTGTTAAAGTCCTACTCCATCTCCAGTCGAAGTCAATGGGAAGTTTTCCATTCCTTGCTTGGAGCAGAATTAGTTACCATCAGTAAGCCTTTACATCAGTTAGGAGCAAGCAAAGCTTAAACAGAACAGGGATCAGCTGCAGCTTCTTCCCCATCCCTAGAGATTTTTATTCTTTTTTTTTCCAGAGATGGAGAGGAGCAAAAAGGACAACTGAAGAACCTGGGCATGCCTGAAAGGTTGTATATGCTTCAGTAGATTGATTGCATTTTCAAGGCCTGGGGAGAAGCTTGTGGTGGAATGCTAAATCAGCCCTTGAACTCTGGTCTCCCCTGGTCTTGTCCTCCCTTTCCCAGGACAAGATTCTTCTCAGCAAGGCACATTCAGGCCTCTGCCCACTACAGATTAACCAGAACTAATTAGCTGCTCTGTGGGCAAAAAGCCACTTGATCTCACACTCTCAGTGCTGCAAACGTAGCAGCAGAAATCAGTTCCATGCATCAGCCCAAGTTTCACAGATGTGTAAAATACTATTTAGGCAATTCCTTCATGTTAATTACATTTCCTTTTTTTAATACATTTACATAGAATGATCTT
>NW_024528307.1:0-881 GCF_017590135.1 Pyrgilauda ruficollis
GTTATGTTGTGGTAAAACTGCCATCACGGATCTAGATTTTTGTGTATGATATTGTAAGTTTATCCTAAAACAAAGAGCACTTTTTTGTAAATTGAAAGAGTTGATTGTTTTATATAGGCCAATTACATTTTTTCCAACACTAGACATATATATACAGTACACGTGTAAGGACATGCATACATCAAAATCAGTGAGAAATTAAATATTAAGTGTTACTGCATACATTTGCCGTGTATCATACATAAATAAGACTAGAAGAATTATTAAATAGATGAGAAATAGATATAATAAATGTTATAATAGGAGAAACCAATTAGAATCTAGATATATAATTTGCTACAAGACTGAGACTTGTAAGAGCTTGTGCAAAACAGAGTTGCTTTGCTTATAAAAGCCAAGTACATAACAAAACCAGTTCTGGTGCGGTTCCCCTATGCAATTTCAAAAAACAATCACTAAAAAAAAAGAAATCTTTTAATTCCCTTCACCATATACAGGTTATTTTTTGGGTACCTGTGTTCTCTAACAACGTCTTTGGTGTGTTGGGTCTGTTAATTAGTTAATTATTTCTACAAGCTGGTGCAAGACCATTGGAATATAAGGCTGCATTTCTATACCTGAAACAACAATTAAAAAAAAAAAAATCAGAAGAAAATGACCATTAATATACATAATGTAAACAGAACATGTACATGTAACTAACAAAGACAAGGATTACAAATGTAGTTAAATATTAACATAAAGGTATCACTTAAAAAAAAATCACCCAGAACCCCCAGACAAATAATTCTAAATGTACAGAGATTTAAAAAAGAAATTAAATCTTACCCATCTGAATAGAGATTTCTCCAATTGCCCAGGTGGCATTGTTACACACAGAA
>NW_024528308.1:0-881 GCF_017590135.1 Pyrgilauda ruficollis
AACAGAAAAGCTAAAACCTGAGGCATCCCCCTGGCATTAAGCTTTGGGCTTCTTCTAAAGCCTCTTTCTGCCAAGGGCTAATATTTCTTCCCCACTCAATCTTCTTTCCTTTCCTGGACATCTCCAGAGCACAGGGGTGAAAAGCTTTTCCTAAGGTCATCTTCCCTCCTTCCCTAGTGCTGAGTCACCACTGCATTCACCACGAGGACAGACTGTCATCTGCAGAGACTCAAAAGGATCTTGAAACACACAAATAATCTGGGCCCTTCCACTGACAGTATCAAGGACAGGCTGGCAGGCACGGACAAACAATCCTGTAACTTTCACTGAGGTTTCCCAAAGCTCTGGGCTTGGGATGTGAGGGAATGACTCACTTGTCCAGGTGTTCTATTGTTGCCCTTGTCAGAGAGGTGCTGGCCAAATTCCTACTACACACAGCACTGTGGTGTTACCCCATGGCCACAGCATCCAGAGAAGTGGGAGGTGAAACATGTAACACATGGACCAGGGTCAGGTGAGCCAGGACAGCCCGAGGCTCTCACCCTCATCACCCCTGCTAGCACTGGTGTCACCAGTCACCTGGTGCAGTGCTGGAGTCACCATCCCTGGGAGAGGCCAAAAAACACTGGATGTGGTACTTGCTGGTATGGCTTAGCGGGCACAGTGGTGTTTGGTCAAAGGTTGGACATCAAAGGTTGGACTTGATCTTGGAGATTTTTTTCCAACCTTAATGATTCCCTGAAAGCACATGGGTTGGACACTTCCCTGGGCGAGATGAGCCCGGGCTGGCCCGGCAGGGCAGGGAGCCGGGATGGCAGGGGAGGGAGCAGGGATGGCAGGGCAGGGCAGGGAGGAGGGATGGCAGGGGAAGGAGCAGGGAG
>NW_024528309.1:0-881 GCF_017590135.1 Pyrgilauda ruficollis
GGGGGAGTGCAGGGGGGGTTTGGGGGGTCCCAAGTGAGCAGGGGACATCTAGAGGACATGGCATGGGGGGGTGGCAGGGTGGACATAGGGGCAAGGGGGTCCCAGGTGAGGCTCCCAAGGGATTGGAGGGGCCCCAGGTGAGGTTTTTGGGGTCCCAGGTGAGGTTCCCCAGGGATTTGGGGCTTCCCAGTTGAGAATTCCGAAATATTTGGGGTTTCCCAGCTGCACAGGTGAGGATTTGGAGGGTCCCAGCTGTCCAGGTGAGGCTCCCAAGGGATTCCCAGGTGAGGTTTGGAGAGTCCCAGGGTGAGAAGCCAAGGATTTGGGGTTTCCCAGGTGTCCCAGGTGAGGCTCCAGGGAGGTTTTGGGGTTCCCAGGTACCCAGGTGAGATTTTGGGAGGTTCCACCTGAATCCCCACAGGAATTTAGGGGATCCCATCCCCCATTTTTCCCCTCCCCGGCCCCTCTGAACTCCCCAGACTCCGGAACTTTCCACTTCCCTTTTCCCTCCCAGCCGCACCCATGGCTCTGGGGATTCCCAAACTTCACCAAATCCCCCCCAGATCCCCCCAAATCCCCTCTGGTGCCCGCTGGGGGTGACCCTGGGGTTTTGGGATTCCCACCTTGGGCTCCATCCCTGTCCCCATCCGGAGGCTGCGGCCGGAGCTCTGAGGGCAGAGGGCGTCGAGGCTGGGAGGAGGGAGGGCCCTACGCCCTGATCCTCCCCCGAGGGGCAGAACTGGCCCTGCCAGGACCTCAGGGAACCTTTCGGGGCTGGCTTTAACCCCTCGGGGCCCGGAGCCATCCCCCAGGGCTCCATTTCCCTGCCAGGACCCCACTGACCCCTCAGGGCCCTGATTTCCCCTGCCAGGACCCTGATT
>NW_024528310.1:0-881 GCF_017590135.1 Pyrgilauda ruficollis
GGAAAAGGAGAATTTAATGTTCTGATTAAAATAAAAGATACCAAACTTTGAAGTGATGCAAAATGCAGGTTTTTTAGCAGCTTTAGCATGATGCCTGTGAGATATTCTTCTTTTTAACTTGAAAATATCTGTAATTCTGCTCCTGCACGTGCTGCAGACTCCTGTGCTGTGAGGAGCTGGGCACTGAGCTGCCCCTGAGCTCCTGAAATCCCTGAAACTCATGCATGGAGGGCAGGGGAGATTCTGGCCATTCATCAAGGGAACAAATATTACCCAGCAATATTTAGATTTCACAACGACATTAACATCTTGTAAAACTTGGAGCTGGCTCCTTTCAACCTCGTGTCCGTGGGGATTATTGCTGCTGCTGCTTTTCAGCTTTTCTCAATTTGTGGAGCCCAAAATGTTTTCCAGGAGCAGATTTTGTTGGACATTTCTCGTGCTGACAGCAGCGTGGATGAGTTAGCCTTGGAGTCACTTCTCAGGAAATCTCTAAACCATCCTGCAGAATCCAGGATCTGTGGATTCTGTTTCAAAAGCCATTTTCTGTTAAAAGAAATTGTTCTCTTTGAGGAGAATATTTTTGTATGTTCTTCAGTGACCTCAGTGACTTCGAGAGGATTATTTTTATGATTAATCCCTCAGTCAGCAAAGCAGAGAAATTCTGTTTGCAAATGTCTCTGAGCTGATACCAATTCTTATGTAACAGTTCCCCAACTTGAGCTTTTTCTTCTCAGCAATGAGTACAGTGAGTTCTTTGCCCATTTCTATTGAAAGTGAAGGGGATGCCACTAAAATTCTGATTTGATCCCTACATAACTGAATTCCCATTTCCCAGAAATGCTTCATGCTTCTAAATTGTTCTGATTTTCTAAAACTTT
>NW_024528311.1:0-1500 GCF_017590135.1 Pyrgilauda ruficollis
AACTCCCAGTTAATTTCAGGCACTACTTCCAGCCCTTCCCAATGCTCCCAGTGCCTCCCAGTGGCTCCCAGTTAACCCCAGGTGCTGCTCTCAGCCCTTCCCAGTGTCTCCCAGTCCTTCCCAGTGTCTCCCAGTGACTCCCAGTGCGTCCCAGTCACTCACAGCGGCTCCCAGTGGGCTCCAGTCGCAGCTCCAGCCCTTCCCAGTGCTCCCAGTATCCCGCCCGCCGTGGCTCTGTGCCCGCGGTGCCCGGCAGGGGCAGAAATGTGCGGGCACGGGTGACGCAGGTGCCACACCCGGTCCGGGCCACGCCCCCCGGGCCACACCCAGCCCTCCTCAAACTTCCTGCTGTGGTCACACAGTGCCACCAAACAGGTGTCACCATGGCCACGCAGGTGTCACCATGGCCACGCAGGTGTCACCATGGCCACGCAGGTGTCACTGTGCAGCCAGACCCTCCCCAGAGCCCCCCGCCCACCTCTGGCACGTGGGACAGCCGCAGTCGGCGTCGATGGGCCGGAAATCTTTGGCGAATTGCTGATTTTTCAGCTGCAGGGACCCCCAGGGCACCAGGGCGGAACCGAATCGCTGCGGGGGGAGCAGGGTGGGTTACAGGGGTCCCCCAAAACCCCGGGGAGGGGTCCCCAAACCCCCCCCTCAGCCCCCCTTACCGCCGTGCGGGTGGGGAACACGCAGTCGAACATGTCACAGCCCAGCGCGACGCAGACCACCAGGTCGGTGGCGTAGCTGGGGGCGAATTGGGGGTGACTCCGGGGGTCTCCCCCAGCCCGGCCGGCTCTGAGGTCTGGGGGAGGGGGCTGAGGGGACCCCCAGACTCACCCCACGCCCATCAGGTAGCGGGGCTTGTCCCGGGGCAGGTGCTCGGCGCTCAGCTTCACCGTGCGCCAAAAGCGCGCCTTGGCCTCGCCCCCGCTCAGGCCCCCGATGGCAAAACCGGGCACGTCCCGCTGGGTCATGGCTGCGAGGGGCGGTGGGACCCCCAAATCACCCCAAATCACCCCTGAGCCTCCCCCCTGGGACCCCCAAATCACCCCTGAGCCACCTGGACTGCCCTGAGCCCCCTGAGCCACCCGGACCCCCTCGAGCCCCAGGATGGAACCGGGCACGTCCCGCTGGGTCATGGCTGCGAGGGGCGGTGGGACCCCCAAATCACCCCAAATCACCCCTGAGCCTCCCCCCAGGGACCCCCAGATCACCCCATATCACCCCTGAGCCTCCCCCTGGGACCCCCAAATCCCCCTGGGACCCCCAGGTCACCCCTGGACCACCCTGAGCCACCCGGACCCCCTCGAGCCCCAGGGTGGAACCGGGCACATCCCGCTGGGTCATGGCTGCGAGAGGGGGTGGAGACCCCAGGGACCCCCCCCAGGTCATCCTGAGACCCCTAAAACACCCCTCAACCCCCCCCCGGGACCCCCCAGGATCCCCAAATCCCCCCTAAACCCCTCCGGGACCCCCCAGGTCACCCCTGAACCTCCC
>NW_024528311.1:2403-24155 GCF_017590135.1 Pyrgilauda ruficollis
GGGGTCAGACCCACCTCGGGGACCCCCCCAGACCCTCCCCAGAGCCCCCCGCCCACCTCTGGCACGTGGGACAGCCGCAGTCGGCGTCGATGGGCCGGAAATCTTTGGCGAATTGCTGATTTTTCAGCTGCAGGGACCCCCAGGGCACCAGGGCGGAACCGAAACGCTGCAGGGGGAGCAGGGTGGGTTACGGGGGTCCCCCAAAACCCCGGGGAGGGGTCCCCAAACCCCCCCCTCAGCCCCCCTTACCGCCGTGCGGGTGGGGAACACGCAGTCGAACATGTCACAGCCCAGCGCGACGCAGACCACCAGGTCGGTGGCGTAGCTGGGGGCGAATTGGGGGTGACTCCGGGGGTCTCCCCCAGCCCGGCTGGCTCTGGGGTCTGGGGGAGGGGGCTGAGGGGACCCCCAGACTCACCCCACGCCCATCAGGTAGCGGGGCTTGTCCCGGGGCAGGTGCTCGGCGCTCAGCTTCACCGTGCGCCAAAAGCGCGCCTTGGCCTCGCCCCCGCTCAGGCCCCCGATGGCAAAACCGGGCACGTCCCGCTGGGTCATGGCTGCGAGGGGGGGTGCGACCCCCAAATCACCCCAAATCACCCCTGAGCCTCCCCCCCGGGACCCCCCAGATCACCCCTGAGCCTCCCCCTGGGACCCCCAAATCACCCTGGGACCCCCAGGTCACCCCTGGACCACCCTGAGCCACCCGGACCCCCTCGAGCCCCAGGGTGGAACCGGGCACATCCCGCTGGGTCATGGCTGCGAGAGGGGGTGGAGACCCCAGGGACCCCCCCCAGGTCATCCTGAGACCCCTAAATCACCCCTGAACCTCCCCCCGGGACCCCCCAGGATCCCCAAATCACCCCTAAACCCCTCCGGGACCCCCCAGGTCACCCCTGAACCTCCCCCCAGGACCACCGGAGCTCCCCCAGGTCCCCCTGGGCTGCCCCAGGACCCCCAGAGCCCCTGTCAAGCAGGGATGAGGTGGAGGAGGGTGAGGAGGAATGCCTGAGAATGAGGGTGAGGAGGGTGAGGATGGGAGGAAGGCCCAGGGATGAGAGAGAGGATGGTGAGGATGATGAGGAAGGTGAGGAAGGCTCGGGGATGAAGGTGAGGATGGTGAAGATGATAAGGATGGCCTAGGGATGAAGCTGGGCAGAGCAAGGATGACGAGGATGGGAGGAAGGCCTGGTGATGAGGAAGAAGATGATGAAGAAGGCAAGGAAGGCTCAGGGATGAAGGTGAGGATGGCGAGGATGATGAGGACGGGAAGAAGGCCCAGGGATGAGGGTGAGGATAGCGAGGATGGCGAGGATGATGAGGATGGGAAGAAGGCCCAGGGATGAGGGTGAGGATAGCGAGGATGGCGAGGATGATGAGGACGGGAAACAGACCTGGGGATGAGGGTGAGGATGACGAAGATGACGAGCAGGGGAGGAAGGACTGAGGATGGTGAGGATGACGAGGGGAGGAAGGCCAGGGGATGAGGCTGAGGATGACGAGGGGAGGAAGGCCCGGGGATGAGGGTGAGGATGACGAAGATGACGAGCAGGGGAGGAAGGCCCGGGGATGAGGCTGACGATGACGAGCAGGGGAGGAAGGACTGAGGATGGTGAGGATGACGAGGGGAGGAAGGCCCGGGGATGAGGCTGACGATGACGAGGATGACGAGGGGAGGAAGGCCCGGGGATGAGGCTGACGATGACGAGGATGACGAGGGGAGGAAGGCCCACCTCGGATGCAGCGCAGGCGCAGCTCGGGGTCCAGCCCCCCCTGCACGATGGCGAAGAGCAGCTGCTGCTGGGGGCGGGCGTGAGCGGCCACGCAGCGATCCAGCCAGCGCACGGACCTGGGGGGCAGCCGGGGGTCCTGGGGGGGCGGTCCCAGGAAGGTCAGGGGAGTCCAGGGAAAGTCAGAGGGGTCCCAGGAGGGTCTCAGGGGGTCTGAGGAAGCTCAAGGGGGTCCCAGGAAGGTCAGGGGGGCATCATAGAGAGTCTCAGGGTGGTCCTGGGGGGGGTCTCAGGGAGGTCCCAGGGGGTCTCAGAGGGCTCACGGGGGTCCCAGGAGGACCTCAGAGGGTCTGAGAAAGGTCAAGGGGGTCCCAAGAGGGTCAGAGGGGTCCCAGGAGGGTCTCTGAAGGGTCAGGGGGTCCCAGGGGAGGTCCCAGAAAGGTCAGGGGGGTCCTGGGGGGTCTCAGGCTGTTTTGGGGGGGGTCTCAGGCTGTTTTGGGGGTCCCACCACCCCCGGATTTGGGGGTCCTTTCCCCCGGATTTGGGGGTCACACCCCCCTGAGATTTGAGGGTCCCATCCCCCGGGATTTGGGGTCCTAACCCTGGGATTTGGGGGTCTCTCCCCCCGGGTTTGGGGGTCCCAACTCTGGGATTTGAGGGTCCCCTCCCCCTGGGATTTGGAGGTTCCATCCCCTGGGATTTGGGGGTCTCACCCCCCCCCGATTTGGGGTCCCACCCCCCCGAGATTTGGGGGTCCCATCCCCATCTTTCCCACCCCCCAGATTTCTCTCCCCCGGGATTTGGGGGTTCCATCCCCGGGATTTGGGGGTCCCTCCCCCGGGTTTGGGGGTCCCATCCCCGGGTTTCGGGGTCCCTCCCCCCGGGATTTGGGGGTCTCTCTTCCCCAGGATTTGGGGGTTCCATCCCCGGGTTTGGGGGTCCCTCCCCCCGGGATTTGGGGGTCCCTCCCCCCGGGATTTGGGGGTCTCTCCCCCGGGATTTCGGGGTTCCATCCCCGGGATTTGGGGGTCCCTCCCCCCGGGATTTGGGGGTCCCTCCCCCCGGGATTTGGGGGTCCCTCCCCCCGGGATTTGGGGGTCTCTCTTCCCCAGGATTTGGGGGTTCCATCCCCGGGTTTGGGGGTCCCTCCCCCCGGGATTTGGGGGTCCCATCCCCTGGGATTTGGGGGTCTCTCCCCCGGGATTTCGGGGTTCCATCCCCGGGATTTGGGGGTCCCTCCCCCCGGGATTTGGGGGTCCCTCCCCCCGGGATTTGGGGGTCCCTCCCCCCGGGATTTGGGGGTCTCTCTTCCCCAGGATTTGGGGGTTCCATCCCCGGGTTTGGGGGTCCCTCCCCCCGGGATTTGGGGGTCCCATCCCCTGGGATTTGGGGGTCTCTCCCCCGGGATTTCGGGGTTCCATCCCCGGGATTTGGGGGTCCCTCCCCCCGGGATTTGGGGGTCCCTCCCCCCGGGATTTGGGGGTCCCTCCCCCCGGGATTTGGGGGTCTCTCCCCCGGGATTTGGGGGTTCCGTCCCCCCGGGATTTGGGGGTTCCATCCCCAGGTTTGGGGGTCCCTCCCCCCGGGATTTGGGGGTTCCCTCCCCCCGGGATTTGGGGGTTCCATCCCCAGGATTTGGGGGTCCCTCCCCCCGGGATTTGGGGGTCCCCTCCCCCCGGGATTTGGGAGTCCCTCCCCCCAGGTTTGGGGGGCCCCCCCCCCGGGATTTGGGGTCCCCCCTGACCCAGCGCGTTCTGGATCTCCATGGATCTCTCGGGGCTCAGCAGGATCTCCTCCCCGCCGTGGGGGGGCCGGAACCGAACCCCCTCCTCCGACACCTGCGACAGCTCCAGCAGCGAGACCATCTGGAACCCCCCGCTGTCCTGGGGGACCCCAAAAACGGGCGCTGAGGGGGCGGGGACCCCCCAGGGACCCCCCTGGGACCCCCCCGGGACACCCCAGAATCCCCCGGGATTGGGGACAGGGCGTGCCAGGAGCCCCCCGAGGCTCGGGGACACACCTGGGGGTCCCCATCCCCACCGGGGGTCCCGCCCCGTGAGTCAGGGCAGCTCTGGGGGTCCCCCCCCCCCCAAATTTGGGGGTCCCGCCCCTCACCGTCAGCAGGTTGTGGGGCCAGTCCATGAAACCGTGCAGGCCACCGGAACGCCGGACCAGCTCCGAACCCTGCGGGAAAGGGAGAGCAGGGCTGGGAAGGCGGCGGGAGCACGGGAACCGAACCGGGAACCGAACCGGGAACCGAACCGGGAACCGAACCGGGAACCGAACCGGGAATCCCCCGGTAACGGCGGGGGCTGCGCTCAATCCCCCGGGAACCCGCGGGAGCAGCGGCGTCAGCTCCGACCTCACCCGGAATTTAGGAATTCAGGGCAGGGGAGCCCCCCGGAGCCCCCCGGAGCCCCCCGGTGCCGCTCACCGGCCGCGTGCCCAGGTGGAAGGTGTTGCCGAGGCAGATGCGGCAGCCGAGCGCCGCCAGCTGCGCGGCCGTCAGGCCCTTGGCGGTGCCGCGGGTGCCCACGGGCATGAACACCGGGCAGGGCACGGTGCCGTGCGGCAGCCGCAGCTCCCCGGCCCGGGCGCGGCTCCGCCCGCACTCGGCCACGATCCGCAGCACCGGCGGCGGCCCCGCCGCGGGCGCCGCCATCTTCGCCGCACGTGACCGGAAGAGGCGGTGGAGGCGCCGCCGGAAGTGACCGTTACCGCGGCAACGCGGGGGCCATGTTGGGCCTTGTGCGGATGGGGAACGGCCGAGAACGGAGATGACCGAAGCACCCCCAGAGATCGCCCAAACCGAGCAGAGACCCCTCCCAGACCCCGGCAGGGCGGGGAGCGGAGATAATTCCTGCTGGTTCTGGTTTCCGGGGGGTTCCCGGGGGGTTCCAGCCCCGGGGCTTCGCTTCGGGACTGTCGTTCCCCGTGAGGGAACACACGGCGCTCCGCGGTCACGGGAGGGCCGCGAAGCACCGGAACGGCAATGGGCGAGAAGGACTCGCTGAATGGCGGCCGGCTGATCCACTGCGAGAGGGTTTTCTGTTCCCTAAGATTCCTCTCTCGGTTGCACTGCTCAGCGCGCTCGGAGTGGCGGGCGCGCTGTGGAACGGAAGGGAGGGCGGGGAGGCAGAGCAGGGCGGGCTCCCGGGGCTGCTCCGGGCAGCGCTCCCGAGGGAAGCTCTGTCCGCCAATTCAATGGCGGAACCGGTGAGGGGCGGGACCGCATCCCCGCCGCCTCAGCTGACACAGCAGCGCCACCTCCCATTGGCTGTCAGCGAAGAGCGACGGCCGACAGACCAATAAAGAACGGGCTTGTCTTCCCGGTGCCGCCCTTTCGGATGATTGACAGCGCTATGCGCCTATCCGCTCTGCACACTGCGATGACGGACAGCCCAGCCGGCCAATGGCGACGCGCGCTGCGGGAGCAGGGCGGGCCCGGCGGTGCCGGATGAGGAGACTCTGAGGGGAAGTTTGGCCGCCGCCGCCGCCGCGGGCCCCGTGAGGAGGAGCCGCCGCCGGGAGCGCGGGCCCGGCACCGCCGCGCCGCCATGGGCAACCGGGGCATGGAGGAGCTCATCCCGCTGGTCAACAAGCTGCAAGACGCCTTCAGCTCCATCGGCCAGAGCTGCCACCTCGACCTGCCGCAGATCGCCGTGGTGGGCGGGCAGAGCGCCGGCAAGAGCTCGGTGCTCGAGAACTTCGTGGGCCGGTGAGCGGCGGCGGCGGAGAGGGCGGCGGCGGGCCGCGGCGGCGGCGGGAGCGGCGGGCGGCGCCACGGGCGTAGGGAGCGTTCGGGAATAGCGGCGGCGTAAGGGCGCGGCCGGCGGAGCGGGGCCGGCAAACGGCGCAAGGGCCGCGCCGGTGCCGGGGCCCGAGCGGCGGCGGCGGCGCCGGGAAAGGCGGCACCGAACGGGGGCGGGGCTGGGCGGGGCTGGGGTCACGGCGGTCAATCGCGATAGGAGTGAGCGGGTGCCGAAAGGATTCGGGGGTTCCGTGCGCACTGCGGGCTCCCCGGTTCTCGCTCCGTGCCCGGGGACGGTGCTTGGGATCTCACCCGCCACCCCGGGGTTTGCTGAGCTGCGTGGGGCCTTCCTCCCCGCCGCCGTCATCGTCCTCGCCGTGGGGCTGCGCCCCGGAGATAGGAGCGGTGCTGGGATGGGCCCGGGAGCCGAGCGTGGCCGCGCCGATAACGGGGAGCAGAGCTCGCCGCCCTCCCGGCGAGGCGGAGGGGTCATCCCAAAAATCCGCAGAAACCGCCTCGGGCAGAGCTCTGCCCCTCGTCCCGATCATCCCCAGCCGTGGCTCCGTGCTCTCCTGCTCCTCGCTGCGGGGCTGTCACTTCCTGAGGCACCCACAGCACTCCTTCCCCTGCTGTCTCCCCTCAACCTCTGCATTCCCAAAATTCCCAACCATCACGCGGTTTGCCCGCTGTTTCAGGCTGTTGGGACATCCTTTCCCCCGTGGAAATGCTCCACTGGGAGTTTTCCCCACTGGATCCCTCCCCTCCTGTGGCATTGATCCCAATCCAGGCTGGGATCCATCACTTCTCCCTTCTAAACGAATTCCCAGCCTGGATTTGGGCTTTTCCAGCACTCAGGGGTGGAACGGTGGAGTCGTTCCCCATCCTGAATTCCTGGGAATTCTGGCAGACTTTAATTACAGCTGGAAAAACATCCCTGATAATTAAACCCCTTCGTGTCGCCGCAGCCGGATCCATCCATGCAGCTCATGCTAATTAGGGTTAATTACACCCCAGGGATGTCCTTGGGAATGGGACAATCCATGCGGGAATCCTTCCCCACCTCGTCGTGCAGCTCGTGCTAATTAGGGTTAATTACACCCCAGGGATGTCCTTGGGAATGGGACAATGAGGAATTGCCATCCCAGCTTTTAGGGGCAGTTTTGGGGCTCCCACCCCGGCATGGCTGAACAGGGTTTTCTCTCTGGATCACAAATTCCAGCTGGGATGAGCCAGGGCCCCGGGGCTGTTCCCACTGTCCCAACGATCTGCACGGATCCATCGAGCCAGGATTGGAAACTGCCCCTGGGGGGTTGATTCTCTGGGTTTTTGCAGCTGTTGGAGCTTTATTTTGGTTTTTCTGAGCCACCAGGAAGCCCTGGATCCGTGCTGGGAGGCCCTGCTCCTGTTTCTGTGGGTTTTGTACCCTCAAAATACGTGGGGAGATAATCCTGAGGGACCTGGAATTGGGCTGGGAACCCTCTAAATCCATGCCTTAGCCTAGCTGAGCTGGGATTTCCCCATGGGGAAGGGCCTGGCCTCACGGGGACATCCTTGGGGGGGTTGGGATTGGTGCTGGGGGGCCTGGAGCGCCCCAATCCCCCAATTTAATGGGAGAAGCACCAAGGGAACGACCTGGGATGGTCACCAGGGTTCCTCGTGGCCCCAACATCCCCCTTTGGAGCCTTGTCCCGGCCCTGCTCTGCCAAATCCTGACGTCCCAGCCCTTCCCGGAGCTGTCACTGGCCTGGGGGACAATGGAGCCGTTGTCCCCCGGGGGTGGGGACAATCCCTGACCTCAATGGGGCTTTATGAGCCCTTGTGCCGGGGTTCACCCCGGGCTGGGGGTCCCAGGGGGATGGGGCTGAGCCCCAGGGTTTGGGATCAGCGGGATTTGGGGAAACACAGGGAGAGCTGAATCCCAGGGGAGCGGGACGAGGGCAGCGACCCTTCCCGAGGGATGGGCCCAGGCCTGGGGGGCTGGAGGGGTCCAGGGGTGAATCCGTGGGATTCCCCTTGGTTTGGTGGGAGCCACGGCCAGAGGAATCCCGGGAATTCCGTCAGGAATGGAAAGGGAGTGGAGTGGAGTGAGGTGGAACCAGCGTTTGGTGTTTTGGAGGCATGGAAACAGCTCAGGTGTTTCCCCAGGGATTTTCCTGGCACGGGGAGGTTCCCACCAAACTCCTCCACCTTGAGAGTGGGGCTGGAGGTGTCCAGGGGTGAATCCGTGGGATTCCCCTTGGTTTGGTGGGAGCCACGGCCAGAGGAATCCCAGGAATTCCGTCAGGGATGGAGTGGAGTGAGGTGGAACCAGCGTTTGGTGTTTTGGAGGCATGGAAACAGCTCAGGTGTTTCCCCAGGGATTTTCCTGGCACGGGGAGGTTCCCACCGTGCTCCTCCACCTTGAGAGTGGGGCTGGAGGTGTCCAGGGGTGAATCCGTGGGATTCCCCTTGGTTTGGTGGGAGCCACGGCCAGAGGAATCCCGGGAATTCCGTCAGGGATGGAAAGGGAATGGAGTGGAGTGAGGTGGAACCAGCGTTTGGTGTTTTGGAGGCATGGAAACAGCTCAGGTGTTTCCCCAGGGATTTTCCTGGCACGGGGAAGTCCCCACCGCGCTCCTTCACCTTGAGAACTTTGTCCCTTTGTCCCTTTGCTGGCCCTGGTCACACCTGGGCCCAGGTGGGAGGCGGCAGGATCCGGGCAGGTGACGTCCCGGGGCTCCTTTGCGCGTCACCGGATCCTGCCGGGCCGGACGCGGGGACGCGGAGCTGGGTGGCACCTGCCACCCGTCCCTGTCCTTCCCGGAGTCCCCTCCTTTCCCCTGGACCTGTGACCTCCAGCTGAGGGAGCTGGGAATTCCCGGGGGGGCTGGGACAGGGGGGTCACCTGGATTGCCCTGGGATTGGAGTTGGGGATCACCTGGATTGCCCTGGGATGGGGGCTGGGGGTCACCTGGATTCCCTTGGGATTGGAGTTGGGGATCACCTGGATTGCCCTGGGATGGGAGCCGGGGATCACCTGGATACCCCTGGGATGGGAGCTGGGGCTGGGAATCACCTGGATTGCCCTGGAATGGGGGCTGGGGGTCACCTGGATTGCCCTGGGATGGAGCTGGGGATCACCTGGATTGCCCTGGGATGGGGGCTGGGGGTCACCTGGATTCCCTTGGGATTGGAGTTGGGGATCACCTGGATTGCCCTGGGATGGAGCTGGGGACCACCTGGATTGCCTTGGGATGGGACAGGGGGATCACCTGGATTGCCCTGGGATGGGGGCTGGGGGTCACCTGGATTCCCTTGGGATGGGAGTTGGGGATCACCTGGATTGCCCTGGGATGGAGCTGGGGATCACCTGGATTGCCTTGGGATGGGACAGGGGGATCACCTGGATTGCCCTGGGATGGGGGCTGGGGGTCACCTGGATTCCCTTGGGATTGGAGTTGGGGATCACCTGGATTGCCCTGGGATGGAGCTGGGGATCACCTGGATTGCCTTGGGATGGGACAGGGGGATCACCTGGATTGCCCTGGGATGGGGGCTGGGGGTCACCTGGATTGCCCTGGGATGGGGGCTGGGGGTCACCTGGATTCCCTTGGGATTGGAGTTGGGGATCACCTGGATACCCCTGGGATGGGGGCTGGGGGTCACCTGGATACCCCTGGGATGGGGGCTAGGGGTCACCTGGATACCCCTGGGATGGGGGCTGGGGGTCACCTGGATTGCCCTGGGATGGGGGCTGGGGGTCACCTGGATTGCCCTGGGATTGGAGTTGGGGATCACCTGGATACCCCTGGGATGGGGGCTGGGGCTGGGGATCACCTGGATTCCCTTGGGATCAGGGCTGGCACAAGGAGATCACCTGGATTCCCTTGGGATCAGGGCTGGCACAAGGAGATCACCTGGATTCCCTTGGGATCAGGGCTGGCACAAGGAGATCACCTGGATTCCCCCAGAACTGGGGCTGGGACAAGGAGGCAACAGCAGAGCCAGAGGTGTTGGACCCCGCTGTGAGGGAACCACCCTGAGCCCAGCATTCCCGTCGGGATCAGGACATTCCCTCTGGGCCATCTGGGGCCTCCCCGGGGTCCCTTCCACCTTTTCCCACCCGGGGCCGTCCCGCCCGACCTGTCCTCCCGGTTGGGCAGGAAGCGAATTTCCGGGCTGTCACCCCGGCTCCGGGACAGGGCTCGGGCTCTGCCGGGAAGGCTGTGGCCCCGTGGGGGTGACGCCGTCGGGGTGACGCCGTCAGGGTGTTGTTGTTGTTGTTGTTGTTGGCGTTGTCGTGACGTCCGGGCCGGGCAGTTCCCGTCAGAGCCGCTCCCCGGGCGATCCCGGGCACTTGTCACTCCCCGTTCCCGGCTGGCACTTCCCTGTCCCCTGCTCGGGAAAGGGTGGTGACAGCCCCAGCCCAAAGCTGCCCTTGGAGCACCACCTTTTCCAGGCACGATTCTCCCAAAAAAAAGTTCCGGGCGCTGAGGCCAGAAGGAATTCCGTGGGAATTCCCTGCTTTCCGTGGGGATCCGCCCTCCCAGCAGTGTCCTGTTCTCTCCCCCAGGAGAGCAGGAATCGATCCCCTGTGTTCCCAGCCCCCTCCCTGGGCTCTCCAGCGCTGGAGAAATCAATAGGATTAATTAATTTATTGACCCCATCCTTTCATCCCTTCCAGGGATTTCCTTCCCCGTGGCTCTGGGATCGTCACTCGCCGGCCTCTCATCCTGCAGCTCATCTTCTCCAAGACGGGTACGGGGCTGCAGAGCAGGGAGTGAGCTCCCAGATTCCTGCTTATCGGGGAGGAATGCGGGGGAGAGCCCTGGGAATGCTGGGGAGGCCAAGGAAAAGCGAGGAACATCGAGCTGGGCACGGGGGTGACTCCTTTTCCCAGCCAGATTCCCTTGGTTACCATCAGCCACCCTGATATAAAGGAGAATTCCTTCCTCCCTTTCACCTTGACCAGCCAGGCTCTTCTCCTGCCCGAAAATCCCTGGATTTGGGTGAATCCCAGAGCCCCTGGTGACCTCCTGGGGCCGTGGGTGGCTCCTGGGAGCTGAGGGAAGGTTGGAGGAGGCGGTTTTGGAGCGATGGGAGGGTTGCTGAGGGCTCTGGCTGAGGTGTCTGGGATGATTCCAGCCCTGGCAGCGCCGAGGTTTCCGCTCTGCCCGCACGGAGGGAAGGAGGAAGGAAATTGCAGCATCGCAGCGGCCGCAGCGCGGCCCCGCAGCTGCTGGGATCCCTTTTTTGGGGCAGATGGGGATCCGGGGGAGCTGGCTGTGCTGCAGCCCCCTCCCCGTGTGCTGCAGCCCCCTCCCCTTATCCTGCAGCCCCTTCCCCTTATCCTGCAGCCCCTCCTGGGTGTCCTGCAGCCCCTTCCCCTTATCCTGCAGCCCCTTCCCCATGTCCTGCAGCCCCTTCCTCACATTCCCCACTCAGCCACCCATATCCCCCTGCCCTGCTCCATCGCCATCCCTCCGAACATTCCCTGTTTCTGACATTCCCAACCCCTTCCAGAATATGCCGAGTTCCTGCACTGCAAATCCAAGAAGTTCACGGATTTCGATGAGGTTCGGCAGGAGATCGAGGCGGAGACCGACCGGGTGACGGGCACCAACAAGGGCATCTCCCCCGTGCCCATCAACCTGCGCGTGTACTCCCCACACGGTGAGGGAAAATCCGGGAAAAACGGGGGAAATCTGGGAGTTCTGGGGCCGTGCAGCGGCGAATCCATCGGGAATCTGCCTCCGGAGGGGATCTTCACCCATCCATGTCCCCCCCAGTGCTGAACCTGACCCTGATCGACCTGCCGGGGATCACCAAGGTGCCAGTGGGGGATCAGCCCCAGGACATCGAGTTCCAGATCCGGGACATGATCCTGCAGTTCATCAGCAGGGAGAGCAGCCTCATCCTGGCCGTCACGCCGGCCAACATGGACCTGGCCAACTCGGACGCGCTCAAGATGGCCAAGGAGGTGGATCCGCAGGGTAAAGGGATGGGGATGGCCCCGGGGAGGACCTTCCTCGTCCTCTTCTTCCTCTCCTGGCAGGGCCAGGGGTTCCTCTCCGTTCCGTGGGTCCCTGTTGTGCTTGGCTGGGATTCATTGGGGTCGACCCTTGGCTCCCCAGGCCTGAGGACCATCGGGGTCATCACCAAGCTGGACCTGATGGACGAAGGCACCGACGCCCGGGACGTGCTGGAGAACAAACTGCTGCCCCTGCGGAGAGGTACGGCTGGCCCGGGTCCCCAGTGTCCCCTGTGTCCCCCTCGGGTCACTCTGTCACTCTGTGTGTCCCCCTCGGGTCACTCTCCCCCTCTGGTCACTCTGTGTCCCCTGCCCTGGTCACTCTGTCACTCTGTGTGTCCCCCTCGGGTCACTCTGTCACTCTGTGTGTCCCCCTCGGGTCACTCTGTGTGTCCCCCATGTCCCCCTCTGGTCACTCTGTGTCCCCTGCCTTGTGTCATTTCCTGGCTCTCTGTGTGTCCCCCTCAGGTCACTCTGTATGTCCCCTGTGTCCCTCTCAGGTCACTCTGTCACTCTGTGTGTCCCCCTCTGGTCACTCTGTGTCCCCTCTGTCCCTCTCGGGTCACTCTGTGTGTCCCCCATGTCCCCCTCTGGTCACTCTGTGTCCCCTGCCCTGTGTCCTTCCCTGGCTCTCTGTGTGTCCTCCTCAGGTCACTCTGTGTGTCCCCACTGTCCCCTGCCCTGTGTCCCTCTCTCCCTGTCCCCAGTGTCCCCAGTGTCCCCTGCCCTGTGTCCCTCCCCGGCTCCCCCCAGTGTCCCCCGTGCCCTCCCCGTGCCCTGGGGGTGCCATTCCCTGCCCAGGTGCCCCCACAGTGTCCCCGCTGCCCCATTCCCACTCAGAAAAGCAGGAATTCCAGGTGGCACAGCCCCTTCCCACCCGGAAAAGCGGGATTTTCCCGGTTTCCCCGGCTCAGCTCTCCCCATCCCTCGGCAGCAACTCACCAACCACATCCGGGAGACGCTGCCCTCGCTGCGCAGCAAGCTGCAGAGCCAGCTGCTGTCCCTGGAGAAGGAGGTGGAGGAGTACAAGAACTTCCGTCCCGACGACCCCGCCAGGAAAACCAAAGCCTTGCTGCAGTGGGTGCCTCCCCTGGGAATTCCCAGTGGGATTTGGGCTTTCATTTCCAGCTGGGAATGTTCCTCCTGGGCTCGGGGGAGGGGTGGGGAAACCTCTCCTGGAGCATCCCTGGGAGCTGTCGCAGGAAAAGTGGGATTTGCGCTTCTCCCGCCCCGGCTGCGGGAATTTGGGGAATTTTTGCTCCCTCATTCCCGGTTTTCCCGGCCCAGGATGGTGCAGCAGTTCGGGGTGGACTTTGAGAAGAGGATTGAGGGCTCAGGAGACCAGGTGGACACTCTGGAGCTCTCCGGGGGCGCCAGGATCAACCGGATCTTCCACGAGAGGTTCCCCTTCGAGCTCGTGAAGGTGAGGAATGGGGGGTCCCTCTCCCTGGAGGCTTCTCCAGCCCAAACCATCCCAGGATCCCATAAAAATCCCGGGATTTGAGGCAGGTGGTCCGTCCTTGGATGGGTCAGTCTGGTGTGGCTCTTCTGTGGCTGCTGGAGAGTGGGACAGTCCTGGTTCCTGGTTCCTGATTGATCCCTGATTCCTGGTTCCTCATTCCTGATTCCTGATTGATTCCTGGTTCCTGATTGATCCCTGATTCCTGGTTCCTGGTTCCTCGTTCCTCATTCCTGGTTCCTGATTGATTCCTGGTTCCTGATTTCCTGGTTCCTGATTCCTGGTTGATTTCTGAGTTCCTGGTTTCTGATTCCTGATTGCTTCCTGATTCCTGATTGATCCCTGATTCCTGATTTCCTGGTTTCTCATTCCTGGTTGATTTCTGAGTTCCTGGTTTCTGATTCCTGATTGATTCCTGATTGTTTCCTGGTTCCTCATTCCTGATTTCTGATTCCTGGTTCCTGATTGATTCCTGATTCCTGGTTCCTGATTGATTTCTGATTGATTTCTGATCCTGATTCCTGATTGATTCCTGGTTCCTGATTGATTTCTGATCCTGATTCCTGATTGATTCCTGGTTCCTCATTCCTGATTTCTGATTCCTGATTGATTCCTGATTCCTGATTGATTCCTGATTGATTTCTGGTTCCTGATTGATTCCTGATTGATTCCTGGTTCCTGATTCCTGCTTCCTGATTGATTCCTGATTCCTGGTTCCTGATTGATTTCTGATTGATTTCTGATCCTGATTCCTGATTGATTCCTGGTTCCTGATTGATTTCTGATCCTGATTCCTGATTGATTCCTGGTTCCTCATTCCTGATTTCTGATTCCTGATTGATTCCTGATTCCTGATTGATTCCTGATTGATTTCTGGTTCCTGATTGATTCCTGATTGATTCCTGGTTCCTGATTCCTGCTTCCTGATTGATTCCTGATTCCTGGTTCCTGATTGATTTCTGATTGATTTCTGATCCTGATTCCTGATTGATTCCTGGTTCCTGATTGATTCCTGTTCCCGATTCCTGGTTCCTGATTGATTCCTGACCCTGATTCCTGATTGATTCCTGATTCCTGATTGATTCCTGATCCTGGTTCCTGATTGATTCCTGACCCTGATTCCTGATTGATTCCTGATTCCTGATTGATTCCTGATCCTGGTTCCTGATTGATTCCTGACCCTGATTCCTGATTGATTCCTGATTCCTGATTGATTCCTGACCCCGATTCCTGATTGATTCCTGACCCCGATTCCCACTCCCTTTCCCGGCAGATGGAATTTGATGAGAAGGATTTGAGGCGGGAGATCAGCTACGCCATCAAGAACATCCACGGGGTGAGGCAAGTATCCCCCACAGATCCTCCCTGGACACAGTTCCCGGCCCACATTCCCAGAGAAAGGTGGGAAGGGCTCTCCTGGAGGGGGGATTTTCTCTTCTGAGGATGAAATTGTTCTCCAGGAGCAGAATTTCTCCCTGGGAGCAGGAACTGCCTCTCCCAAAGCTGGGAATCGCTCTGTGGGTCAGGGAATCCCTCCCTGGGGTGGGGCACATTCCCAATCCCATCCCAATCCCATCCCAATCCCGCTTTTCCCTCTCCCTGGGCTCCAGGACGGGGCTGTTCACGCCAGACCTGGCCTTCGAGGCCATCGTGAAGAAGCAGGTGGTGAAGCTGAAGGAGCCGTGCCTGAAATGCGTGGATTTGGTGATCCAGGAGCTCATCAACACCGTGCGCCAGTGCACCAGTAAGGTACTGGTCAGCCCAGAGTGACCAGTGGGGACTGGTCAGCCCAGAGTGACCAGTGGGGACTGGTCAGCCCAGTGACAGTGAGGTACTGGTCAGCCCAGAGTGACCAGTGGGGACTGGTCAGCCCAGGGTGACCAGCAGGGCTCTCTGACTGGAGCCATTCCAGCCCCCTCCCTCCTCCCCAAAATCCCCCTCTGGTGAAATCTGGGCTCACCCTGGGCATTCCCAGGCCTCTCCTGGAATTCCCTGGATCCCGATGGAAGGGCCGGGATTTTGGGGACACCCCCCAGCCCTGGGGGGGCTCCTGGGGCAGGAATTGGGTGGGATTCGGGGGGGCTTTGGTGGGTGCTGCTCCCCCCGAGCTGCCTGGCTCCATCCCAGCAGTTCTTCCCCTCTTTTCCAGCTGGGCTCCTACCCCAGGCTGCGGGAGGAGACCGAGCGCATCGTCACCACCCACATCCGCGAGCGGGAGGGCAAAACCAAGGACCAGGTCAGCCCCCTGCCCGTCCCCAGCCCCCCCGGGAGGGACCTGCCCCCTCCCCTGACTGCTGCTCCCCTCAGATCCTGCTGCTCATCGACATCGAGCTCTCCTACATCAACACCAACCACGAGGATTTCATCGGCTTCGCCAAGTGAGTTTTTTTTTTTTCCCAGGGGACAATTCCCACATTCCCGGCCTGCGGGGGTTGTGGTTTCATTCTGGGGGGCACTGGAGTCTCCCACGTGCCACCAGCACCTCTGGCACCCGGTTCCCTCAGGTTTGGGCTGTGGGAAAGGGGCTGGGAAAAGCTCCAGCCTCAGGAATTGGGGTGAATCCTGATGGTTCAGGCTGTTGGAACCGCCCTGGAGCTGTCCCAGAGCAGGAATTGCTCCTTGTCCTCTCTGTCCCTCCTCATCCTCTCCCCTGCCAGGGGCAGGGCTCTCCCTTCCACCTTCCCTGGTGTTTTCCAGCCCCCAGACTCCAGCTCAGGGTGCCTGGAGCCCACCCCCCCTCCTGCCCCTTAAATTCCCACACTCCTCCTCCTGTTTTTTTTTTTTTTTCTTTTCTCTCTTCCCCCTTTTTTCTCTCTTTTCCTCTCCGGTCACACTCCCTGCTCTCCTCCTGCTCTCTGCTGTTTCCCCTTGGATCCATCACCTCTCTCTGTCTCTGGACTGTTCTGATCCTCTCGTGCCCCAGCTGTTTCACTGAGCAGCACGTGGCCACCGGGTGGGTACCGGGGGCAGCTCCCCCTCCCCGGGGCATCCCGGCACCTTCCCCGGGCTCTGGGGGGTCTGGGGAGGCTCCCCTCGGGGCAGGGAGCTGGGAGCTTGTCCTTGGCTTTGGGATCCTGCAGCTGCTCCTCTCAGTTCAGCCTTGGCTTTGGGATCCTGGAGCTGCTCCTCCCAGTTGAACTTTGGGTTTGGGATCCTGGAGCTGCTCCTCACAGCTCAGCCTTGGGTTTGGGATCCTGGAGCTGCTCCTCCCAGTCCAGCCTTGGCTTTGGGATCCTGGAGCTTCTCCTCCCAGTTGAACTTTGGGTTTGGGATCCTGCAGTTTCTCCTCCCAGTTCAGCCTTGGGTTTGGGATCCTGCAGCTTCTCCTCCCAATCCAGCCTTGGCTGGAGCTGCTCCTCCCAGTTCAGATTTGGAATTGGGAACCAGAGAGCTTTTCCCTCAGATGTGGGTTTGGGATCCTGGAGCTTCTCCTCCCAGCTCAGCTCTGGAATTGGGATCCTGGAGCTTCTCCTCCCAGTCCAGCCTTGGCTTTGGGATCCTGGAGCTGCTCCTCCCAGTTGAGCTTTGGGTTTGGGATCCTGCAGTTTCTCCTCCCAGTTCAGCCTTGGGTTTGGGATCCTGCAGCTTCTCCTCCCAATCCAGCCTTGGCTGGAGCTGCTCCTCCCAGTTCAGATTTGGAATTGGGAACCAGAGAGCTTTTCCCTCAGATGTGGGTTTGGGATCCTGGAGCTTCTCCTCCCAGCTCAGCTCTGGAATTGGGATCCTGGAGCTTCTCCTCCCAGTCCAGCCTTGGCTTTGGGATCCTGGAGCTGCTCCTCCCAGTTCAGATTTGGCTTTGGGATCCTGGAGCTGCTCCTCACAGTTCAGCTCTGGAATTGGGAAGCAGGGAGATTTTCCTCCCAGTCCAGCCTTGGCTTTGGGATCCTGGAGCTGCTCCTCACAGTTGAGCTTTGGCTTTGGGATCTTGGAGCTTCTCCTCCCATTTCTGCTCTGGAATTGGGATCCTAGAGCTTCTCCTCCCAGTCCAGCTCTGGAATTGGGATCCTGGAGCTGCTCCTCACAGCTCAGATTTGGAATTGGGAACCAGAGAGCTTTTCCCTCAGATTTGGCTTTGGGATCCTGGAGCTGCTCCTCCCAGTCCAGCTCTGGAATTGGGCTCCTGGAGCTTCTCCTCCCAGTCCAGCTCTGGAATTGGGATCCTGGAGCTTCTCCTCCCAGTCCAGCTCTGGAATTGGGATCCTGGAGCTGCTCCTCCCAGCTCAGTGGGTTCACCCCGATCACCCCTGCCCAGGGATCCAGGAGGAGCTGTTGGGCTCGGGGCAGGCAGGGAGGATTCCCCAGCTCCCCCAAATCCCCTTTCCCAGGGGTGGGAGTGTCCCCCCTCTGCTGCTCCGGGGCTCCCGGTGGGATTCTAACGGATTTCCCGGATTTTGTTCCCGCTCCTGACTAACGGTTCTGCCCCCTCGGTGCTCAGGAGAGACAGGTAGCTTTTCCCTCTGGTGCAGGTAATGCTCGACCCCGATCCAGGGGGAATTGGGTGTTTCTGGAAGCTCCTGGTGGTCGGAATTCCCCCCGGGAATGTGCAGCCGCTGCTGCTCGGGTGTTTCACAACCTCCTCCCCCTGGAGTCACGTCCTGGGAATGCCAGGAGTTCCCGGTGTCACCTCCCCACTCTGTCCTGGGCAAAAAAAAACCTCGGGAAGGGGCTCTGGAATTCCACCCTTCGGATGGGCTCCTCCCTGCATGTGGCCCTCGCTCAGCCCCCTCTCCCCCCACTCAAAATTCCGTTTTTTCCCCCTTTTCCCAGCGCGCAGCAGCGGAACACGCAGACCAACAAGAAGAGAGCGATCCCCAACCAGGTACACCCCCGGAATTCCTCCTCTTCCTCCTCTTCCTCCTCCTCGGGCGTGGAGATCCAAGCCCACTCTGATAGCCAGGACCGGGTTTGGGCATGGAAAAGCAGCGGAATTCCCGCCTGAAATTCGGGACCAAGCAGGCGGGAGGCGCAGCCCTGGGAACTGGGAGGACCCCGGGGTGTCCCCAGAGCCGTGTCCCCCCCAAATCCTGCTCCCAGGGGAGCGTTGGGGTGAGGCCGTGCCCCCTCCCCGGCCTCGGGCCCGGCTCCCTGCGGAAGGATTAACGCTGGGAATGATCATTAATAGCATGTAACGGGTTTTCTTCTGCTGTTTTTCCGCTTTTTCCTCCCTTTTTTTTTTTGTGCTTCTCGCTCTCTCCTTCTCCTGTCACTCCCGTCCCCTTCCGTGTTTTCTTTTCTTGCTTTTTTTTTTTTTTTTTTTGTGTTTTTCCCCCTTAATTTTGCGTGCCTAAAGGGGGAGATCCTGGTAAGTACCACGGAGCGGGACAGTGCCGGGACAGCGCCCCGTCCCCAAAAACCCCCAAAAACCCCCCAAAAAGCCACCCCCCTGCTCCCCAGGACGGAGAGAGGAGGGGGACAGGATTCCCAGAGGGAGCAGCCAGGTGGAAATGGGGTTTGTGCCCCCTGTGCCCGCTGCAGGGGCTTCGGGGTGATCCTGGCATTCAGCTTGCTCCTGGTTTTCCCAAACTTTGGGAAGCAGGAGGCCAAAATCTTTCTGATTCAGCCCAGAATGGCTGGGGGAGGGTGAGATTTCCTTGATTCCTTTGGGAACACACGGAGGGAAGGGCTGGGATTTATTTCTCCCCCTAAATTCCCCTTTTTTTTTTTTTTTTTTTGGGGAGGGATTTGGGGGGTTCAACCCCGCCCTGCCAACACCAGAATTCCCAACCTGGCTGCTCCAAGCCCTGTCATTCCACCACGGAGCTCCTCCCTCCTGGGACAGGGAGGGGGATCCAGGGGGTCCCAATCCCCTCGGAGCCTCTCCAGGAACGTGGAAGTGCCTGAGATGGAATCCTTTCCAAACCCCCCCTTTGGGATTTACAACCTCGGGGTGACCTGGGCAGGAAAACCGGGATAATCTCATGGATCCTGCCTCTGGATAGAGCTGGAATGCCAGAGCCAGGGGGAGCTCCCTGGTGCCAGGCTGTGAAACGTTTTATTCTCCCAAAATGTGGATTCCCTGGGGCTGCTGCATGCTGCCCCCCCCGGGAGGGTTTGTGCCTCCCGTTCCACGAATCCCCGCCGCAGATCCGGCCTTTTCCCGGCTCCTCAGGCACTTCCACCTCCTCTCAGCAGCACCCAGATATTCCTGGGGACCCCCGGGACCCCCAGAGCTCCGGGCAGGGCCGTTCCCTCGCCGGCCGCGGGACGGGATCACGATGGGAAGGGGGGAGAGCTGGGAATTGGGGGTGGGAGTCCCTGCCGAGCCCCCAGACCATCCCTGTTCTCACCAAAATCCGTGGGTTTTAAAGGAACCTCATCCCTGCTGCTCCTGGGCTTTTCCCAGAGGCTCCAGCTCCTGCTGGGCTGCACAGACCCTCTCCCTTTTGCATGTAACCCCTCAAAATTCCCCCCTCTCCCCTTTCCCTTTTTCCTTTCAGCCCCTTTTCCTGCTGATCCCTTTCCCCAGTAACACCCCAAGCCCCCCTGACCCCTCGGGCTTTGCTCCAATCCCTTTCCTGATCCCTGATCCTCCCTTTCCCCCTTCCCACCCCCCAGTTCCTTTAAAACCCGCTCGGGTCCAATCCCAGGGTGGTTCCCAGATGGGAAGGGGGCTCTCGGAGGTGAAATCCCCCCTCCCCTGCCCCCCTGCAATTCCCGGGCTCTCCGTCCTTCCCGCGCCCGGAGCGCTCCGCCGCAGCTCCAGCTTCGCTCCTTCCTCACCCCGGGGATCTGCCGTGGCTCCCGCGCCGGAAAACCGACCCCGACCCCACCCCCGGGAGGGGCTTGGGACCCCCGGGGGTCTCGGTGTTCCCGTGGAGCCACGGCAGGCTCCGTGTCTAACCGGCTCTGCCCCTTCCCGGGGGCTGCTCCCGCTCCGGCCGCGCTTCCCGCTGAGCCCTGGCACTAACCCGAGGGGTGGGAGAGCCCCGGGGTGGGCTGGGGTGGGCTGGGATGGACTGGGATGGGACTGGGATGGGCTGGGATGGACTGGGATGGACTGGGGTGGACTGGGATAGCCCGGGATAGCCCTGGGATGGGCTGGGATGGACTGGGATGGACTGGGATGGGCTGGGATGGACTGGGATGGACTGGGAGAGCCCTGGGATGGGCTGGGAGAGCCCTGGGATGGACTGGGATAGCCCTGGGGGATCTTGCAGTGAGATCACTGCGGGATCACTGGGGGATCCTGCTTCAGGATTGCTGTGGGATCCTGCTGGGGGATCCTGCTTTGGGATCACTGTGGGATCACGGTGGGATTGCTCTGGGATCGCTGCGGGATCACTGTGGGATCCTTCTTTGGGATCTTGCTTTGGGATCACTGTGGGATCCCGCAGTGGGATCTTGCTTTGGGATCACTCTGGGATCACTCTGGGATCACTGCGAGATCCTGCAGTGGGATCCTGCTTTGGGATCCTGCTCTGGGATCACTGTGGGATCACTCTGGGATCGCTGTGAGATCACTGTGGGATCACTCTGGGATCGCTATGGGATTGCTCTGGGATCACTGGGGGATCACTGCGAGATTCTGCAGTGGGATCCCGCAGTGGGATCCAGCTTTGGGATCGCTGTGGGATCCTGCAGTGGGATCCTGCTTTGGGATCACTGTGGGATCCTGCAGTGGGATCCAGCTTTGGGATCACTGTGGGATTTCTCTGGGATCACTCTGGGATCACTGTGGGATCCTGCTGTGGGATCTTGCTTTGGGATCAGTGCGGGATCGCTTTGGGATCACTGTGGGATCCTGCTGTGGGATCGCTGCGGGATCCCGCAGTGGGATCCTGCTGTGGGATCACTGTGGGATCCTGCTGTGGGATCACTGGGATCACTGTGGGATCACTCCCGCAGTGGGATCCTGCTTTGTGCTTTGGGATCGCTGCGGGATCGCTCTGGGATCACTGTGGGATCCCGCAGTGGGATCCTGCTTTGGGATCACTGCGGGATCGCTCTGGGATCACTCTGGGATCACAGTGGGATCCTGCTGTGGGATCACTGTGGGATCCTGCTGTGGGATCACTGGGATCGCTCTGGGATCCTGCTTTGGGATCACTGGGGGATCACTCTGGGATCACTGTGGGATCGCTCTGGGATCACTCTGGGATCACAGTGGGATCCTGCTGTGGGATCACTGGGATCGCTCTGGGATCCTGCTTTGGGATCACTGCGGGATCGCTCTGGGATTACTGTGGGATCCTGCTGTGGGATCGCTCTGGGATCACTGTGGGATCGCTCTGGGATCACTGTGGGATCTTGCTTTGGGATCACTGTGGGATCACTCTGGGATCACTCTGGGATCACTCTGGGATCACTCTGGGATCACTGTGGGATCCCGCAGTGGGATCCCGCTGTGGGATCGCTGCGGGATCCGCTGTGACCGCCCCGCCTCGCCGGCGTGCCGCAGGTGATCCGCCGGGGCTGGCTCACCATCAACAACATCAGCATCATGAAGGGCGGCTCCAAGGAGTACTGGTTCGTGCTCACGGCCGAGTCGCTCTCCTGGTACAAGGATGAGGAGGTACGGCCGGGAAACGGGGGGAATTTGGGGTGCCGGGGGGAGATCCGCCGGGGCTGGCTCACCATCAACAACATCAGCATCATGAAGGGCGGCTCCAAGGAGTACTGGTTCGTGCTCACGGCCGAGTCGCTCTCCTGGTACAAGGATGAGGAGGTACGGCCGGGAAACGGGGGGAATTTGGGGTGCCGGGGGGAAAAATGGGGGAAATCTGGGATTTCAGAGGGAAAAATGGGAATTTGGGGTGCCGGGGGGAAAATGGGGGAAATCTGGGATTTCAGAGGGAAAAATGGGAA
>NW_024528311.1:25044-26568 GCF_017590135.1 Pyrgilauda ruficollis
TGGGATCACTGTGGGATCCTGCTGTGGGATCACTGCGGGATCACTCTGGGATCACTGTGGGATCCTGCTGTGGGATCACTGGGATCGCTCTGGGATCCTGCTTTGGGATCACTGGGGGATCACTCTGGGATCACTGTGGGATCACTGTGGGATCCCGCTGTGGGATCCCGCTTTGGGATCACTGCGGGATCGCTCTGGGATTACTGTGGGATCCTGCTGTGGGATCGCTCTGGGATCACTGTGGGATCTTGCTTTGGGATCACTGTGGGATCACTCTGGGATCACTCTGGGATCACTCTGGGATCACTCTGGGATCACTGTGGGATCCCGCAGTGGGATCTTGCTTTGGGATCACTGTGGGATCACTGTGGGATCCCGCTTTGGGATCACTGTGGGATCGCTCTGGGATCACTGTGGGATCCTGCAGTGGGATCCTGCTGTGGGATCACTGCGGGATCACTCTGGGATCACTGCGGGATCACTCTGGGATCACTGCGGGATCACTCTGGGATCACTGCGGGATCACTCTGGGATCACTGCGGGATCGCTCTGGGATCACAGTGGGATCCCGCTGTGGGATCGCTGCGGGATCCGCTGTGACCGCCCCGCCTCGCCGGCGTGCCGCAGGTGATCCGCCGGGGCTGGCTCACCATCAACAACATCAGCATCATGAAGGGCGGCTCCAAGGAGTACTGGTTCGTGCTCACGGCCGAGTCGCTCTCCTGGTACAAGGATGAGGAGGTACGGCCGGGAAACGGGGGGAATTTGGGGTGCCGGGGGGAAAAATGGGGGAAATCTGGGATTTCAGAGGGAAAAATGGGAATTTGGGGTGCCGGGGGGAAAAATGGGGGAAATCTGGGATTTCAGAGGGAAAAATGGGAATTTGGGGTGCCGGGGGAGAAAATGGGAATTGGGGTGTGGGAGGGAAAAATGGGAATTGGGGTCCTGGGGGGAAAATGGGAATTTGGGTCCTGGGGGGAAAATGGGAATTGGGGTGCCAGGGGGAAAAATGGGGAGGGAATCTGGGATTCCTTGGGTTTCCAGGGGTCCAGGGCTGCTCCAGACCCCCCCCCTCATTCCCAAAGGATTCCTCAGTGCAGACCCCCCCTCATTCCCAAAGGATTCCTCAGTGCAGACCCCCCCTCATTCCCAAAGGATTCCTCAGTGCAGACCCCCCCTCAATCCCAAAGGATTCCTCAGTGCAGACCCCCCCTCATTCCCAGCCTTCCCCCGGGGGGGGGCGGGGCAGCTCCAGCCCCTCCCTGGAGATTTTGGCTTTTCCAGCGTTTCCTCCCGCTCCTCCCGTGGTGGGAGGATCACGGGGGATGTGGGGGGTCCCCCCCCGGGATTTGGGGGGCTCTGGGGGGGCCGCAGCCCACACAGGCTCAGGGAAAGGAGGCACGGACACAGCGTTTATTTCCCGGGAATTCCAGGCGCGGCTCTCGGGATCCCATCCCGCTTTTCCTTTGTTCCCTCCGGGCGAAGGCAAAGCCCCGCAGCGCCCCCCGACCCCCCTGGACCCCC
>NW_024528311.1:26588-27516 GCF_017590135.1 Pyrgilauda ruficollis
CGGGTTCGTGGCCTCTCCACAAAGGCCAACGTCACTTTTTGGGACCATCTGGAGACAAAAGTGGAGCTGGAGCTGCTCTAAACAATTCCAGATGTTGCCGTTGACGGCGGCCCCGGGCTGGAAGCGGCTCCCGGGCTCCTTCCAGAGCATTCCTGGGGAGCTGGGCTGGAGCAGGGTGGGCTCGGGGGGGTCTGGGCCCACCCCACAGCGATCCCTGCTTCCTCCCAGAGCAATTCCCCATCCCAGGGATGAGCTGGGCATCTCCCCTTGGGCCTTTTCCAGCCGGAGTTTGGGGTGTGCAGTTCCCAAATTCGGGGTTTGCTCCCCCTCCTTCGCCTTCATCCCTGCTTCCCTCTCGTCCCCTTTCCCAGGAGAAGGAGAAGAAGTACATGCTGCCTTTGGATAATCTGAAAATCAGGGATGTGGAGAAGGGATTCATGTCCACCAAACACATCTTCGCCATCTTCAACACGGAGCAGAGGTGGGGAATCCTCCTGGGCACCTCCTGCTCTTCAGGCATTTCCCCTTCCCTTGCTCCCAGCTCCTCCTGGAGGCTGGGATCCCTCGGGGTGCTTTCTCCAGCATTCCCACCGGGATTTCACGGGGATTTGGGGCTGCCCTGACCCCCCAAGGCCTCCTCATCCTGCAGGAACGTGTACAAGGACCTGCGGCAGATCGAGCTGGCCTGCGACTCGCAGGAGGACGTGGACAGCTGGAAAGCCTCCTTCCTGAGGGCGGGGGTTTATCCCGAGAAGGACCAGGTGAGCCAGATCCCCGCGGGGCTGGGGGCAGCCAGGAGATGGAGGAGGAGACCCCCAGGGTGCTGCTGGATGGATCCGGGCTGTGGAGTAACCCCAGGGTGGGAATGGGGCTGGGAACAGCTCTGGGATAACCCCAAAGATGGGAATGGGGCTGGGAACAGCTCTGG
>NW_024528311.1:28496-34033 GCF_017590135.1 Pyrgilauda ruficollis
TCTGGGATAACCCCAGGAGTGGAATGGGGTGGGGACCGGCTCTGGAATAACCCCAGGATGGGAATGGGGCTGGGAACAGCTCTGGGATAACCCCAGGATGGGAATGGGGGTGGGAACAGCTCTGGAATAACCCCAGGGTGGGAATGGGGCTGGGAACAGCTCTGGGATTACCCCAAAGATGGGAATGGGGCTGGGAACAGCTCTGGATTTACCCCAGGACAGGAATGGGGCCGGGAAGGCTGTGCTGGGGCAGGGGGATCCCCCTGATCCCCCCTGATCCCAGGGGTGACCTTTCCCTGCTGTTGCAGACGGAGAGCGAGGACGGGGCCCAGGAGAACACCTTCTCCATGGACCCCCAGCTGGAGAGGCAGGTGGAGACCATCCGGAACCTGGTGGATTCCTACGTGGGGATCATCAACAAATCCATCCGGGACCTCATGCCAAAGACCATCATGCACCTCATGATCAACAATGTGAGGGGGGAAAAGGGGGATTGGGAGGGGGAAAGGGGACGGAGAGGGGAGAAAAGTGGATGGAAAACTGTGGGAGGAGCTGGAGGGGCTCAGCCTGGAAAAGGAGGCTCCAGGGGCACCTCCTGGCTCCTGGCAATTCCCTGGAAGGAGGTTGGAGCCAGCCAGGGGCTGATCCCTCCTCCCAAAGGGGACAGGACAAGAGGAAAGGGCCTCAAGCTGTGCCAGGGGAGGTTCAGGCTGGGTTTGGGGAGAATTCTGGAGTTTTCCATCCCTGGCACAGCGGGTGTCCCCTCCCTGGAGAACCATGCCGGTGGCACTCAGGGACAGAACCCACCCCAAAAACCCCCAACTGCCCCCCAAACCCCTCAGCAGCACATCCCAGCCCTTCCCTCGTGTCCCCAGACCAAGGATTTCATCCACTCGGAGCTGCTGGCCTTCCTGTACTCGTCGTCGGACCAGAGCAGCCTGATGGAGGAGTCGGCGGAGCAGGCGCAGCGCCGCGACGAGATGCTGCGCATGTGTGCCCTCAGCTCCCCCCCGTTCCCCCCCACAGGAGGCCCCCGGCGGCCCCGAGCCGCCCGACCATCATCCGCCCGGCCGAGCCCTCCCTGCTGGATTAACCCCGGGATCCGCGGGATCCGCGGGATCCGCCGCCCCCCGTGCCGCCGCCAGCGCCCTCGGAACGGGAGAAACGGGGGAGAAACGGGGAAAAACGGGAAAAAAACCAACCCAGAGCCAGCCCGGAGCTCCTGGGGCAATCCCGGGGCTGATCCTGGGGAGATCCCAGGGGGATCCCAGATCCTGGGGCTGATCCTGGGGTGGTCCCAGGTCCCATCCCGGGCTGATCCCAGCCCCCAGGGTGGTCCCATCCCAGGGTGATCCCAGCCCCCAGGGTGGTCCCAGGGTGGTCCCAGGTCCCATCCCGGGCTGATCCCAGGCTGATCCCAGCCCCCAGGGTGGTCCCAGGGTGGTCCCAGGTCCCCTCCCGGCGGGGGCAGCTCCCGGGCAGGTCCCAGCAGCTGATCCTGGCAGCTCCGGGGCCCCCCCGGTGCCCCCCGGGCCGGGGCAGTGACGGATTTTGGGGTGGGGGTGGCGGGGGGGAACTTTGCACTTTGTCAGAATTCCCGAGGGGGGAGGGCCCGGCCCTGCCTCTGCCTTCCTCCCCCCCTTCCTCCTCCTCCTCCTCCTCCTCCTCCTCCCCCGTTCCCGGATTCCGGGGATTCTGCCCCAAACTCGCCCGCGGCTCCTCCCCCGCCCCCTCCCCGGGGTTTGGGGCTTTTTTTTTTGCTTTTTTTTTTTGGTTTTTGGGGTTTTTTTTAAAGAATTGGGGTTTTTGAGCAGGGGAAAACACTGGAATTCCCAGAGGGATTCGGCAACGATCCCAATTCCCTGAGAACCTCAGGAATTTCATCCCGGGAATTACCCGGGAGAGGAGGAGGAGGAGGAGGAGGGGGAGGGGGAGGAAGCTGCGGCCCCCCCCGGGGTGGGGGAGGGGGCTTTGCTCCGGAAGCTTCTCCCCCTCCCCACCCCCCGTTCCCGATCCCGCTCCGCCGGGAGCCGAGGTTGTAAATATTTTTACAGACTTGTATTAATTGTAGGAAAAAAAAAACCCACAAAAAAAAAAAAAAAAGAGGGAAAAAAAAACAAAAAAAAACCCACAAAAAAAACAAAAAAAACAAACCAGGAAAAAAAAAAAAAAAAAAAAAAAAAGGAAAAAAAAAAGAAAAAAAAAAGAACCAAATCGCGGCCCAGCAATAATGTGGATTTTTCCAACCCCCCCCGGCCCCGGTGCCTTAACGACCCCCCGGCTCGGGGGGGCCAATTAATCCATTAACGAGCCGGGGGCGGTTTTGGGGGGGCGGCTCCGGCCCCCCCCGGGGGTCCCCCCGAAGTGCCTCCGCTCCGCGTCCCATTAATGAACTAAAAACCGGCAAAAAAAAATCCGAATAAAGGGAAAAAAAAAAAAAAAATCCAAAACCGAGTGAGGTGTGGAATTCGGGGGGTGGGGGTTCCACGGCGCGGCCCCCCCCATTCCCACCGGATCCTGCCCGGTCCCGCTCCCGTTCTTGGGGGGAATTCCGTGGGGAACGGATAAAAAATGGTTAAAAAATCCCGAACCCCGGGAATTGGGGAACTTCGGGACGGAAATCCCGCCGGGATCCACCATGGGCGCCGCCATGGGCGCCGCCATGGCTGCGCGACGCCGCTCAGGAAAGGCCCCCCTGGGGCTGCCCGCGGCGGTGCCTGAGGCGGGAGGTGACGCAGAGGCCGCGCCTGAGGGCGATCCCGGCGGCGGATCCCGGTGAGTGATCCCGGTGAGCGATCCCGGTGAGCGATCCTGCTGGCAGATCCCGGTGGAGCATCCCGGTGCTTCCTCCAGTCGCGGACCGCGGAGTTTTTCAGGCGCCATCGGGGCCGCCCGAGGCGCGGGGTCCTCTCCTGTCCCTCCGCGCTCATTGGCTGCTCCCTCTCCGGCCTTTCGGAGCTCTGATTGGTCAGCGCGAATTTGGGCCCGCCTCCTCCTCAGCGCGCGGGGTTCTCGAGCGCCCCCTGGTGGAGCTGGACTCCCACAATGCACCGCGCGGGCCCGGGGGCGTTTTAGGGCAAATTTGGGGATTTTGAGGCGGATTTGGGGAAATTTGGGGCAGATTTGGGGCGGATTTTCAGGTCCAGGGGGGAAAACGGCGACAGATTCGGAGATCTGGGGGCAGACCTGGAGCTGATTTGGGGGTGGGGGCGGATTTTGGGTGTTTCAGGGCGGATTTTGGGGTCCAGGCGCGGATTTTGGAGCCCGGGCTCCCTTCCCCCACGCCCTCCACGTGCAGTTCCCCATTTCAGCTCTCACAGAAATCCCTTCCCGGCCCCGAGCTCGGAGCTTTGGGTGCAAAAACCCCAATTTTGCGCAATGGCCGCAAAGCTGCGTTTCCTGCGGCCCCGGGAGCGCTTCCTTCCTGCGCCCCGCGCCCGGCACGGCCCATCCCGGAGATCCCGGCGATCCCGGAGATCCCGGAGATCCCGGTGATCCCGGAGATCCCTCGGTGCCGGGGAGCGCCTGGAGCGGGAGGAAGATGAGGATGAGGATGAGGATGAGGATGAGGATGAGGATGAAGACGATGTTGGCGTTTCTCCTCCTCGTGGCTGCGGCCTCGTGCTCGAGCCAGACCGGGCAGGATCCCGGCGAGGATTCCCGCCAGAATTCCCGGGATTTTCCTGAGGATTCCCGGGATTTAACCGAGGATTCCCGCCAGAATTCCCGGGATTTGACCGAGGATTCCCGCCAGAATTCCCAGGATTTGACCGAGGATTCCCGCCAGAATTCCCGGGATTTAACTGAGGATTCCCGCCAGAATTCCCGGGATTCCGGCACCGCCGCGGGACCCGCACCCACGGCCGGGACCGTGCGGGACGGCACCGGGACCCCGCGGGACGGCACCGGGACCCCGCGGAAAGGCACCGGGACCCCGCAGAACGGTACCGGGACCCTGCAGAACGGCACCGGGACCCCGCGGGGCGGCACCGGGACCCTGCAGAACGGTACCGGGACCCCGCAGAACGGTACCGGGACCCCGCAGAACGGTACCGGGACCCCGCAGAACGGTACCGGGACCCCGCAGAACGGTACCGGGACCCCGCAGAACGGTACCGGGACCCCGCAGAACGGTACCGGGACCCCGCAGAACGGTACCGGGACCCCGCAGAACGGTACCGGGACCCCGCAGAACGGTACCGGGACCCCGCAGAACGGTACCGGGACCCCGCAGAACGGTACCGGGACCCCGCAGAACGGTACCGGGACCGCGCCCGGGCTGATCCCTGTCACGCTCCCGGTGCCAGATCCCGGTTCTGGATCCCGGTACCGGATCCCGGTGATCCCCCGCTCTCTCTCCCTTCCAGATCCTCCCTGGCTCCTCCCGGTCTCGGTCGGTGTCGCCGTCCCGGGGCTGCTGCTGCTGCTGGGGGCTGCGGCCGCGGCCGGGCGAGGTGGGAGGGGGGGTCGGAACCGGGATTCCCGGGGGTTCAGAACCGGGAATTTGGGGGGTTCGGAACCGGGAATCCCGGGGGTTCGGAACCGGGAATTCGGGAGTTCGGAACCGGGAATTCGGGGGGCTCGGAACCGGGAATTCGGGGGGTTCGGAACCGGGAATCCGGGAGTTCGGAACCGGGAATCCCGGGGTGTTCAGAACGGGGAATTCGGCGGGGTTCGGAACCGGGAATCCGGGAGTTCGGAACCGGGAATTCGGGGGGTTCGGAACCGGGAATTCGGGGGTTCAGAACGGGGAATTCGGGGGGGTTCGGAACCGGGAATTCGGGGGGTTCGGAACCGGGAATCCGGGAGTTCGGAACCGGGAATCCCGGGGTGTTCAGAACGGGGAATTCGGCGGGGTTCGGAACCGGGAATCCGGGAGTTCGGAACCGGGAATCCCGGGGACTCAGAACCGGGAATTTGGGGAATTCAGAACCGGGAATCCGGGAGTTCGGAACCAGGAATTTGGGGGTCTCACCGCCCAGGGACCCCCACCCCACTCTGCTGGGCCCCTCCGGTGCCACCGGTTCTGTCCTCTCAGGCCTCCGGCGGCGGCGTGAACGGACCCACACGGTGCCGGTGGCGGCCCCGGTAAGGCCGGAGCCCCCCGTGGCCCCCGAACCCCCCCCGGACCCCTCAGTCCCACCCAGGTCCCCCCAAATCCACACCCGCGCCCCTCCTGTCCCGGCAGAGCTTCCCCTTGGCCCCCGCGCCGACGTCGCTGTCCCCGTGAGGGGTCCCGGGGGTCCCGGTCGGCCCCCGCTCCGTCCCGGTGTCCCCACGGATCGAGGCTGGCCCTGGATCCGGTCACCGGGAGGAGCCCCCCCCCCGCTCCGGTGCTGCCGGGGCTCCACCGGACTCGACGGTGCAATAAAGGTGTGAATCTCCAGCGCCGCCGCATTCCCGGTGTCCCGCTCCCGGTGTCCCGTTCCCGGTGTCCCGTTCCCGGTGTCCTGCTCCCGGTATCCCATTCCCGGTACCTATTCCCGGTGTCCCATTCCTGGTGCCCCGCTCCCATTCCCGGTGTCCCGGTGTCCCAT
>NW_024528312.1:0-868 GCF_017590135.1 Pyrgilauda ruficollis
AAAAAGATTCTTCAGGAAAAGAAAAATCCTTCAAAATTCCTGATGAGCATGTGGCTGGTACGTGCTTTACACCTCCAACTTCCCAATAATGAGACGAGAGGTATGGCAGGGTCAGGGCTGGCCTTGGAAGAATCAAATGTAAAATAACCCAAGGGAGAGCAGGGAGCTGATCTGCAACGTATGGAGATGAAAATTAGAATTCAGTATTGAAATATTTTGGAACTTATCCTGATTTCTGTGTCTTACTGATTATATTGGGAGTAAGTTGTCAGTCATATTGATCTTCTGGTTGTATTCAAATACAGAGAACATTTTTCAATAACAATAATGTATGAGCTGCACATAAAAAGAATCTGAGCTGCCACAAATTTTCCCCATAACACATAAATAGAGAAATGTACATTTAATTAGCTTTCTCTCTTTTTTAGCACTTTTTGTGGTTTAAATGCTTATCTCTAGCATGGTGCTGGTATTTTTAGCAGCATAGTAAGGGGGTTTTTACTCACTGTCATACTACACATGGTTCATCACACTGCAATAGATCAGAGTAGATCAGATGTAGCTGCATGACTAAAATTTTGTGCCAGGTTAGCCTGTCTGAGATGGCAGTTTAATTGTCCTGAACCACCTTCATACTTGAAGATAGTAGTTTATTAAAGGAGAAAAAAAATGTAGCAAGATGGAACTTTGTGTGTTGTTCACAGGCTGGATGACTAATGGGGATTCACCTTTCTAGTTTAATCTGTTTCTCTTCACTGAGCAACACCCATCAGCTCTCCAAAGTGTGTGTTTTTTGTGGTCTTCAGTCAATACTATTTATAGCAAATCAAAATTTTGCTGTGTGGTTTAGTTTCAAGTATTTTTTTTT
>NW_024528313.1:0-872 GCF_017590135.1 Pyrgilauda ruficollis
AACTTAAAACACTGTTAAAAAATGAACTGTAGCAAATCAGTCTCCCATTTCTGTCAGAGAAGTTCAGAAGCCCCATCAGTAAGTAATGTAAAAAATTGCATGAGGCAGTGAAACAACCCAAAGGTAGCTCATATAATTTAAGTTCAAGCTTGCACACTAATGCTTGATCGCTGTTGCAGTTCTGAAGATCAGTGTTTAGGCTCTGAACAGTGCTTTGTTTTGCTGTAGCTCAGGTCACAGTGCTGTCATAACGAAAATTTAGGTGAAAAGGGATTTCTCTGTGCTTATTTGGCATCATTTTTGAAACTGCGTAGTGCTTCACACATTTATGCATTATGGATATAGTACCAAAATAACTATTTTATGGTGAATCATATTTATGCAGGGATATTTCAGATAAATTTGATAAGTACTTTCTTAGTAAGTATCCTTCCCTAATACATCCAGAAGCATTACTGTGTGTAACAGTGCTTTTGTTTTCAGTGTTCGCTGGCCGGTGGTTAATGTCCTTTTGGACGGGGACTGCCAAAATCCATGAACTGTACACAGCTGCCTGTGGTCTCTATGTCTGTTGGCTGACTATCCGAGCTGTGACAGTGCTGGTTGCCTGGATGCCACAGGGCCGTAGAGTCATTTTCCAGAAGGTCAGAGAATGGTCTCTCATGGTAAGTCTTGAGAAAAAGTTCTACTGAATAATCAAAAAATTAGCTAATGTGGCTTGTTTCATTTTTTGCTTGCAGGCTTTACTCTCTCATGTGTACTACATTTTGCTTTTCAGACCCTTTTGAAGCTTTTGCAGCTTACATTCCCATTGCATAGGCTAAGTATTTTTGGAAGGCAATCAGTGTAAATATACTTGTGTGTATATATTT
>NW_024528314.1:0-880 GCF_017590135.1 Pyrgilauda ruficollis
ATCTTCTGCAGGACGTTTGCCTGTAGACAGGTCCATAGGGGGGAAAACACAAATATATATTTAACTTTCTAAGTCATGATAAAACTGTATATCAAGTTATGCACTGTATTCCTAGTAAAGCATTCCCTCCCATTAGCGCAGTGCTTACTTCTGACATCTACCCTGAGCACCTGTAGGACAGAAACAGGTTTTTACTTCATCAGTCTACATATCAATTAATAAGTGAAGACTCATTCAAATCTATAAACTGCAGCTGAAATAAGAATTTTTCAAACTTTGTGAAAAAATAACACTGTCTACAACAGTGCTGCATCACCTACTTAGTATTTCTTTTACAACTGGGAAAACCTTAAAGCACAAAAGATTAAAAGTAGCTTTTCCAATACTGAAATACTGGTGAAACAGTAGGAAAGCAGTATTTAAAATAGCTTTGAAAAACTGGCCTGAATCAATACTAATGCTCTAACTCTTCTTCACTAATTATGTCCAAAAGGTTTTTCATTTAGCTAATATTTAGAGATATTTCACATATATATACACATTCCTTCAAACTAACAACTGCTATAAATTAAATACAGTAGATATGCCTAACAGTATCTTTATGTGATCACATTGTCCATACAAATTCTGAGCATTTAGCTATCAAATATTTTCAAATCTGTCCTTATAACTTTTAGTTACGTATACCATGACTAAAATACTCCCAAAGAAAAATTACATATTCATGATACAAAAATCACATAAGACATATGAAAATTAAAAGATTAAATGAAGCATTTGATACAGTTAAAGCATTCCAAAACAGTTAGAAACACCAAGACTCAGAGTTTCCTTCCCCCCAAAATAAAATAGCCCTTTAAAAAATTTACCATTTGTCTCT
>NW_024528315.1:0-901 GCF_017590135.1 Pyrgilauda ruficollis
CACTGCCAGCTCCCTATCTCAGCCCCATTGTCCCTCCCTGCTGACAGCATTTGTCCAGCTCCCAGTGGGACACAAGCTCCTCTTCCCAGCTCCACACAAAGGTCTGCCCACATTCAGTGCCAGGTGGAGTGTCCCAGGCACACCTCTGACCTATAGCAGGGGGAGGGGACCCAGGGCTGCCAGCTCTATTTCGGGGTAGGATTCCTCCTGAGGAAAATCAGCCGCTTTCTTCTAGAGTTGCAAGACTGCTGAGGAGCTGAGCAGCAGCCAGGAGCAGCAGCTTTCCCAGTGTTTATTCCTTGCTCTGCACAGAGCAGACACCCCCAGCCCAGATCAGCTCAGCACATGGGGCTGTTTTCCAGCAGAACGCTGGACAGACACCATGAGAAGGCTGGCACTGGCACCAGGAGTGCAGACCTGGGCACAATGAACAACCCAAGATGGAACCACTCCCGTCAGCAGGAGCTACACCCAAGGAAAGGATGGGCACAAAGTGCTGGCAAGGAAAACAAGGCATGGTTGCAGGACTGTGGGTGTGGGCCAGGACCCTGGTAACTGGCCTGCAGCCAAGGTACTCTGAACTTACAAATCCCAACACCCAATTTTAGCTTATCAAAAGATGTAAAATATCCAAACCAAACAAAATCAACAGCCAGCAACAAGATAAGGGCATTGACAGTCAATACAAGTTTAATTCCATGATCCCTGCAACAAAATCAAGTTGACTTCAAGAGCTTCACTCAAAACTCATCCTGCTCAAAATTCAGGTGCATTAACTGCAAGTGATGCAGTCCTTTATCTGTCAGCACTTCTGAGATGTGACAAAGAGCACAGGGAGGAGCACAAAGTTAACCCTTGGAGAGGCTGCAGCATTCCCAGCAGCTGAGGGGCTCTGGCAGGT
>NW_024528316.1:0-880 GCF_017590135.1 Pyrgilauda ruficollis
ACGGAAAATAACCCAAAAAACAGCAGGAAAAGAGCACAAAAAATGGTGAGGAAATAGCACAAAAAACATGGAAAATAGCCCAAAAAACCTGTGGAAATAGCACAAAAAGTGGCGGAAATAACCCAAAAAAACCACGGAAAAGAGCCCAAAAACCAGCAGGGAAATAGCCCAAAAAATGGTGGAAATGGCCCAAAAAACATGGAAATAATAGCACAAAAAATGATGGAAGTAACCCAAAAAGCTGTGAGGAAATGGCACCAAAAATGGCGGAAATAACCCAAAACCCATGGAAAATAACCCAAAAACCAGCATGGAAATAGCACCAAAAATGGCGGAAATAACCCAAAAAAACCACGGGAAATAACCCAAAAACCAGCAGGGAAAGAGGACCAAAAGCGGCAGAAATAACCCAAAAAAACGTGTGGAAATAGCACAAAAAAAAATGGTGGAAATAACCCAAAAACCACAGAAAACAGCCCAAAATCCGCGCGGAAATAGGGAAATAGCACAAAAAACACGGAAAACAGCCCAAAAACCGCGAGGAAATAGCACAAAAACCACGGAAAACAGCCCAAAAACCGCGAGGAAATAGCACAAAAAACACGGAAAACAGCCCAAAAAAACGCGCGGAAATAGCACAAAAAACTGTGAGGAAATAGCACAAAAACCAGCAGGGAAATAACCCAAAAAAATGGTGAGGAAATGGCCCAAAAAACACAGAAAATAACCCAAAACCCAGCACGGAAATAGCCCAAAAACCACGGAAAATAACCCAAAAAACAGCAGGGAAATGGCCCAAAAAACGGTGAGGAAACAGAGAAAAAAACCCGGAAAAAAATCCCCAAAAAAGCCGAAAAAATTCCAAGAAAACGACCCAAAA
>NW_024528317.1:0-880 GCF_017590135.1 Pyrgilauda ruficollis
AAAAAAATATTGCATCTTTTTGACCTTGTTCTCCTCATTTCTTCAGAACCTCTTGGCTACAGAAACTACTACTGAGCACTGATTCATTAGGTTTAGAATACTTTTGCAGCATGTAGCTAAAACAGTTCAAGTTTTGTCAATTTTTATGCCATTTGTTCTTTATCTTTTAAGAGCTTCAACGAGACTAAAGAAGATCAAAATAATTCCAAAAAGATTGAAGGAAAAAATCAGAAACATCTTGAGAAGCCAGAAGAATTTAAGGAAAGGTACACTTCAAAATTATTTTTCCCATTTTATCCAAAATACTGTGTCAGAATTTGCCCAAAGACTGCTACAGAACACATATTGTTGTTCAGTAAGGACTGACAAGCTTCTCTAATCCTGGTCATGTGATTTAATCATGTAATTTAAAAAGTTTTATATTTCTGGGGGTTAAGATAGTGACAACTTTTGATTCTTGGAAGCTCAATGTATCTGGACACATGCTATAAAAATGTCTTGTAGAAGCATTTTCTCTTCAGCTACTGCTGAGAGATCTGTGTGAGTAGTTTTGAATGCAACTACAGTGACTGTGCAGTCAAAGAAAAAATAACATTAACTCTACTAAATATATATATTTGGAAAAGGAGTCAGGGTTCCACATGTCAGTTGTCTTCACCTCTGAACTGCTTAAGAAATTTAACTCTTAATTTAGTTCTTAAAAACAAGCATGAGTGAAAGTTTCATAGACAGGATTAATGGCTTAGTAAATTAGTCAGTGATCATTTACAGCTGGGACTCACTTTAATTTGAGCTCAATTACAATGACTGAAAATCACCATGAGGACTATCTTGCACTTATCTGGAGTCCTTGGGAATGTTGAAACATCTCCTGTTGAGC
>NW_024528318.1:0-879 GCF_017590135.1 Pyrgilauda ruficollis
CAAATTCCCCCCAAAATTACCCCAAAAAAACCTGGAAATTCTCCCTAAAATCATCCTAAAAAAAACCAAAATCCCCCCAAATCACCCCAAAATTGCCCCCAGATTTCCACAAAAAACCCCAAAATCCTCCCCAGAAATCCCCAAAAAAACCCAAATTTCCCCCAAAATCCCCCCCAAAAACCATCCCAAATTCACCCCAAAATCCCCCCTAAAAAACCCCGGAAATGCTCCCTAAAATCATCCTAAAAACCCCAAATTCACCCCAAAATCCCCCCTAAAAAACCCAGAGAATCCCCCCAAATTATCCTAAAAAACCCCAAAATCCCCTCCAAAATCACCCAAAAATCCCCCCAAAAAACCCCAAAATCTGCCCCATAATCCTCCCAAAAAAAAACCCAAAATCCCCCTAAAAAACCCCGGAAATTCTACCTAAAATCATCCTAAAAAACCCCAAATTCACCCCAAAATCCCCCCAAAAAAACCCCAAAATCTGCCCCAGAATCGTTCCAAAAAAAAAACCAAAATCCCCCTAAAAAAACCCAAAATTTGCACCTAAAAAAACCCGAAATCCCCCCAAAATCACCAGTAAAACCCAGTACAAACCAGTACAAACCAGTCCTAACCAGTACAAACCAGTACAGACCAGTACAAACCAGTCCTAACCAGTACAGCCCAACCAGTACAGCCCAGTATAAACCAGTCCAAACCAGTATAACCCAGTATAACCCAGTATAGCCCAGTATAACCCAGTATAACCCAGTACAAACCAGTCTAACCAGTACCAACCAGTACAAACCAGTCCCTCCCAGTATAACCAGTATAACCCAGTATAACCAGTACAGACCAGTAGAGACCAGTCTAACCAGTCCCTCCCAGTAC
>NW_024528319.1:0-870 GCF_017590135.1 Pyrgilauda ruficollis
CCTCCTGTGTCATGGTTGCTCACGATGGCACACTTTGTAAGTAAGGCTGCAGAAACGGGCTCTGTGGGAAGCGTCCAGTGGCTCCAGCCAGCCCTGGCTGAGTCAGCTCCAGCTGTGTCCAAAGGGGACTCAGCGCTGCCCCACACCGAGCACATTTGTCACACTGCTGATGCCTCTGTGAAAGCAGATTTCATTAGAAATGGTTTGGGCTGGAAGGCAACTTCAAGTCCATTTCTTTCCTGTCCTCCTACCCTCAGAGAGGGCCATTGATGCCAACCACTAAACCAACTTCCTCCAAGCTGTGGGCAACTTGGTCTTGTACACTTCAAGTGTTCTGGCATCCAAAACTGTTCTGCGCAAGTAATTGCAATGCCACACCCGCCTCACATGGAGGGACATCTTTGCCAGCTCCAAGGGAAAGGGAAGTAATAAAATTGCACTGCAGGGATTCCAGTGCTGTGCTTCCTCAACCTTTTTTGAAGTGAGCAAACTGGAAGAGTTGGAACAAAATGACAGAGAAATCAGAGGCCGAGGTTTGAATGCAAAAGAAACTTTATTGAGTCAAAAGAAGAAACTATGGAAGCTCAGAGAGAGCACTTGAGGGCAGCAACTAAGGTGCAGTGGCATGTCTGCCGTCCTGAGTTGCCAAGGGAAGGAAGGCAGCAGGTCCCTCTAGGCTGGCTTGAGTGGTGGTGACAGGAAAGGAAGGAAAGAGGAAAATGAGAGGAGGAGAAGAAGCAAAGAATAATCCGATGCTCTAAATCCAATGTGTTAAGTTCTGAATTTGGTCCACAATCACATTCCGAGCTCTTGGAGATTCTTGCCTGAGGATGTTGGTGGCAGGATCTTTAGCAGGGACGACAGCATCTG
>NW_024528320.1:0-879 GCF_017590135.1 Pyrgilauda ruficollis
GTGCCAGAGTCAATCCATGACACCTGCTCTCTTGGAGTCCCTTCTCTTCTAAAGCCTCATCCCATGATATTCCTCTAAGTAGATCTTTGAAGAAGTTGAAGTTAACTCTCTAGAAGTTTAGAGTTCTAGTTCTGTTACCATTCTGCTTCCACCACACAGATCCCATGTTCCATTATCTCATGGTCACTACAGTGAAGGCCACTATAGCCTTCATATCTTCACTCACTCCCTCCTGGTTTGTTAGTACAAGGTCCAGCAACACACCTTTCCTTGTTGGCTCTTCCACCACTTGTGTCAAAAAGTTATCTTCAGTAATCTGCAGGAACTTCCTGGACTGTGTGTGCTGTGCTGTGTTGTCCCTCCAAAAAATAACAGGGTGGTTGAAGTCCCCCATGAGAACCAGGGCCTGTGGTAATGAGGCTACTTCCATCTGTCCACAGAAAGGCTCATCAACTTCATCCTCCTGATCAGGTGGATTATAGTAAACACCTGCAACAGTGTCACCTATTTTAACCTTTCCCTTAAATTCTCACCTCATTCACCTGACCCTGGGTAGAGCTCAATACGTTAACAGTTGGTCTCTTACATAATGAGCAACTCCACTTCCTCATCACACTGACTTGGCCATCCCTGGTAACATTTCAGCCCCAAAAGCTATTCCACCATGTTCTCTCATTGAGAGAACTGAGATTATGGCCCTGTGACCACACATAGATTTTTTGTACTTGTTTATTCCCCATGCTGTACATGTTTGTGTCTAGGCATTTCATAGAGGTTATCAAGCAATTGGGTTGCACAGAATGGGTATAAGAGCAATCACAACAGCAATGCACACTCTCAGCGTGGTTTGCTCTTTGATCCTCATCTTGAGAGGCAGCC
>NW_024528321.1:0-879 GCF_017590135.1 Pyrgilauda ruficollis
TTCACTGGTTTGGCTGCTTTTGATTTCTCCGGGGTTCTTGATTCCCATACCCATGGTACTACTGCTTGCTCAATTTCTTCTGGAATACTTAA
Source organism: Pyrgilauda ruficollis (assembly GCF_017590135.1). Lineage (NCBI taxonomy): Eukaryota > Metazoa > Chordata > Aves > Passeriformes > Passeridae > Pyrgilauda > Pyrgilauda ruficollis. The sequence goes on from NW_024528321.1 coordinate 93, forward strand.
AGCATCTATTTCCTTAATCATAAATATACTTGCTATCTGTTCATCCGGTATCTCTAATTTTACTCGTCCTTTTTCAAATATTATTTTTGCATTTAATCGAGACAAAAGATCCCTCCCAAATAAAGGCGTTGGACAATTTGGCATGTACAAAAATTGATGGTCCAGCTCTTTTCCCCCAAATCGGAGATTTAAAGGTTGTAAAAATGGTCTCTCTTCTAATTTACCCGTTGCACCCACTACTTGGACTGTTGTGTCACTTAAAGGTCCCATTCGTTTATTGAGTACAGAATAGGTAGCTCCAGTATCTACTGTAAACTCTTGACTTTTTCTTTCTACTTCCAGAACTACTTTCAAATCTCGGTCTAGTCAGCTTTGATTTTGATACTGGCTCAAGACCATTGCTTGGGCGACTTCTGCTGGCCTCTCTGCAAATCTTCCAGCTGAAACAGTTCCCATACTTACGTTTCCCATGGCTGGCTCTATATTTGTTCCTGCTCTAATCTTTACTGGACATTCATTTTTCCAGTGTCCTAATTGTCGGCAAAACGCACATTGGTTGGGGTCTAGTCTACCCACACCCGGGACAAACCCAAATCCTCCCCTTCCTCTTATCATTCTTCTCGGTCTCCGATTCATTCTACCCATTTCACCTCGTCTGCGACTCCGATTAACTTTTCCCCCTACTCCTGCTTGTTGTATCACGGCTAACAGGCTAGCTTGCTGCTTTCTGGCTACTTCTTTTTCCCTATTATTATATACTTTCCATGCCACTTCTAACAATTTATCC
>NW_024528322.1:0-19291 GCF_017590135.1 Pyrgilauda ruficollis
TGTGTTTTATTGGGGTTTAGTGGGGTGTAATGGGGTTTCAGTTGGGTTTAATTTGCTTGAATTGGGGTTTAATGGGGGTTTAGTGGGTTGCAATGGGGTTTTTGTTGGGTTTTATTGGGGTTTAGTGGGGTGCAATGGGGGTTTAGTGGTGTTTTATCTGGGTTTACTGGGGTTTTATTGGGGTTTCACTGGGGCTTAGTGGGGTTTACTCTTCCTCTTCCTCCTCCTCCTCTTTTCCTCTTCCTTCTCTTTCTCCTGAGCTTCCTTGTCCTCCTCCTGCTCCCCTTCTTCCTTCCTAAATCCTTCTTATCCCAAATCTCCCACCACCCCGAGAATCGCCTCAGCCCCAAACCCCCAAATTTGGGATCTCCACCAGTACCTTTTAACCCCTTCTCTGCCGTTTTCCTGCGTTCCCGGCCTCGGGCTGGGAGCCATGCCGCGACACCCGCTGCGAGTTCTGCGGGGAATTCCTCGGGAACCCCATTTCCCTTATCCCACACCCCTTTCCCAGGAATCCTGACAGCCCCAAACCCCCAAATTTGGGATCATCCCCTCCACCAGCACCTTTTAACCCCTTCTCTCCCGCGTTCCCAGCCTCGGGCTCGGAGCCGTGCCGCGACATCCGCTGCGAGTTCTGCGGCGAGTTCTTTGAGAACCGCAAGGGGCTCTCGAGCCACGCGCGCTCGCACCTGCGCCAGATGGGGGTGACCGAGTGGTCGGTGAACGGCTCCCCCATCGACACCCTGCGCGAGATCCTCAGGAAGAAATCCAAGCCCTTCTTCGAGTTCTGCGGGGAATTCCCTGGGAACCCCCTCATCCCTTTCCCAGGAACCCCCTCAGTCCCAAACCCCCACCAGCACCCTTTAACCCCTTCTCTCCCGCGTTCCCAGCCTCGGGCTCGGAGCCGTGCCGCGACATCCGCTGCGAGTTCTGCGGCGAGTTCTTTGAGAACCGCAAGGGGCTCTCGAGCCACGCGCGCTCGCACCTGCGCCAGATGGGGGTGACCGAGTGGTACGTGAACGGCTCCCCCATCGACACCCTGCGCGAGATCCTCAGGAAGAAATCCAAGCCCTGCCTCATCAAGAAGGAGCCGCCGCTGCCGCCGGGGCTGGAGCCGGGCGCGGGGCTGGGCGAGGACGGCGCGGAGCCCAAAGCGCCGCCGGGGCCGGCTCCGGGCAAGGCGCTGCCCCCGGGGCTGGCCCTGGGCAAGCCGGGCTCGGGGCTGGCCCTGGCGCCGCTGGGCTCCAAGAACGCGCCCGGAGCCTTCCTGGCCGCCAAGAGGCCGCTGGGCGACGAGAGGCTGGGCGGGCACGGCGAGGCCAAGCACAAAGCCTTCGAGCTGGGCTTCAAGGCCAAGGCCCTGCACGACAAGGCCTGTGAGTGCCATGGGAAATCATGGGAATCTGGGGGTTTTGGGGTGTTTTTGGGGTGTTTTTGGGATGGGCTGGGCGGGCACGGCGAGGCCAAGCACAAAGCCTTCGAGCTGGGCTTCAAGGCCAAGGCCCTGCACGACAAGGCCTGTGAGTGCCGTGGGGATTCTTGGGGTTTTTGGGGTTTTGGGATGGTTTTTGGGGTGGTTTTGGGGTGGTCTGGCATCGCCTTCGAGCTGGGCTTCAAGGCCAAGGCCCTGCACGACAAGGCCTGTGAGTATTGAGGGAAAATCATGTGAATTTTGGGGTTTTGGAGTGTTTTTGGGATGGTTTTGGGATGGTTTTGGGATCTTTGGGATGGTTTTGGGATGGTTTTGGGAAGGGCTGGGCGGGCACGGCGAGGCCAAGCACAAAGCCTTCGAGCTGGGCTTCAAGGCCAAGGCCCTGCATGACAAGGCCTGTGAGTGCCATGGGGAAATCACAGGAATTTTGGGGTTTTGGGATGGTTTTGGGATCTTTGGGATGGTTTTGGGGTGTTTTTGGGAAGGGCTGGGCGGGCACGGCGAGGCCAAGCACAAAGCCTTCGAGCTGGGCTTCAAGGCCAAGGCCCTGCACGACAAGGCCTGTGAGTGCCATGGGAAATCATGGGAATCTGGGGGTTTTGGGGTGTTTTTGGGGTGTTTTTGGGATGGGCTGGGCGGGCACGGCGAGGCCAAGCACAAAGCCTTCGAGCTGGGCTTCAAGGCCAAGGCCCGCGACATCCGCTGGCTTGGGGCTCATCCCAGGGATTTTGGGATGCTCTGAGCTCCTCCCAAAGATTTAGGGACCCAAAATCCCACCCAGGGGTTTCCATCCCTCCCTAATCCCAGATTTCCCCTCCTGGCAGCCTCTCGGGCGGACCCGGTTCACGACATCCAATGGTTTAGTGATCATCCCGGGGATTTTGGGATGCTCTGAGCTCCTCCCAAAGATTTAGGGACCCAAAATCCCACCCAGGGGTTTCCATCCCTCCCTAATCCCAGATTTCCCCTCCTGGCAGCCTCTCGGGCGGACCCGGTTCACGACATCCAATGGTTTAGTGATCATCCCGGGGATTTTGGGATGCTCTGAGCTCCTCCCAGGGATTTAGGGACCCAAAATCCCATCCCGGGGGTTCCATCCCTCCCTAATCCCAGATTTCCCCTCCCGGCAGCCTCGCGGGCGGACCCGGTGCGCGACATCCGCTGCGAGTTCTGCGGCGAGTTCTTTGAGAACCGCAAGGGGCTCTCGAGCCACGCGCGCTCGCACCTGCGCCAGATGGGGGTGACCGAGTGGTCGGTGAACGGCTCCCCCATCGACACCCTGCGCGAGATCCTCAGGAAGAAATCCAAGCCCTGCCTCATCAAGAAGGAGCCGCCGCTGCCGCCGGGGCTGGAGCCGGGCGCGGGGCTGGGCGAGGACGGCGCGGAGCCCAAAGCGCCGCCGGGGCCGGCTCCGGGCAAGGCGCTGCCCCCGGGGCTGGCCCTGGGCAAGCCGGGCTCGGGGCTGGCCCTGGCGCCGCTGGGCTCCAAGAACGCGCCCGGAGCCTTCCTGGCCGCCAAGAGGCCGCTGGGCGACGAGAGGCTGGGCGGGCACGGCGAGGCCAAGCACAAAGCCTTCGAGCTGGGCTTCAAGGCCAAGGCCCTGCACGACAAGGCCTGTGAGTGCCATGGGAAATCATGGGAATCTGGGGGTTTTGGGGTGTTTTTGGGGTGTTTTTGGGATGGGCTGGGCGGGCACGGCGAGGCCAAGCACAAAGCCTTCGAGCTGGGCTTCAAGGCCAAGGCCCTGCACGACAAGGCCTGTGAGTGCCGTGGGGATTCTTGGGGTTTTTGGGGTTTTGGGATGGTTTTTGGGGTGGTTTTGGGGTGGTCTGGCATCGCCTTCGAGCTGGGCTTCAAGGCCAAGGCCCTGCACGACAAGGCCTGTGAGTGCCGTGGGGATTCTTGGGGTTTTTGGGGTTTTGGGATGGTTTTTGGGGTGGTTTTGGGGTGGTCTGGCATCGCCTTCGAGCTGGGCTTCAAGGCCAAGGCCCTGCACGACAAGGCCTGTGAGTGCCGTGGGGATTCTTGGGGTTTTTGGGGTTTTGGGATGGTTTTTGGGGTGGTTTTGGGGTGGTCTGGCATCGCCTTCGAGCTGGGCTTCAAGGCCAAGGCCCTGCACGACAAGGCCTGTGAGTATTGAGGGAAAATCATGTGAATTTTGGGGTTTTGGAGTGTTTTTGGGATGGTTTTGGGATGGTTTTGGGATCTTTGGGATGGTTTTGGGATGGTTTTTGGGGTGGTTTTGATGTGGTCTGGGAGCACCTTTGAGCTGGGCTTCAAGGCCAAGGCCCTGCACGACAAGGCCTGTGAGTGCCATGGGGAAATCACGGGAATTTGGGGAATTTGGGATCTTTGGGATGGTTTTGGGGAGGTTGGCATAATTTTGTGACATCCTTAGCATGTCTTTTGCATGGCCTGGCAGCACATGTTTTTTTCTCTTTTTCCCCCCTTTTTTTTTCTCCCGTTTTCCCCTCTTTTTTCCCCCACATGTTTTTTTTCATTTTTCCCTTTTTTTTCTCCATTTTACCCATTTTTTCCCCATTTTTCCATGTCCTCCCTACTGCGAGCTGTGCGGGCTGTACTTTGAGAACATCCCAGCCCTGCCCAGCCACGCCCGGGCGCACCTGCGGCACCTTGGGCAGTGCCCCTACCCCTTTTTCTCTATTTTAACCCAATTTTAATCCTGTTTTTCCCCTTTTTTCTCTATTCTAACCCAATTTCAATCCCGTTTTTCCCCATTTTCTGTGTCTCCCAGCAGCAGAGGCCTGCTGCGAGCTGTGCGGGCTGTACTTTGAGAACATCCCAGCCCTGCCCAGCCACGCCCGGGCGCACCTGCGGCACCTTGGGCAGTGCCCCTACCCCATTTTCCCTATTCTAACCCAATTTTAATCCCATTTTTTCCTGTTTTTCCCAATTTCAATCCCATTTTCCCTGTTTCCCAGCAGCAGAGGCCTGCTGCGAGCTGTGCGGGCTGTACTTTGAGAACATCCCAGCTCTGCCCAGCCACGCCCGGGCGCACCTGCGGCACCTTGGGCAGTGCCCCTACCCCATTTTCCCTATTCTAACCCCATTTTTATCCCGTTTTTCCCCATTTTCTGTGTCTCCCAGCAGCAGAGGCCTGCTGCGAGCTGTGCGGGCTGTACTTTGAGAACAGGAAGGCGCTGGCCAGCCACGCCCGGGCGCACCTGCGGCAGTTCGGCGTCACCGAGTGGTGCGTGAACGGCTCCCCCATCGAGACGCTGCGCGAGTGGATCCGGCACCGGCCGCACAAGGCGGGCGCCTACCGCAGCTACATCCAGGGCGGGCGCCCCTTCTCCAAGAAGTTCCGGAGCTCGGCGCACCCCCGGGAGCCCCGCGGCGCCCTGGCCGTGCCCTTCCTGCCCAAGGGCGGGCTGGCGGCCGAGGCGGCGCTGGGCGACTGCGGGAAGGGCCCCGAGGGCGCCGAGAGGGGCCTGGGGACCCCCCTGGGGGTGGTCAAGGTGGAGGAGCAGAGGGGCAACTTCAGCAGTGAGTGGGGGGATTGGGAGAATGGGAATTGGGGGGGTTTGGGAATGGGGAATGGGAATGGGAAATGTGGGGTTTGGGAATGGGGAATGGGAATGGGAATGGGAATGGGAATGGGAATGGGGAATGGGAATGGGAATGGGAATGAGGAGCGGTCAGGGTGGAGGAGCAGAGGGGCAACTTCAGCAGTGAGTGGGGGGATGGGGAGAATGGGAATTGGGGGGTTTGGGGTGGGAAATGGGGGGTTTGGGGTGGATAAATTGGGGTTTGGGAATGGGAATGGGAATGGGAATGGAAATGGGGAATGGGAATGAGGAGTGGGAATGGGAATTGGAATGGGAATGAGGAGTGGTCAGGGTGGAGGAGCAGAGGGGCAACTTCCGCAGTGAGTGGGGGGATTGGGAGAATGGGAATTGGGGGTTTGGGAATGGGGACAGGACTGGGGAATTGGGGATGGGATGGGATGGGAATGGCCTTGGGAGTGGGGATGTGAAATTGGGAATGGGAATGGGAATGGGAATAGGGACAGGAATGGGAATGGGATTGGGGAATGGAATGGGATTGGGGAATGGGAATGGGGGTGTGAAATTGGGAATGGGGACAGGGACAGGATTGGGAATGAGAATGGGAATGGGGAATTTGGGATGGTGATGGGAATGGGGAATGGGAATGGGAGTGGGGATGTGAAACTGGGAATGGGAACAGGACTGGGGAACTGGGACGGGAATGGGGACAGGAATGGGGAATTGGGGATGGGAATGGGGAATTGGGGATGGGGACAGGAATGGGGAATTGGGGACAGGAATGGGAATGGGGACAGGGAATGGGGAATTGGGGACAGGATTGGGGACAGGGACTGGGGTCTCCAAGGTGACCAGAGCTGTGCCTGGGACCCCGCCAGGCCCCCCCAGTTCCCAACCCCTGCCGCCCATCCCGCAGAGTTCGAGCGGCGCCAGGCGCGGCCCCTGGAGCCGCCGCTGCCGCGCGACGCCGAGCCCGGCGCCGACTTCCCGCGGAAGCTTCCGGAGCCGCGGCCGCCGCCGCGCGTGCGCCCGGTGCCCGCGCTGGTGCCGCGCCCGCCGCAGACCTCGCTGGTCAAGTTCGTGGGCAACATCTACACCCTCAAGTGCAGGTGGGACTGGGGGCAATTTCCCGATTTCCCAGCCTTTTTTGGGGTGTTTTTCCCGATTTTCCCCGCTCTTCCCTCCCTGGTTTTGGCGCTTTTCCCCCCTTTTCCTTCATTTCCCCCTTTTCCTGCTCTTCCCTCCCTCGTTTTGGCTCTTTTTCTGCATTTCCCCCCTTTTCCTGTGCTTCCATCCCTGTTTTTGGCTCTTCTCCCCCTTTTTTCTGCTCTTCCCTCCCTGTTTTTGGCTCTTTTTCCCCCTTTTTCCTCACCTCTCTCCCATTTTTGGGACTTTTCCCCCCTTTTCCCACTCCCCCATCCCACTTTTTGGAGGGATGCTCAAGTGACACCCTCAAGTGCAGGTGGGACTGGGGGCAATTTCCCAATTTCCCAGCCTTTTTTGGGGTATTTTCCCCGCTCTTCCCTCCCTGGTTTTGGCGCTTCCCCCCCCTTTTCCTTCATTTCCCCCTTTTCCTGCTCTTCCCTCCCTGGTTTTGGCTCTTTTCCCCCTTTTCCTGCTCTTCCCTCCCTGCTTTTGGCTCTTTTCCCCCCTTTTCCTGCTCTTCCCTCCCTGGTTTTGGCTCTTTCCCCCCTTTTCCTGCTTTTCCTTTTCTGTTTTTGGCTATTTTCCTGCATTTCCTCCCTTTCCCTGTGCTTCCATCCCTGTTTTTGGCTCTTCTCCCCCTTTTTCCTGCTCTTCCCTCCCTGTTTTTGGCTCTTTTTCCCCCTTTTTCCTCACCTCTCTCCCATTTTTGGGACTTTTCCCCCCTTTTCCCACTCCCCCATCCCAGTTTTTGGAGGGATGCTCAAGTGACACCCTCAAGTGCAGGTGGGACTGGGGGCAATTTCCCGATTTCCCAGCCTTTTTTGGGGTGTTTTTCCCGATTTTCCCCACTCTTCCCTCCCTATTCTTTGCTCTTTCCCCTGCCCTTTTCCTGCTGAAACCTGGGAATTCCTGCCCAAAATCTGGGAATTCCTCCTGAAACGTGGGAATTCCTCCAGGAATTCTTCCCAAAATCCAGGAATTCTCCCCGAAACCCCGGAATTGGCTCTTTTCCCCCTTTTCCTGCTCTTCCCTCCCTGCTTTTGGCTCTTTTCCCCCCTTTTCCTGCTCTTCCCTCCCTGGTTTTGGCTCTTTCCCCCCTTTTCCTGCTTTTCCTTTTCTGTTTTTGGCTATTTTCCTGCATTTCCTCCCTTTCCCTGTGCTTCCATCCCTGTTTTTGGCTCTTCTCCCCCTTTTTCCTGCTCTTCCCTCCCTGCCGCGGAAGCTTCCGGAGCCGCGGCCGCCGCCGCGCGTGCGCCCGGTGCCCGCGCTGGTGCCGCGCCCGCCGCAGACCTCGCTGGTCAAGTTCGTGGGCAACATCTACACCCTCAAGTGCAGGTGGGACTGGGGGAGATTCCTGATTCCCCAGCCTTTTTTGGGGTGTTTTTCCTGATTTTCCCCGCTCTTCCCTCCCTGGTTTTGGCGCTTTTCCCCCCTTTTCCTTCATTTCCCCCTTTTCCTGCTCTTCCCTCCCTCGTTTTGGCTCTTTTTCTGCATTTCCCCCCTTTTCCTGTGCTTCCATCCCTGTTTTTGGCTCTTCTCCCCCTTTTTCCTGCTCTTCCCTCCCTGGTTTTGGCTCTTTCCCCCCTTTTTCCTCACCTCTCTCCCATTTTTGGCTCTTTTCCCCCTTTTTCCTCACCTCTCTCCCATTTTTGGGACTTTTCCCCCCTTTTCCCACTCCCCCATCCCAGTTTTTGGAGGGATGCTCAAGTGACACCCTCAAGTGCAGGTGGGACTGGGGGCAATTTCCCGATTTCCCAGCCTTTTTTGGGGTGTTTTTCCCGATTTTCCCCACTCTTCCCTCCCTATTCTTTGCTCTTTCCCCTGCCCTTTTCCTGCTGAAACCTGGGAATTCCTGCCCAAAACCTGGGAATTCCTGCCCAAAATCTGGGAATTCCTCCTGAAACGTGGGAATTCCTCCAGGAATTCTTCCCAAAATCCAGGAATTCTCCCCGAAACCCCGGAATTCCTGCCCCAAACCCAGGAATTCCTGCCCCAAACCCCGGGATTCTCCCCCAAACCCCGGAATTCCTGCCCCAAACCTGGGAATTCCTCCCCAAAACCCCGGAATTCCTGCCCCAAACCTGGGAATTCCTCCCCAAAACCCCGGAATTCCTGCCCCAAACCTGGGAATTCCTCCCCAAAACCCCGGAATTCCTGCCCCAAACCTGGGAATTCCTCCCCAAAACCCCGGAATTCCTGCCCCAAACCTGGGAATTCCTCCCCAAAACCCCGGAATTCCTCCCAAAATGTGGGAATTCCTGCCCCACACCTCGGGATTCTCCCCCAAAATCCTGGAATTCCTGTCCAAAACCCCAGAATTCCTCCCGAAATGTGGGAATTCCTGCCCCAAACCCCGGAATTCCTGCCCCAAACCTGGGAATTCCTGCCCCAAACCCCGGAATTCCTCCCGAAATGTGGGAATTCCCGCCCCAAGCCCCGGAATTCCTCCCGAAGTTGGGAATTGCGCTGCCGTTGCAGGTTCTGCGAGGTGCAGTTCCAGGGCCCGCTGTCCATCCAGGAGGAGTGGGTGCGGCACCTGCAGCGCCACATCCTGGACATGAACTTCTCCAAGGCGGATCCCTGCCGGAGCGAGGCCCCCCCGGAGCCCCCCGCCCTGGCCGAGGCTCCCTGAATTTTCCCAAAATCTGGGAAGAAAAAAAAAAAAAAAAACCAACAACAAAAACCCAACCGTAAAACAAACAAAAAAAAAACAACAAACCCCCACAAAGCCCCCCGGGAGCGGCGGGGGGCTCCGGGCGGGGGGCGCCGGCCCCGGGCTGGGGCAGCCACAAGCACTACAGGAGCTCGGGAATCCCGGGAAAACCCTGGGAAAACCCTGGGAAAACCTCGGGAAACCCCCCGGGAAACCCCCGGGAAACCCCCCGGGAAACCCCCGGGAAACCCCCGGGAAACCCCCGGGAGGGAGAGGGGCTGGCACCGGGAATTCCTCCCTTCCCTCCCCGGGAAAAGAACAAAACTCCCTTTTTTTATCCCAAAGAACCGGCGGCGCCGCCCGGGGAGGGAATTCCCGGCCATTCCCGGGGGAAACGCTGTGGATTTTGTACATTTGGACCCTGGCAGAGTTGTAAATTCCTCATTTTTTTCCCCTTTTTTTTTTTTTTTTTTTTTTTTAGTGGCTACGTAGATGTCGGAATTCCCTCAGTTCCGGGGTTGCATGTTCCCAAAATTCCCACTTTTCCCAAGGAAATCCAGCGGGAATCCCCAAAATTCCGGGAGGATTCGGCTCCGTTTTTTTTCCCCAAATTCCCTTTTTTTTTTTTCTCCTTGGTTTTATTCCCATTTTTCCCCCCCCCATCCTGATTTTTTAAACTAGATTTGTGTAGAAAGCAAAGGAAAAAATAAAAAAGATCCCTTTTTATTATTTGGGAATCCCGAAACTTCCGGATTTCGGAAGGAATTTTAACGGAGAAATATTTTGGGTTTTTTTTTCCTGGTTTTGGTTTTTTTTCCTTTTTTTTTTTTTTTTTATTTCCACGTTTTTCGGGACGTTTCTGGCGATTCCTGTACCCGGGACTGGGGGACGATGAATTAAATTCTTCTGGAGATGAATTCCCGGGAAAAACGGAGTCTCTGCATGCCTGGCCTGGGGAATTTGGGGGAATTCCAGGGGAATTTGGGGAAAATCGGGGAGATTTGGGGAAATTCCGGGGAGATTTGGGAGAATTCCAGGGAAATCCAGGGAAATTTGGGGAAAATCCAGGGAAATTTGGGGGAATTCCAGGGAAATATGGGGAAATTTGGGGGAAATCTCAGAAAATTTGGGGAAAATCCAGGGAAATTTGGGGAAATTCAGGGAGGTTTGGGGGAATTCCATGGAAATTTGACAAAATCCGGGGAAATCTGGGGAGATTTGGGAGAATTCCGGGGAAATTCAGGGGGATTTGGGGGAAATTTGGGGAAATTCAGAGGAAATTGGGAGAATTCCAGGGAAATTTGGGGAAATTCAGGGGGATTTGGGGGAAATTCCAGGGAAATTTTGTGGAAATCTGAGGAAATTTGGGGGAAATCCAAGGAAATTTTGGGAAATTCCAGGGAAATTTGGGGAAAATCCAGAAAACTTTGAGGGAAATCCAAGAGGATTTGGGGGAATTCCAGGGAAATTTTGGAAAATCCAGAAAAAATTGAGGGAAATTTTGGGGAAATCCAAGGAAATTTTGGGAAATTCCAGAAAACTTTGAGGGAAATTTTGGGGAAATCCAAGTCCAGGAGGATTTGGGAAAATCCCGGGAAATTTGGGGGCAATCCAGGGACATCTGGGAGAATTCCGGGGAGATTTAGGGGAATTTCAGGGGGATTTGGGGGAATTCCAGGGAAATTTGAGGAAATTCTGGGGGATTTGGTGGAAATTTGGGGAAAATCCTGGGAAATTTGGGGAAATCCAGGGAAATTTGGGGACAAGGATGGGGATTTGGGATTTGAGGACGAGGATTTGGGATGGGGATTTGGGGTTGTCATTTGGGACACGACATGGATTGGGATTTGGGGTCGTTATTTGGGATTTGGGGACATTGGGATGGGGATTTGGGGTCATTTGGGACACTGGGGAAATGGATTGGGATTTGGGGTCATTATTTGGGATTTGGGGACACTGGGATGGGGGACACTGGGGACCCTGGGATGGGGATTTGGGGTCATTATTCGGGATTGGGGATTTGGGGACACTGGGACGGGGATTCAGGGTCGTTCTTTGGGGTCGGTGTTTGGGGTCGTTCTTTGGGGTTCGGGGTCGTTCTTTGGGGTCGATCTTTGGGGTTTGGGGTCGTTCTTTGGGGTCGTTCTTTGGGGTCCGGGGTCGGTGTTTGGGGTCGGTGTTTGGGGTCCGGGGTCGTTCTTTGGGGTCGATCTTTGGGGTCCGGGGTCTCCCTCCCATGACCCCGCCGCTGTCCCCGCGTCCCCCACGTGACAAACACGTGACAGGCGCCGCACGTGACAAGCACGTGACCCCCGGTGACACCGCACGGCCGCGAGCGGCCACGTGAGGGCGCCCCAGGGGGCGTGGCCTCAGTGGAGATAGCCAATAGCAGCCGGCGATGCGGCGAGGGGGCGTGGCCAGAGGCGCGCCTGTCACGCGATAGGTCCTCAGCCGGCTTAGCTGACCAATGGGACAGCAGAGCGGAGGAAGCCACGCCTCCTCATCGAGCAGACTTTCACTTTAACCAATCGCGTAGCGGGAAACCCGATGAGCGACAGCAGCCGCCTACCAATGGGAGGTGTGAACCGCGCGGACCAATCAGCGCGGGAGAGGCGGAGCGCTGCGGCCAATCAGCGCGAGGGGGCGGGGCCGGCGCGGCGCCGTTACCGCCCGGGAAAGGGGAGGAGGCGCCGCCATCATGAGCTACGGTGAGGGGAGGGGGCGGCACCGGGACGGGAGCGACCGCGGGCACCGGGACCGGGAGGGGCCGGCGGGGTCCCTGAGGGGCTGGCGGGGTCGGTGAGGAGCGGGAGCCCTGAGGGGCGGCGGGATCCGTGAGGGCCGGCGGGTCTGTGAGGGGCGGCGGGATCCTTGAGAGGCCGGCGGGTCGGTGAGGGGCGGGAACCGTGAGGGGCGGCGGGCTCCGTGAGGGACCCCTGGGGTCGGTGAGGAGCGGGGTCCGTGAGGGACCGGCGGGGTCGGGGGGGGGGGGGGGGGGGCGGGAGTCCGGTGGGGCACGGCGGGGTCCGTGAGGGGAGAGCGGAGGGAGAGGGAACGGGGAGGGTCCCTGAGAGACCGGGGGGACACCGGGAGATTGGGGGGTTCGTGAGGGACCGGGGACGTCCCTGAGGGACCGGGGGGTGATCGTGAGGGACCGGGGGTGACCGAGAGGGACCGGGGAGACACCGGGACACGGGGATGTCCGTGAGGGGAGCGGGGGGAAACCGGGACCGGGGGGTTACCGAGACATGGAGGGGGACCGTGAGGGACACCGGGGGTGACCGGGAGGGCACCGCGACATGGATGGGGGCTGAGGGACCAGGCACGTTGAGGGGACACCGGGACACGGAGATGTCCGTGAGGGGAGCGGGAGGATACCGGGACCGGGGGTGACCGTGAGGGACCGGGGGACACCGGGACATGGAGGGGGACCCTGAGGGACCCGGGGTGACCGGGAGGGACCGAGGGACACCGGGACCGGGGGTGTCCGGGAGGGACCGGGAGGTTCCGGGACCTTGTGGGGACACCGGGACCGGGGATGTCCTGAGGGACCGGGGGTGTCCGGGAGGGACCGTCAAATTTTGTAGGGGGGCGGCCGGAGCCACCGGGGGCACCGGGACAGCCCCAATTGCCGGGACTTGGCTCCCAAAACCGGGATTGGATCCCAAAACCGGGATTTGCTCCCTGTCCAGCCCCGTTGCCTCTCCCGGTCCCGCTCCCGGGAATTCCCGGTTCCATCCCAGCCCGGGTTTATTCCCGGCCCGACCCCTCCCGAGCCGTTTTAATCCCATTTTTTCTCATTTTTATCCCATTTTTTCTCATTTTAATCCCATTTTTTCCCGTTTTTATCCCATTTTTTCTCATTTTTATCCCATTTTTTCTCATTTTAATCCCATTTTTTCCCGTTTTTATCCCATTTTTTCTCATTTTTATCCCATTTTTTCTCATTTTAATCCCATTTTTTCCCGTTTTTATCCCATTTTTTCTCATTTTTATCCCGTTTTTTCTCATTTTAATCCCATTTTTTCTCGTTTTCATCCCATTTTCCCCCGTTTCTCCCGGAATCCCGTCCCGTTCCCTCACCTGGGACACACCTGGAGGGGCGGGGCAGCGATTCCCGCAATATTCCAGGAGAATTCCCACCCCGAGGGAGCGCCCAAACCCCTTAATTGGGCTTTTGTGCTAATGAGGAGCCGCTAATTAGAGCCGAAATTCCACTGGGGAATGAGGGAACAGCAGGAACAGGATCCAACTCCCTTTTCTTTCCCTATTTTCCCCCTGGTTTTCCCGATTTTTCCCATTTTTTCCCCCCGTTCTTTCCCACTTTCCCCTATTTTTTTCCCATTTCCCCCCATTTTTTCCCAATTCTTTCTCAGCATTTCCCATTTTTCCCCATTTTCTCCCTTTTCCCCCAAGTTTTCCCCATTTTTCCCATTTTTTTCCTGTTTTCCCCTGGTTTTCCCCATATTTTCCCATCTCTCCCAATTTTTTTCGATTTTCTCCTAATTTTCTCCCATTCTTTCCCATTTCCCCCCGTTTTTTCCCATTTTTTCCCATTTTTTCCCACTTTCATCCCAAATTCCCCATTCCCAGGGTACGAGGGCTATGGCTACGGCTACGGCTACGGCCAGGAGGGCTCCGGGGGCTTCGGCTTCGGCGGCGCCGCCGGGAATTCCTGGGATTTGGGGAATTCTGAGCCCGACGGGGCCCCCGAGGGCGGCGACGGCCCCGGGAAGCAGCGGCAGGAAGCGGGAGCCGGGATCCACGGCGAGGCCGAGGGGCTGCAGGGACGGGGCTACGGGGCTGCATCCCATTTTCCCCCGTTTCTCCCGGAATCCCGTCCCGTTCCCTCACCTGGGACACACCTGGAGGGGCGGGGCAGCGATTCCCGCAATATTCCAGGAGAATTCCCACCCCGAGGGAGCGCCCAAACCCCTTAATTGGGCTTTTGTGCTAATGAGGAGCCGCTAATTAGAGCCGAAATTCCACTGGGGAATGAGGGAACAGCAGGAACAGGATCCAACTCCCTTTTCTTTCCCTATTTTCCCCCTGGTTTTCCCGATTTTTCCCATTTTTTCCCCCCGTTCTTTCCCACTTTCCCCTATTTTTTTCCCATTTCCCCCCATTTTTTCCCAATTCTTTCTCAGCATTTCCCATTTTTCCCCATTTTCTCCCTTTTCCCCCAAGTTTTCCCCATTTTTCCCATTTTTTTCCTGTTTTCCCCTGGTTTTCCCCATATTTTCCCATCTCTCCCAATTTTTTTCGATTTTCTCCTAATTTTCTCCCATTCTTTCCCATTTCCCCCCGTTTTTTCCCATTTTTTCCCATTTTTTCCCACTTTCCCGTCGTTTTTTTCCTACTTTTTCACCGTTTTTCCCACTTTTCCCCATTTCCCCCATATTTTCCCATTTTTCCCCAATTTTTTCCCATTTTTCCCTCATTTTTTCCCCCTTTTCCCCCAATTTCCCCCAGTTTCTCAGCAGGAATTTCCCTTTCCTGACAATCCCCAAATCCCCAGGGCAGGGAATCCTTTCAGGCTTGGGTGGAAATTTGGGATTTGGGGGGAATTTGGGGGATTTTGGGAGCCTAACTGGGATTTTGCTGTTTTTTAGGGTACGGAGATTGGAATTCAGGCTCGAGCAGAGGCAAGTGTGGGAATTTCCTCCCTGGATCCATCCCCAGATCCCTCGGGAAGCTCCCACCTCTCCTTTCCCAAATTTTAGCCCCAAATTCCCGCCGGATCCAACAAAAAAATCGGCATTTTTGGGACGGGGAAACGGCTCAGAGTTCAAAATTGGGGGATTTTTGGGATCCCTTCAGCCAAAATTCCGTGGGAACGATCCCAAATTCCATGGGAACGATCCCAAATTCCATGGGAATGATCTCAAATTTTGTAGGAATGACCCCAAATTCCATGGGATGGATTCCAAATTCCATGGGAATGATCTCAAATTCTATGGGAATTTGAGGGAAGAATTCCAGGGGTGATCCCAAATTCAATGGGAATGATCCCAAATTCCGTGGGAATTAAATGGAAATGATCCCAGATTCTGTGGGAATTAATTGGGAATGATCCCAAATTCCGTTGGAATTAACTGGGAACGATCCAAAATTCCTTGGGAAGGTTCCCAAATTCCATGGGAATTAACTGTGAATGATCCCAGATTCCGTGGGAACGATCCCAAATTCCTGGTAAATCCCAAATTCCCAGTAAATCCCGGGACTCTCTGGAATTCCCGGTGAATCCCAGAGCTCTCCCAAATTCCCAGTGAATCCCGGTAAATCCTGAATTCCCAGTAAATCCTGGGATTCTCCTGAATTTCTGGTGAATCCTGAATTTCTGGTAAATCCCAGTAAATCCTGGAGCTCTCCCAAATTCCCACTGAGTCCCAAATTCCCGGTGAATCCTGGTAAATCCTGAATTCTTCTTGAATCCTGGAGCTCTCTGGAATTCCTGGTAAATCCTGAATTCCTGATGAATCCCAGTAAATCCTGAATTCCTAATGAATCCCGGTAAATCCCGAAGTCCTGGTAAATCCCAGTAAATCCTGAATTCCCGGTGAATTCCCGGTGAATCCCGAATTCCCGGTAATTCCCAGTACATCCTGGAGCTCTCCCGAATTCCCAGTGAATCCCGAATTCCCGGTAAATCCCAAATTCCCCGTTCCCAGGGTACGAGGGCTATGGCTACGGCTACGGCTACGGCCAGGAGGGCTCCGGGGGCTTCGGCTTCGGCGGCGCCGCCGGGAATTCCTGGGATTTGGGGAATTCCGAGCCCGACGGGGCCCCCGAGGGCGGCGACGGCCCCGGGAAGCAGCGGCAGGAAGCGGGAGCCGGGATCCACGGCGAGGCCGAGGGGCTGCAGGGACGGGGCTACGGGGCTGCCCCCGAGAGGTGGGAATGTGGGAATGTGGGATTGGGAATGGGAATGGGGGATTGGGAATGGGAGATTGGGAATGGGGGATTGGGATCCACGGCGAGGCCGAGGGGCTGTTTTCGATTTTCTCCTAATTTTCTCCCATTCTTTCCCATTTCCCCCCGTTTTTTCCCATTTTTTCCCATTTTTTCCCACTTTCCCGTCGTTTTTTTCCTACTTTTTCACCGTTTTTCCCACTTTTCCCCATTTCCCCCATATTTTCCCATTTTTCCCCAATTTTTTCCCAGAGGATTGGGAACAGGGGAATGGGAATGAGGTGGGGGTGGGAATGGGAAAACGGGAACGCAAACAGAAACGGGAAAATGAGAACGGGAGTGGGAAAATGGAATGAGAATGGGGAAATGGGAACAGGGGAGTGGGAATGGGGGATTATCCTGAAAAATCCAGAATTTGAGATTTGGGGTTGCAGGGTGGTTGGGCTTGGATCCCGGGGAGCGGGTTTTTCCCACTTTTCCCCATTTCCCCCATATTTTCCCATTTTTCCCCAATTTTTTCCCATTTTTCCCTCATTTTTTCCCCCTTTTCCCCCAATTTCCCCCAGTTTCTCAGCAGGAATTTCCCTTTCCTGACAATCCCCAAATCCCCAGGGCAGGGAATCCTTTCAGGCTTGGGTGGAAATTTGGGATTTGGGGGGAATTTGGGGGATTTTGGGAGCCTAACTGGGATTTTGCTGATTTTTAGGGTACGGAGATTGGAATTCAGGCTCGAGCAGAGGCAAGTGTGGGAATTTCCTCCCTGGATCCATCCCCAGATCCCTCGGGAAGCTCCCACCTCTCCTTGAGTGGGAATGGGAATGGGGGATTATCCTGAAAAATCCAGAATTTGAGATTTGGGGTTGCAGGGTGGTTGGGCTTGGATCCCGGGGAGCGGGAAAGGGATGGGAAGTGGGAAAAGGGGATGGGAAATGGGGAATCCTAACTGGGATTTTGCTGATTTTTAGGGTACGGAGATTGGAATTCAGGCTCGAGCAGAGGCAAGTGTGGGAATTTCCTCCCCCTGGATCCCCCTGGATCCATCCCCAGATCCCTCGGGAAGCTCCCACCTCTCCTTTCCCAAATTTTAGCCCCAAATTCCCGCCGGATCCAACAAAAAAATCGGCATTTTTGGGACGGGGAAACGGCTCAGAGTTCAAAATTGGGGGATTTTTGGGATCCCTTCAGCCAAAATTCCGTGGGAACGATCCCAAATTCCATGGGAACGATCCCAAATTCCATGGGAATGATCTCAAATTTTGTAGGAATGACCCCAAATTCCATGGGAAGGATTCCAAATTCCATGGGAATGATCTCAAATTCTATGGGAATTTGAGGGAAGAATTCCAGGGGTGATCCCAAATTCAATGGGAATGATCCCAAATTCCGTGGGAATTAAATGGAAATGATCCCAGATTCTGTGGGAATTAATTGGGAATGATCCCAAATTCCGTTGGAATTAACTGGGAACGATCCAAAATTCCTTGGGAAGGTTCCCAAATTCCATGGGAATTAACTGTGAATGATCCCAGATTCCGTGGGAACGATCCCAAATTCCTGGTAAATCCCAAATTCCCAGTAAATCCCGGGACACTCTGGAATTCCTGGTGAATCCCAGAGCTCTCCCAAATTCCCAGTGAATCCCGGTAAATCCTGAATTCCCAGTAAATCCTGGGATTCTCCTGAATTTCTGGTGAATCCTGAATTTCTGGTAAATCCCAGTAAATCCTGGAGCTCTCCCAAATTCCCACTGAGTCCCAAATTCCCGGTGAATCCTGGTAAATCCTGAATTCCTGGAGGGTGGGAAAAGGGGCTGGAGAAGGAGGCCCTCAAATTCTGGGACCCGTTTTTTGGGAATAAAGGAGATCCCGATCCTTCAGACCCTTTTTCTTGGAAATCCCCAACCCTTGAAACCATTTCTTTGGGAATTCCCAAAACACCCCCCTCCAACCCCTCACGGCTAAAACCCCAGAATTCCCAAATTCCCCCCCTCAGGTACGATCCCTACGAATCCTACGGCGACTCCCGCGTGAACGACCACCGGGATCTGTACCGGGCAGCCTTCGACTACCCCGGCGATTATCCCGGCGATTATCCCGGCGATTACCCCAACGATTACCCCAACGATTACCCCAGTGATTATCCTGATTACCCCAACGATTACCCCAACGATTATCCCGACTATCCCAACGATTATCCCGGCGATTTTCCCAACGAATCCGAGCCCGACGCCAACGACTTCTACGGCCGGCCCCACCCGCGGGAGCAATTCCAGGGCAAATTCCGGGAAGGCTTCGGGCCCCGGGGGGGCTGGGGGGGCCGGGAGCGGGGCTTCCCGGGGTTCCCGGCCCGGGGGGGCTGGGCCGAGCCCCGGGGGCCGCCCCGGCGCCTCCCGTCGCTCTTCTCGCACAACATCCTGCCCGAGCCCGGCGCCTTCCGCGGCTTCCCCGGCGCCTTCCGCGGCCTCAAGAGGATGAGGAGGGGCTGGAGGGTCTGGGATGCCGAGCTCAGGGTGAGTCGGGGGCGGTGCCGGGCCTTTGCCCTGATTTCCCTGCGTTTCCCGTGGTTTTCCCGTGCTAATTCCATCATAATTCCTTGGTTTTCCGTGATAATTCCATGATAATTCCTTGGTTTGCCATGACAATTCCGTGGTTTTCCATGATAATTCCATGCATTTCCATGGTTTTTCATAAGTTTTTCATAATTTTTCCATGTTTTTTTCATGATTTTCCATAGTTCTCCTCCATAGTTTTTCCATGGTTTATCTGTGGTTTTCCATGACGATTCCATGGTTTTCCATGACAATTCCTTGGTTCTCCATGATAACTCCATGATTTTCCATGTTTTTTTCATGAGTTTTTCATCATTTTTCCATGATTTTCCATAGTTTTTCCATGATTTTCCATAGTTTTCCTCTGTGGTTTTTCCATGATTTAGCTATGGTTTTCCATGAGAATTCCTTGGTTTTTCCATGAATTTTCCATTATTTTTCCATGACTTCCCGTGTGTTTCCCTCAATTTTTCCTCCAAGTTTTCCTCCAATTTTCCCCCCAATTTCCCCCCAATTTTCCCTATTTTTTCTCATTTTCCCCCAATTTCCCCCCAATTTTCTCCCAATTTCTCCCTTAATTTTCTCCCAATTTTCCCCTGATTGTCCCCCAATTTCCCCCAATTTTCCCTATTTTTTTCTCATTTTCCCCCAATTTCCCCTTTTTTTCCCAATTACCCCCCAATTTCCCCTCTATTTTCCCTGATTTCCCCCCATTCTCCCTCAATTTTCCCCCAATTTTTCCCCGATTTCCCCCCAATTTTTCTCCCAATTTATCCCTGATTTCCTCCCAATTTCCTCCCAATTTTCTCCATTTTCCCCCAATGTCCCCCAATCTTTCCCCCCAGTTTTTCCCATTTCCCCCCTAATTTTCCTCTGATTCTCCCCCAATTTTCCCCTGATTTTCCCCCAGTTTCTTCTGATTCCCCCCAATTTCCCCCCAAATTTTCTCCCATTTTCCCCCTGATTTTCCCCAGTTTTCCTCCAATTTTCCCTGATTTCCCCCCATTCTCCCACAATATTTCCCTCCATTTTCCCTCCAATTTTCCCCCATTTTCCCCCCCACTCCCCCCCCC
>NW_024528322.1:20206-23418 GCF_017590135.1 Pyrgilauda ruficollis
TTCCCCCCAATTTCCCCCCAATTCTCCCCCCGTTCCCTCCATTGCCCGTTTTCCCGGTTTCTCACCCCGTTTCCCGCAGCCGCAGCGCAAGCGCCCTCGCCGGGACTCGCTGGGGCGGCGGCGGCCGCAGCCGAGCGGCTCCGAGGAGCGGAACCCGCGCACGGACGGCTCCGACAACTCCAGCTCCGACAACGGTCAGGGGCCCGGCATTCCGGCTGGAAACCCCGGGATTGAGCCTGGGGGGAATTCCGGTTAAACACCCCGGGATTGGGGACTGGGGGGAATTCCGGTTACACACCCCGGGACTGGGGACTGGGGGGAATTCCGGTTACACACCCCGGGACTGGGGACTGGGGGGAATTCCGGTTACACACCCCAGGATTGGGGCCTGGGGGGAATTCCGGTTAAACACCCCGGGACTGGGGACTGGGGGGAATTCCGGTTACACACCCCGGGACCGGTTAAACACCCCGGAATTGGGGCCTGATCCTGGACTGGGGGGGAATTCCGGTTAAAAATCCTGGGATTGGGGCCTGATCCCGGATCTGGGGGGGAATTCCGGCTGGAAATCCCGGGATTGGGGCCTGATCCTGGATCTGGGGGGGGAATTCCGGTTAAAAACCCCGGGATTGGGACCTGATTCCGGATTTAGGGGGAGAATTCCAATTAAAAATCCGGGATTAGGACCTAATTCCTGATTTAGGGGGAGAATTCCAGATAAAAATCCTGGGATTGGCTCCAAATTCCCAATGTAGAGGGAGGAATTTTGGAATTCCAGTTAAAAACCCCGGGATTGCCCCCAGATTCTTGATTTAGGAGCAGGAATTCCGGTTAAACATCCCAGGATTGGGACCTGATTCCTGATTTAGGGGGAGAATTCCAGTTAAAAATCCTGGGATTGACCTCAAATTCTTGATTTAGGAGCTAGAATCCCAAAATTCCTGCTCAAAACACCCCAGGGTTGGGACCAAATCCTCATTTAGGGGGAGGAATTCTGGAATTCTGGCTCAAAAAACCCCAGATTGGCCCCAAATTCCCAATTTAGGGGCAGGAATCCTGGAATTCCGGCTCAAAATCCTGGGATTGGGACCTAAATCCACATTTTAGAGGGATGAATCCCAGATTTCCAGTTAAAAAATCCCGGGATTTATCCCAAATTCCCGATTTAGGGGGAGGAATTCCAGTTAAAACATCCTGGATTTATCCCAAATTTCCAATTTTTGGGGCTGGATCCTGGGATGCCAGTTAAAAAGTCCTTGATTTATCCCAAATTTCCAATTTTTGGGGCTGGATCCTGGGATGCCAGTTAAAAAGTCCTTGATTTATCCCAAATTTCCAATTTTTGGGGCTGGATCCTGGGATGCCAGTTAAAAAGTCCTTGATTTATCCCAAATTTCCAATTTTTGGGGCTGAATTTTGGATTTCCAGCTGAGAAAATCCCAGATTTTTATCCCAAATTTCCCATTTTTGGGGTAAATTCCAGTTAAAAAATCCTGGATTTATCCCAATTTCCCAATTTTTGGGTTTTTTTTTCTTTCCAGAGGAAGGCACGGAGGGAGAATCCGGAGAAAAGGAGGAATCCAGAGGGGTGAGTGAGGAAAAACCCTGGAATTTTGGGAATTCCCAAAGGAATTTGGGTGGGGAGGGAAAATTCTGGGATTTTGGGATCTTGGGGAGGGAAATTCTGGGATTTTGGGGAATTCCAGAAGGATTTTGGTCTAGGGAAGGGCTGGAAGTTGAATTTTTTACAGGAAATGTGGGAATTGCCAGAATTCCCAAAATTCCCATCCCTGAGAGATTTCCTTGGGAAAATCCCCCAAAATTTTGGGATTCCCAAATCCAAGGGAAATTCCAGAGGGAGAAGAATTCCCGGGATTTCTTTAAATTCCTGAATTTTTGGGTTTTCAGGAAGGAGAGGATGAAGAGGGAAGAGATTCCGAGAAAGGTGAGTTGGGAATTCCAGGAATTCCTGGGTTTTTTCCAGGAGTGGAGGGAAAAGGGAAATCCAGGGAATTTCAGGAATGTGGGGAGGAAAATCCAGGGAATTTTGGGAATTTGGGATCAGAGGAGGATTTTGGGCTGATTTCCGGGGATTTTGGTTTTCCTTGGATCATGGGTTGGATTTCATTGGAATTTGGGCTGGATTTCCTGGGAATTTGGGTTGGATTTTCTTGGAATTTGGTTTTCCTCGGATTTTGGGTTGGATTTTGTTGGATTTTGGACTGATTTCCTTGGAATTTGGGTTGGATTTCCTGGGATTTTGGGCTGGATTCCCTTGGATTTTGGATTTCATTGGAATTTGGGCTGATTTCTATGGAATTTGGGTTGGATTTCCTGGGATTTTGGGACTGGATTTCCTGGAATTTTGGGTTTCCTGGGATTCTGGGCTTGATTTCCTTGGGTTGGATTCCCTGGGATTTTGGGCTGATTTCTTTGGAATTTGGGGCTGGATTCCCTGGGATTTTGGATTCCCTGGGATTTTGGCCTGATTTCCTTGGGTTGGATATCCTTGGATTTTGGGTTGGATTTCGTTGGAATTTGGGCTGATTCCGCGGGATTTTGGGCTGGATTTTCTGGAATTCTGGGCTGGATTTCCTGGGATTTTGGCTGGATTCCTGGGATTTTGAGCTGAATTTCCTGGAATTCTGGGCTGATTCCCTGGAATTCTGGGCTGATTTCCCGGGATATCGGGCTGGATTCCCTGGAATTCTGGGCTGATTCCCCGGAATTCTGGGCTGGATTTCCTGGAATTCTGGGCTGTTTTGGGCTGATTTCCCGGGAATTTGGGCTGGATTCCCTGGGATTCT
This sequence comes from Pyrgilauda ruficollis, assembly GCF_017590135.1. NCBI lineage: Eukaryota > Metazoa > Chordata > Aves > Passeriformes > Passeridae > Pyrgilauda > Pyrgilauda ruficollis. Next base: position 23,014 of record NW_024528322.1, read on the forward strand.
GGGCTGATTCCCTGGGAATTTGGGCTGGATTTCCTGAAATTCTGGGCTGGATTTCCTGGAATTCTGGGCTGATTCCCTGGAATTCTGGGCTGAATTCCCCGGAATTCTGGGCTGAATTCCCTGGAATTCTGGGCTGACTCCCTGGAATTCTGGGCTGATTCCCTGGGATTCTGGGCTGAATTCCCTGGAATTTCGGGCTGGATTTCCTGGAATTCTGGGCTGATTCCCTGGGATTTCGGGCTGGATTCCCTGGGATTTTGGGCTGATTTCCCGGGAATTTGGGCTGGATTCCCTGGGATTCTCCCATTTCTTAGGGATTTTTCCCCCTTTTTAGGAATTTTTTCCCCCCTTTTTAGGGATTTTTCCCCCTTTTTAGGGATTTTTTTCCCCCTTTTTTAGGGATTT
>NW_024528322.1:24644-30135 GCF_017590135.1 Pyrgilauda ruficollis
CCCCCTTTTTTAGGGATTTTTCCCCCTTTTTAGGGATTTTCCCCCCCTTTTTTAGGGATTTTTCCCCCCTTTTAGGGAATTTCCCCCTTTTTAGGAATTTTTTTCCACATTTTTAAGGGATTTTCCCCCCATTTTTTAGGGATTTTCCCCCCTTTTTAGGAATTTTTCCCCTTTTTAGGATTTTTTCTCCATTTTTTAGGGATTTTCCCCCATTTTTAAGGGATTTTCCCCCCATTTTTTAGGGATTTTTCCCCCTTTTTAGGGATTTTCCCCCCCTTTTTTAGGGATTTTCCCTCCATTTTTTAGGGATTTTTCCTCCTTTTTAGGAATTTTTTTCCCCATTTTTAAGGGATTTTCCCCCCATTTTTTAGGGATTTTTCCCCCTTTTTAGGGATTTTCCCCCCCTTTTTTAGGGATTTTCCCTCCATTTTTTAGGGATTTTCCCTCCTTTTTAGGAATTTTTCCCCCCTTTTTTAGGGAATTTCCCCCTTTTTAGGGATTTTTTCCCCTTTTTTTAGGGATTTTTTCCCCTCTTTAGGGATTTCCCCCCTTATTTAGGGATTTTTCCCTCTTTTTTAGGGATTTTCCCCCTTTTTTAGGGATTTTTTCCTCTTTTTTTTAACGGATTTTTCCCTTTTTAGGGAATATTTCCCCTTTTTTAGAGATTTTACTCCTTTTTTAGGGATTTTTCCCCCTAACTCATTTCCCCATTCCCATTTTCCCTGTTCCCCATTCCCATTCATTTCCCCATTCTCACTTTTCCCATTTTTCTTACTCCATTCCCATTTTCCCCCACCATTCCCATTTCCCCATTCCCATTTCCCTCTCCCCATTCCCATTCCCATTTTTCCCCATTCCCCTCTCCCATTTCCCCATTCCCATTTTCCCCACTCTTTCTCTTTTTCCTCCTCTTCCTCTTCTTCCTTCTCTTCCTCCTTTCCCTCTCCTTTCCCTGCTTTTCCTTTCCCTGCTTTCCCTCTCCCCTTTCCCATTTCCAGTTCAGCACCAAGCTGCCCCAGCAGACAGCCCAGTTCCTGCAGGAGCCCTCAGCTTCCTCTTCCTCCTCTTCCTCCTTTTCCTGTGCCTCCTCTTCCTCCTTTTCTTTCTTTCTCCTTCCTCCTTTTCCTCCTTTTCCTTCCTCTTCCTCCTTTTCCTCCTGGGGCACCAAGCTGCCCCAGCAGACAGCCCAGCTCCAGGTGCCTCCTTTTCTCCTCTTCCTCTCCTCCTCTTCCTCTCCTCCTCTTCCTCCTCCTCTTTCTCCTCCTCTTCCTCTCCTTCCTCCTCTTCCTGCTTTTCCTTTCCCTCCTTTCCCTCTCCCTTTCCCCATTTCCAGTTCAGCACCAAGCTCCCCCAGCAGACAGCCCAGCTCCTGCAGGTGCCTCAGCTTCTTCCTCCTCCTCCTCCTCCTCCTCTTCCTCTCCTCTTCCTCTCCTCTGCCTCTCCTCTGCCTTCTCTTCCTTCTCTTCCTCTCCTCTTCCTCCTCTTCCTCTCCTCTTCTTCCTTTCCCTGATTTCCCTCTCCCTTTCCCATTTCCAGTTCAGCACCAAGCTGCCCCAGCAGAGCCCAGCTCCTGCAGGTGCCTCGGCTTCCTCTTCCTCCTCTTTCTCCTCTTCCTCTTCTCTTTCTCTTCTTCCTCCTCTTCCTCTTCTTCCTCCTCTCCTCCTTTCCCTCTCCTTTTCCTGCTTTTCCTTTCCCTCCTTTCCCTCTCCCTTTCCCATTTCCAGTTCAGCACCCAGCTGAGTTCCTGCAGGTGCCCTGAGCTTCCTCTTCCTCCTCCTCCTCCTCTTCCTCCTCTTCCTCTCCTCTGCCTCCTCTTCCTCCTTTCCCTGCTTTTCCTTTCCCTGCTTTCCCTCCCCTTTTCCCATTTCCAGTTCAGCACCCAGCTGAGTTCCTGCAGGTGCCCTGAGCTTCCTCTTCCTCCTCCTCCTCCTCTTCCTCCTCTTCCTCCTCTTATTCCTTTCCCTCTCCCTTTTCCCATTTCCAGTTCGTGGGCACCAAGCTGCCCTGAGCCTCCTCTCCCTGCTTTTCCTGCTTTTCCTGCTTTTCCTGCTTTTATTTTCCTTTATTTTTCTTGCTCTCCTTTCCCTGATTTTCCCTCTCTTTTCCTTGTTTTCCTTTTCCTTTGTTTTTTCTCCTTTCTCTCTTTTCCTGCTTTTCCTGTGGTTCCTTTCCCTCCTTTTCCCTCTCCTTTTTTTCCCTTTTTTCCCTCCTTTCCCTCCTTTTTCCTCCTTTTCCCTTTCCCATCCCATCCCTGCAAATCCCCTGAGCTGGGGTTGTTTCCTGGGGAATTTTTGGGATGAGGATCCCGTTATCCTGGAGAATTCCCTGCAGGACGGGGTTGGGGATTTTTGGGATTATCCCAGGGAATTTCTGCAGGAGCAGTTGGGGATTTTTGGGATTATCCCAGGGAATTTCTGCAGGAGTAGTTGGGGATTTGGGGATTATCCAGGCCCATTCCCAGGGATTTTTGGGATGATCCCAGGGAATTCCCTGCAGGAGGAGGTGGCCAACAAGACGCGGAAGACGGAGGAGCGGCGCCGCGGGATCCGGGACATCAACGCCGTGATCCAGCAGATCCAGAGGGAGCAGGACCTGACCCAGGGTACCCCGGGGCTGGGAATTCCCGGGAATGGGGCTGGGAATTCCTGGGAATGGGGCTGGGAATTCATTCCCTGGGAATGCTGGTGCTGGGAATTCATTCCCTGGGAATGCTGGGGCTGGGAATTCCTTGGGAATCCCTGGGAATGCCGCTGGGAATTCCTAGGGAATCCCTGGGAATGGGGCTGGGAATTCCCTGGGAATGGGGCTGGGAATCCCTGGGAATCCCTGGGAATGCTGGGGCTGGGAATCCCTGGGAATGGGGCTGGGAATTCCCTGGGAATGCTGGGGCTGGGAATTCCCTGGGAATCCCTGGGAATGGGGCGGGGAATCCCTGGGAATGCTGGGGCTGGGAATTCTCTGGGAATGGGGGTGCGGCAAAGAGGGATCCCTGGGGAAGGGAATGGGATTTGGGAATCCCAGGAATGGGTCTGGAATGTCCCAGAAGGATTGGCCATTCCTTATCCCTGATCCCATTCCTGATTTCCAGAGGTGGGGATCCCATTCCCAGATCCCAATCCTAGATCCCATTCCCGATCCGTGTTTTCCAGAGCTGGGCCTGGAGCCCTGGGGATCCCAATCCCAGATCCCAATCCCCATTCCCAATCCCGATCCCTGTTTTCCAGAGCTGGGCCTGGAGCACTTTGTGCGGAAGGTGGAGGCCGCGCACTGCTCGGCCTGCGACCTGCTGATCCCCATGCACTTCGGCTCCATCCAGAAGCACCTGCGCTCGCCGGACCACAACCACAACCGCCGGGTGAGCCCGCGCCCGGGGGTCCTGGGGGGGATCCACCCCGATCCCGGGGATTTACACAGGGATCCACCCCGATCCTGGGTTCCTGGGGGATCCACCCCGATCCCGGGGTCCTGGGGGATCCACCCACATCCCGGGGGTCCTGAGGGGGGATCCACCCCGATCCTGGGGATTTACACAGGGATCCACCCCGATCCTGGGGTCCTGAGGGATCCACCCAAAATCCTGGAATTCCTCAGGGATCCACCCAAAATCCTGGGCATTTACACAGGGATCCACCCCAATCCCGGGATTCCTGAGGGATCCACCCACATCCCGGGGTCCTGAGGGATCCACCCCAAATCCTGGGGATTTACACAGGGATCCACCCCGATCCCGGGGTCCTGAGGGATCCTCCCCAAATCCTGGGGATTTACACCGGGGTCCATCCAAAATCACAGAGTTCCTGAGGGATCCACCCAAAATCCTGAGAATTCCTGAGGGATCCACCCAAAATCCCAGAGCTCCTGAGGGATCCATCCAAAATCCTGGGAATTGACACAGGGATGCACCCAAATCCTGGGATTCCTAAGGGGATCCACCCAAAATCCCAGAAGTCCTGATGGGATCCACCCAAATCCTGGAATTCCCTGGAAAACCCACTGGAATTCCTGGGTATCCGTGGAATCCCCTGGAAAATCCCTAAAATTCCTTGAAATTCCCGGAATTTCCTGAAAAACTCCCTGAAATTCCCAGAATTCCCTGGAAAACTCCCTGGAATTCACTGGAAACCCCCTGGAACCCCCGGAAATTCCCTGGAAAACCCTTAGAATTCCCAGAATTCCCTGAAAAACCCCTGAAATCCCCTGGAAAATCAGCTGGAACCCCCTGAAAATCCCTGGAAAACCCCCTGGAATTCCCAGCATTCCCTGGAATTCCCTGGAATTTCCTGGAATCCCCTGAAAACCCCCCTGGAACCCCCTGGAATTCCCTTAAACCCCCCTGGAATTCCCGGAATTCCCTGAAATCCCCTGGAATTTCTTGTGGAATCCCCTGAAATCCCCTGAAAATCCCCCTGCAAAATCCCTTGGAATCCCTTGGAATCCCCTGGGAAACCCCCCAGGAACCCCCTGGAAAACCCCCTGGAATTCCCTCAAACCCCCGGAATTCCCTGAAGTCCTCTAGAAAATCCCCTGAAAATCCCTCTGGGAAATCCCCTGAAACCCCCCCTTAAACCTCCTGAGATTCCCTGGAAAACCCCCTGGCATTCCCTGGAATTCCCTGAAATCCCCTGAAAATCCCTCTGGGGAATCCCCTGGAAAACCCCCCAGGAACCCCCTGGAATTCCCGGAATTCCCTGGAATCCCCTGAAATTCCCTGGAAAACCCCCAGAATTTCCTTAAACACCCTGGAATTCCCTGAAAATCCCTCTGGGAAATCCCGCGGAATTCCCTGGAACAGCCCCTGGAATTCCCTCAAACCCCCTGGAATTCCCTGGAACCCCCCGGCATTCCCGGCATTCCCTGGAACCCCCCGGCATTCCCTGGAATTCCCTGAAACCCCTCGGTGTTCCCGGCGTTCCCTGAAACCCCCCGGCATTCCCGGCATTCCCTGGAACCCCCCGGCATCCCCGGCATTCCCTGGAGCCCTCCCGGCATTCCCGGCGTTCCCTGGCACCCCCCGCTACTCCCCGAGACCCCTTCCCTGGAATTCCCTGAAATCCCCTGAAAATCCCTCTGGGGAATCCCCTGGAAAACCCCCCAGGAACCCCCTGGAATTCCCGGAATTCCCTGGAATCCCCTGAAATTCCCTGGAAAACCCCCAGAATTCCCTTAAACACCCTGGAATTCCCTGAAAATCCCTCTGGGAAATCCCGCGGAATTCCCTGGAACAGCCCCTGGAATTCCCTCAAACCCCCTGGAATTCCCTGGAACCCCCCGGCATTCCCGGCATTCCCTGGAACCCCCCGGCATTCCCTGGAATTCCCTGAAACCCCTCGGTGTTCCCGGCGTTCCCTGAAACCCCCCGGCATTCCCGGCATTCCCTGGAACCCCCCGGCATCCCCGGCATTCCCTGGAACCCCCTGGCATTCCCTGAAACCCCCCGGCATTCCCGGCGTTCCCTGGAACCCCTGGCATTCCCTGGAACCCCCCGGCATTC
>NW_024528323.1:0-879 GCF_017590135.1 Pyrgilauda ruficollis
ACCCCCAGGGACCCTCAGGGACCCCCAAGGGGAGCCAGAGACCCCCAGAGACCCCCAGGGAACCCCAGAGACCCCAGAGACCCCCGAGGGGAGCCCAGGGAGCCCAGAGACCCCCGAGGGGAGCCAGAAACCCCCAGGGACCCCAGACCCACTCTGGTCAGTGGTCAGTGGTCAGCAGTGGTCAGTGGTCAGCGCTCAGTGGTCAATGACCAATGGTCAGTGGTCAGTGAAGGTCAATAGTGGCCAATGGTCAGTAATGGTCAGTAATGGTCAGCAGCGGTCAGCGGTCACTAGCGGTCAGTACCTGTGGCTGCAGAGGCTGCAGTCAGTAAGGGTCAGTGCTCAGTGGTCATCACGGGTCAGTAGTGGTCACTAATGGCCAGCAATGGTCACTACTGGTCAGTGGTCACTAGCGGTCAGTACCTGTGGCCGCAGAGACCGCGGTCAGTAAGGGCCAGTGCTCATTGGTCACTAATGGTCAGTAGCGGTCAGTGCTGGTCAGTAATGGTCAGTGGTGGTCACTAGTGGTCAGTGATGGTCACTAGTGGTCACTAGTGGTCAGTGGTCAGTACCTGTGGCCGCAGAGGCCGCGGCCGCCATGGCCTGCTGCGTGATCTGGTGCGCCACGGCCTGCAGGAACTCGGGGGGCAGCGGGGGCAGCTGGACCCCCACCCCGCCTGCCACGGGACACGCCCACTGAGACTTGGCCACGCCCACTGAGCCGCGGCCACGCCCACTGGCCCACTGCACCCCCACCCTGCCTGCCACGGGACACGCCCACTGAGCTGCGGTCACGCCCACTGAACTGCGGCCACGCCCACCGAGCCATGGACACGCCCACTGAGCCATGGACACGCCCACTGAGCCGCGGCCACGCCC
>NW_024528324.1:0-879 GCF_017590135.1 Pyrgilauda ruficollis
CCTCGTGCCACACTTCAGCCATTCCTGGGTTTGTGCCACCCACCATTCCTGCTGTTCTCAGGGAATGTGGCATCCCAAGAGGCTTAAGATTTGCCATAAATCACATCCTTCATCCCAGAGCGAGCTCTGGAGCTCCACATCTCTTCTTGGCTTCTCTGGTTTGCTCCAGTCCTGGACGCCAGCATGGCTGCACAACCTTCAAGTGCTCCAGCTGCCAAAACAGGAGCAAAGCCCAAAGAGGGAATTGGCATCAAGTGGCACTGAAGGCCAAGGGGCAGCAATAGTAGGAGAGAGAGCCGGGAGGAAAGGGAAGACAAGCAGTGAGATGAGAGGGAAGGCTTGGTGTCGAAACTGAATTCCTGGTCCATGTCAGCAGAGCAGATTTCCAGTGTTTATTTTATCTCTTTAGCTGAGCCCCTTTGAGGCAGAATATATTAAATGGCCTGACTTTATATAATGGAAATAATTGAAACAATACTCCTGCTTCCAGCCGCAACGTGCCGTGATTTCAGCCAAGAGTGGCCAGCCTCCTCGAGGTGGTGGGGACAGCCGCCGCCGCCGCCGCCGCTGGCGCTTGTTCGCTGGTTATTGTTGACACATGTCAGCGTCGCCTTCCAATTTCCGTACAGCTGTCAGAGCGCGGAGAACACCCGGCGGCTGGCACGGGTGGGCTCAGCGCCGGCCAGCGCCGACGGGCGCGGGGAGGGAAGGATGGTGTCCCCACGCTGGGATCCTCTGCTCTGCGGGGCTGTGGTGATGGCTGAGCTGGGATTTCCCAAGGGGAGGTGGTGTTGGGGCAGCGCTCTCAGGTAGCCAGGTGAGGATGGTGGAATGGGGAGAAGCTTGGGAGGATGGAGGGTGTGCGTGCTCGCTGCATGA
>NW_024528325.1:0-879 GCF_017590135.1 Pyrgilauda ruficollis
TATTTTATATATTTATATTTTTATATTAGTTAGGTAAAAAATTTATATATTTATATATAAAAATTTATATATTAGTTAGGTTAAAAATGTTATAATTAGAGATCATGTTATTGTTTTTCACATTTATTTTTAAAGGTTAGTCCTTAAATATTTAATCAATAGCTACTTTATATAAACTGGAAAAAGCTTTTCATTCACATATAGAAGAAGCACACAAAATGCCTGGTTATTTCTAAAGCATACTGCACAGAAAGTTCTTTGTTTTAATTAGAAATCCCTGGTGCCTGTAAAATAATATAGGCCAAGATATTTCTTTTCACAGGATTGCATATTCTGACAAGAGCATGGCCATCCCCCAAAATGTCATTTTTTCTATTTTATCTGAATCCAAGTTGTATCGCACTTCCCCTATGGTCTGACTCCATGTGATCCAATTTTATTTTTCTTGACACCAGCAGTTTTTCATGGTATGTCTCATATTTTCTGATGAGCTAAGGGGAATGCCTCTATTATCCAGTGGGTAGCATTCAAATCTGATAGGTGCAAGGCTCAACTTCCAGGACTGGCCAAGAGGACTCTTGCCCAGTTTACATGAAGAGCCTTCCAAAGAGATGGAGGCCACATGGATCATACTGCAGTCTCATTCACTCTGCTTTGCTTAGGAGGTGAGCTGCCAATCTATCTTCTTCTGTGTTAATTTTAGAGAGCACACAGCATTTGTAACTATGAGCCACAGAAACTGTCTGTGCAGTTCACCTTGGTCAACATTCTCCCGTGGTGCCTCCTTAGACAGCAGCTTTGGAGGCAGAGGACTATGGAGCATCTTTGGCTGCCCAACCATTTCCTGCTTGGCCTTTGTTCCTGACAGATAAATGAAGA
>NW_024528326.1:0-879 GCF_017590135.1 Pyrgilauda ruficollis
CAAAAATCCCCTAAATGTGACCCCAAACCCCCAAAATTGTGACCCCAACCCCCCCAAATCAGGATCTCAAAATCCCCAAATCAGGACCCCAAAATCCCCAAATTCAGACTCCAAAATCCCCTAAAAGTGACCCCAAATGCCCCCAAAATGGGACCCCAAAATCCCCAAATTCAGACCCCAAAATCCCCAAATCAGGACCTGAAAAATCCCATAAATGTGACCCCAAAATCCCCAAATTGGGACCCCAAAATCCCCAAATCAGGACCCCAAAACCTCCAAATTCAGACTCCAAAATCCCCTAAAAGTGACCCCAAATGCCCCCAAAATGGAACCCCAAAATACCCGAATTCAGACCTCAAAACCCCCAAACTGGGACCCCAAAACCTCTAAATCGGGACCCCAAAATCCCCAAATTGGGGCCCCAAATTCCCTCTGGAATTTGACCCCAAACCCCACAAGAATGGGCCCCAAAAATACCCAAATTGGGACCCCAAAACCCCAAAATTGGGACCCCAAAACCTCCCAAATGCAGACCCCAAAATCCCTTAAAAGTGACCCTAAAACCCCCAAATCAGGACCCCAAACTCCACAAATCAAGACCCCAAAATCCCCAAATTTGGACCCAAAAAATCCCTTAAATGTAACCCTAAACCCCACAAGAATGGGACCTCAAAAATCTCCTAAATGGGACCCCAAAATCCCCAAATTGGGACCCCAAAACCCCCAAATTCAAGACCCAAACCTTGGCGAAGCAGGGGTTGGAGGAGAGGTTGTGGCGCACGGAATCCTTCCAGCCCTGGTACCCCCCCCCGAAAAAGGGGAACAGACTCCGCAGCTGCTGGATGATCTGGGGAAACCCCAAAATTTTGGGGGTGATCC
>NW_024528327.1:0-878 GCF_017590135.1 Pyrgilauda ruficollis
TGAGATTGCCACAACCAGTCTGCGGGTCTCTCTGATGTGTCCTGTAAGTATGGTTGGAAATTTCCAGATGACATTCATATTTTCATCTGTAGTGCAGAATTGGGCTGCTTTTCAAAGGCCTTGCTTTAGGAACCTCACTGGTTTTGTATTTTATGAGCAAGCTAAGATAAAATGGTGGGGAGAAGCAGCAGTAACCCAGCTGTGGTTTAGGACTGGATGCCTCAGCTGCGATGCAGCGTCAAGCTGCTGCTTGTGTGCAGTGAGGCCTGGAGAAGGATTAATCTCCTGTATTGATGTGCTGAGGCTAATCAGGCAGGCTGACAGAATAATTAAAGGATGGAATGATAATTAAAACTCTTATCGCCTCATCTTGGTGGCTTTGCCTGTACTGCAGATACAGAAGCAAACAAAAAAAATAGGTGATCACCTTATAACAAGGTAATGCTGCCTTGAGGGTTCTCTTCCCAGGAAGAAATTGGTCATTCTGAGTGTAACAAGTACCTGGAGCTCAGGAAAACACCTGAAATACTGGGTTAAAAGAAAATTATAGAAGTGGGTACTGCAGTTGATTGTTTGATAAAAATGAAATCCTGCAAATAATGTTGTTTCAGGTCCATTAGAAGTGTTTCTGACTGTTCTCAGTGTGGTGAGGCCTTGGAGCAGGGCTTAATTTTTCCTTTAGGAGCACTGTGTGGGTGCTGTGATGGGGTGGATTTACTTACAGCACCGTTAGCCCCAGGCACTTCTGTAGTGAGCAGGAAGAGTTGTTTCACCAAGTGCCTCTGGATTCATTGTTAACCACTCAGGCCTGTTTCTCTGTCTTCTGCTCTGACACCCTTTAAATGCATCTCCTGCAGCTGGGAAAAATGAGACTGACA
>NW_024528328.1:0-878 GCF_017590135.1 Pyrgilauda ruficollis
AAATCCCCCCTAAAAACCCCCAAAAATTCCTCCAAATCCTCCAGATTTTCCCAAAATTTCCCAAAACCCCCCAAATTTTCCCCAAAATTTAGCCCCAAAAACCACTGAAAATTCTCCAAAATCTCCCCAAATTTTCCCAAAATCCCTCAAAATGTCCCCAAAATTTCCCCAAAATTCCCCAAAAATCCCCCAAATGTCCCCCAAAATGCCCCAAATTCTTCTCCAAACCCCCAAATTTCCCCCAAAATCCCCGAAATTTTCCCAAAATATCCCGAATTTCCCCCCGAATTTTCCCGAAATGCCCCAAATTTTCCTCAAAATCCCGAAATTTCCCCAAAATGTTCCGAATTTGCCCCCGAATTTCCCCAGGAATTTTCCCAAAATGCCTCGAATTTCCCCGAAATATCCCGAATTTGCCCGAATTTGCCCGAATTTCCCCGAAATGTCCCGAATTTGCCCGAATTTGCCCGAAATGTCCCGAATTTTCCCGATTTTGCCCCCAAATCCCCGAATTTCCCCCCGGATTTCCCCGAAACTCCCCGAATTTTCCCGAAACGCCCCGAATTTCTCCCCGAATTTCCCCGAAATGCCCCGATTTTCCCCGAACGTGCCCGAATGGTTCCGAATTTCCCCGAATTGTTCCGATTTTTCCCGACTTTCCCCGATTTTCCCCGAATTTTCCCGAACGTGCCCGAACGGTTCCGACTTTCCCCGAACGGTTCCGACTTTCCCCGAACGGTTCCGATCCCCGACGCCGCAGGAGCCGCCCGACCCCGGCTTCGAGCCCGACTGGGCGGTGCTGAGCCCGGCCCGGCCCCGCCCCCCGGCCGGTACCGCGCCAGCGGCACGGGAATTTGGGGGGAATTGGGGAAATTTGG
>NW_024528329.1:0-878 GCF_017590135.1 Pyrgilauda ruficollis
AAAAATAGGGAATTACACACTGAAAAATACATCAGACTGCACCCAAAATTCCATTACCACTCAGAATTCAACATCTAACCTCTGTATTCACTATGTAGTCAGCCTATTGCCATTCCCTTGAAGTGCAGTAGCAAATGCAATTCACATGTTTTGGACTTCAAACATCAGAAGTGGAGAAGCTTCCAATTCTTTATTTAACTTGGACATCTTTGATAGAAAGGCAAGCTAGTATTCCTAAAAATTTACTCAACAAAAATAATACTGACTCGTTTTCAACAATACTGGAAGTTTAGATACATAATGTCAGGAGGACAGGAAATTTTAAGACTGAATTCTGAACCTGTAAAAGCAAGCACCTATATATTGAACACAGTGGCAAACTCTTAAACACTCCTATTAGATGTGCCTTTTGTACTTTGTACATATTTCCAATAAAACCAGTTATAAGGCAGCTCCAGTCATAGACAGGAATTTAAGTTAGCACATATTAGCAGCCTGCAGTGGGCAAATGTTCAAGCACATTACGGTTTTAATATAATTATAATTGTTGAACATGCTCAACCAATTAGCCACAAATATTCTGTTTATCTGAGATGCTGCCAAAAATTGTGAGCTGCAGTCAAAATAACATGATACTGTCGTCCTTCTGCAAAGAATAGCACTAAATCAAAGGCAAAAACAAGTGGAAAAAGCCAAAGCAAATATCCTATCTGATATTTTATAAATCATCAAATACCATATTTTAAAAATTTTGCTCATACAGATGTAAACTGCCACATATATTTATTTGATAAATTCACATTTTAAAAGTTCATGTCACCTAGTAAAACAAAGGGCTTCAGAATAACTTGCAGCACGTTTCTTTTTTGTCCAGCCCC
>NW_024528330.1:0-878 GCF_017590135.1 Pyrgilauda ruficollis
ACCTCTGACCTTTGACCTCTGACCTCTAGCTGACCCCACCCCCCGGCGCTGAGACCCCCGGGGGGACCCCCAAAAAATCCCCAAAAATTCCCTGGAAAAATCCCAAAAATTCCTGGAAAAAATCCCAAAAATTCCTGGAAAAAAATCCCCAAAAATTCCTGGAAAAAAATCCCCAAAAATTCCTGGAAAAAATCCCAAAAATCAACGAAGAAAAATCCCAAAAATTCCTGGAAAAAAACCCCAAAAATTCCTGGAAAAAATCCTAAAAATTCCTGGAAAAAACTCCCAAAATCCATGAAGAAAAATCCCAAAAATTCCTGGAAAAAAATCCCAAAATCCATGAAGAAAAATCCAAAAAATTCCTGTAAAAAATCCCAAAATCCATGAAAAAAATCCCAAACATTTCCCCCAAAAATCACCGAAGAAAAATCCCAAAAATCGCCGAAGAAAATCCCAAAAATCCCTGGAAAAAATCCCAAAAATCACAGAAGAAAAATCCCAAAAATCGACAAGGAAAAATCCCAAAAGTCCTTGAAAAAAATCCCAAAAATCCTTGAAGAAAATCCAAAAAATCCCTGGAAAAAATCCCCAAAATTCCCTGAAAAAATCCCCAAAAATCGCCGAAGAAAAACCCCAAAAATCTTTGAAGAAAATACCAAAAGTCCTTGAAAAAAATCCCAAAAATCACCGAAGAAAAACCCCAAAATCCATGAAGAAAAACCCCAAAAATCGCTGAGAAAAAAACCCCAAAAATCCCTGAAAAAATCCCAAAAAATCCTCAAAAAAAACCCCAAAAATCCCTGGAAAAATCTCCAAAAATCTCCCCAAAAAAATCCCAAAAATCTCCCAAAAAAATCCCAAAATTTCCCCCCAAAATT
>NW_024528331.1:0-888 GCF_017590135.1 Pyrgilauda ruficollis
GACAATTGTATGTGGTACTTTCCTTTCTGTCTTCATGCCAGCACTTTATTCAATCAAAGCTACAGTGATTTTCTAAGATTCAGCCCATCTTTTCTCAGAGTTCATCCTCCTAGGAGCAGATATGGTAATATCCTGAAAACTGTGCAGCAGGTCACAGAGCTTGACACATGCCATAGATAAGATTGTGCAGCTTGAGTTACTTTCAGCCTTGCATGTTTCAAATGGAAGTGCTGACTTCATGCTTTGGGTGTTTTGATTCACATCTCTGCACTTCAATCTTGTTTACCTGTTTGCTTGCTGTATATGGAAGCTGACTTGTGTGCACTCTAGTTAATAATATTCACTTAAAAACCCTAATTCAGTTTATTTCATGATAAGCTTTGTTATTTTGGTGCAATGCTCCTTTTCACACCCTTCTTTCTCAGTGATACAAGTCTGCTCTCTGTCTCTTTGTCTTTCAGAATATGAGTTAGGATTTAATAGAAGGACTTAGTCTCTCTCCTTATATCTTTATTTAATGTGCAGCTCCTAAATTTTAATAATGTTGTTCTTATTTAAATGAAGAACATTTCCTTGAAATATGATACCATTTTACCATAGTTTTAATTTTTTTTTTTAATGACGTCAAAACTCTTTTCACTACTTCATGAGCAACATTTCTATTTTGTCACTGGCTTTTCTGCCATGGGAAGACCACTGTCAGTCCTTTTCAACTCAGAGAAATATTCTAAATTATATTATAAATATATTCCTATTTAACTTGTAAACTAGACTCCTTCTGTGTTCAGATGGACTTCAAGTAAGTCTTGTTTAAAATTTATGTTTTATGTCAGGAAGGCAAAATTAAAACTTCTTTGACATTTATTTCTCTGGTTTTTATTTTTTTTT
>NW_024528332.1:0-878 GCF_017590135.1 Pyrgilauda ruficollis
TACACAGGGACACTGTCCCAGCACACCTCAGCACCTTCCACCCCTCTCAGAGCTCCCCAAAACATTCCCAGGCTCTGCCCACAGCCTCCCCTCTCCAAGCACCATCCAGCTTCCTCCTCTTCTTCCCTGCCAGGCACATTTCTTGTCTCCCTCTTTGAGAGCCATGGGATTTGGCTCTTAGGACCCCACTATGTCACCTCCCAAGTGACAAACATCCCACTGCTCTTTTGGGAGTCTTTTTGTCACATTTCCTACCTCTAGTTATGGTTAATTTCTAATCAGCTCCTTTCTCTTCCAACAACACCAAACAACCTCAAGGACACACGTGGAAAAATGCATGTGCATGGAAGGATCCAGATCTCCCACCTAGAGCCATAAATAACCCACACCAAGAGGCCAATTTAGAGCTAAATCAGTCACTGCAAAACCATTAATACCCTATAACCCCTCTGTATAAACAGAGAGAAGGAACAGCCAAACCCCCCAAGACCACCACTCCTTAACAGACTGTTAAAAACTCTGGTTTTCAACAGAGACTCCTCTGTGCCAGCATCTTCTACCTTGTGGAACAGCTTAACTTTACTTCTTAAAAAATACAGGTGAGGAAAATCATCCAAGCAATCAGACCTTGGGTAACAGGCCTGGATAAAACCCAGTCCAACGGAATGCAGGAGCCTAAGGTGTCTCTTTCCAGGAAAGTGCTTGATTTGGCAACTGGATGCTGCAAAATGCTCAAAGGTCTCCCAGACTTTGTGTCTTTGCTTGGCCAAGAAGGCTCCAAGAGCCCTTCCTCCTTCCCCTTTGCTATTTTTTGTTGCTTGACAGGTATTCCACAACTACAAAGGCTCTGGCAACCTTTAAATTACCACGGAATCACA
>NW_024528333.1:0-31567 GCF_017590135.1 Pyrgilauda ruficollis
CATTGAAATAAAATGGAATACAACACCTGGTCTGACAGCAAAATCACTCTTTTGGAAAGGGGCATAATTGACTTAATATTGTTCCATGAAAATAAGAAAAAGATGTTTTGTACTGTAAACTAGTATGATTGTCTGAACTTTGCTCAGATAAACTGGTTGAACCCTGCAATCTATTGTTTCTCTGATAACCCAGGACTGATGTCTTAAACAAAATGTTTTTGAGCCAGATAAGGGAAAAGGCCAATAAGAGGTGGGGTAATGTCTTTTATCATACCAATCTCTTCCCTTCCAATAAGGCACAATTGCATCAGACAGTGCAACACTCCCCTAAGGGGAGATATTTGGGTGTTCTCACATAAACCTGAACCTTCTATATATAAGCCATTGACCTTTCTTTTGCAGGCCTCCACCCCCCACGGATCAATACTGTGACTATCACAAACCAAGGACCCAAGGACATTGAAATTGCAACAATCAAGTCTCATCACTACATCCACAAGTGGTGATATCTTTCCTCTCCATTATCTACCCTTGTCCGTCCTTCCTTCCTTCCTTCCTTCCTTCCTTCCTTCCTTCCTTCCTCTCCTCTCCTCTCCTCTCCTCTCCTCTCCTCTCTATGGATCTACACAGCATTTCTACTCCCTACAAGTAACTTTATCCACTTGTTCCTGTGATTGTTGGTTTGCATGGGCAAGCACCTAAACTGAAGGTCTCCCACAAAAGGATTCCAAAGCTTCATGCATTACCCTCAGATGTGTATCTCCCTAAGGGAAGGAAAGAAAACCAGTGGTGTAACTTACAGAATAATTAATGTTTTACATAATTATGGCCACATATTTTCTGGAGAGTGTTATTTTGGCAAGGTTTAAGCATAATAAAGCTGTAGCTCCTAATGAACATTTTTCAGATTATATATTCTCCTGTATTTCAGACTTTAGAAATAAATAATCTTAAAGTTAATACCTAGGAATAATATCAACTAAACTAAAGTTATATAATTTTATAGAAACTTGTTACATGAAGCATATGGCTAAGAAGATCTTTCCATTTTGGTCATTCTCCATGTAAGTTAAGAACTTCTTTCCATTTATTGTCCCAAAACATTTCTTTTTCTTTATTTTATTTTTATATAAAAATACAGACAAATATCAGTTTTGGGGTTTTTTTTTCCTGTTTACAATCATTTTCAACTGTAGAGATAGTTTTTAAAATTCACCTTTTCCAGTTGCTTAATATAGCATGGCAATGAGTCCTTCAAGAGGAACTCAAATCACTGTAGTTCTTAATTGCAAAGAGGACCTGGGTTTCTTACTCTGAGAAACTGCTATCAGGAAATGAACCTACAGTTGCTTCAACTATTGTTTAATTTGTCCTAGGATGATGTTATGATGCTTGTATCCCCAGTCGTCTGTTCTGTTTATGCTGGATATTATGTTCTGTGCCTTCAAGACTGGCTCTGAAAAGCAAAGTTTTGTTTTGTTATCAGCCTGCTCACTCCTCCACAGTTGGCGGGGCACAGATGTCGCAGTATGTAGTGCTGCTTTTGCTTTTTGCTCTTGCTTTCGCTTGTTAGTTAGTTTAGCTAGGCAGTCTGAATTTTCCCTGGACTGTCTTTCTTTCCCTTTTCTTGGAACCATTCAAACCTGCCCAGACTGGGACCTGGGAAACACCAAGAGTTTGCACTTTGTGGCCTGCAGCAGCCATTCCCAGCACCAGAGGGACTGATAACACAGCGACCACTCCCAGGAGAGACTTTCTGAATTTGTCATCTTTTCAGAGAGGAGAAAGAGTTTTGTCATCTGGTATTGTTAATTTTGTGTGCTGGGGGGTGCTTTGCCTGTTAAATAAACAGGTTCTTTCCTCTTCTCTCCGAGGAATCCTTCCCAAACCAGTTGGGGGGAGGGGCCATGTGGGTTTGCTTTCTGGAGGGGCCCCCTTTGGAGGTTTTCTCCCAAATTTGCCCTAAACCAGGACAGACCTTGAAGAACTGATGCACCCAATCAGGTTTGAAAAAAAAATCTGGTCTACTACTATATTCAACTATGCTTCAGACAGATGACAAAATTAAGATGATTTAAATTCAAAGGTCTTTGTGCAAAGCTTTATATTATGGGAGAAGGACTGCTCTTGGGGGAGATATTTCTATTGTCCCTGATGGATTCACACTGAGATGCATGCTATATCAGAAAGCATAGACTCCTAGCTCTTTGTAGCAGGGCCTATGAAAATGTAACCTTAAAAATCCATTTATCGTATTTCTGTCATCATTTTTTTATGGCTGTGTTTCTTTGTTGCATTCTATTAATGCCTTTCTTCTTAAAAACATACACTGGCTTGCAAACGTATGTTTGTTCATCTCTGAGCATTAAACAAACCATACTCACTTCTTTTATTTCCTTTTCCCTCTGCTGCATTTCCAGAAAGGCCCTATAATCCCATTGCTTGTGTAAAATTTTCAGCTAAGCGTTTTAAATTCACTTACATGAGACAAAAAAGAAAATACATGTAAATTACAGTGATAGTTGGTGATATAACTGTTCTAATGTCTGAAAGTTCAGTTTAGTCTTAAAATAACTATCACTTCCAGCTGACAAATCTACATTAGCTTGTGGGCTTAATATACAGTAATTACGGACATTCCGTTTGCTCTTCACAGTAAGATTAGTTTTCTTGTCTATATATCAGCTCTTCAGGGTTTGGCATCCAGTAATTTTACGCTTCTTATTGAAGTAATTTGGTAGATACAAGTGAATAATTTTTTTAAAGAAAGTGCAACTTCTGCACAGTTAATTGTCTGAAATAAGTTTCCTCCTCTTAGTTTTAACCTCTCCCCTTTCCACTAATGAGGAGAGACAAATGCGAAGCGATATAAATGAAAAAATAACAGTTTACTAGCAGAAGAACAACAATAACCAAGAGATACAAAGGCAAACAGTTCAATATTTACCCAAAAATGTGGAGGGCATCCCCCTTATTGTCCTGGGGAACACAGACAAAATGGTGGAGTCGTCTCTCTGGGCCACACAGCTGAGAGAGAGAAAAAAGGAAACAACACGGTGTCACATGAAAAGGGGAGGCTTCCTCGACCCTTAGTGTTTAATATGACTGTCAGCACCCTAAGAAAGCTGAGACCCTTGTGTCCAACCAGTCAGACTGTGTCCCATTAGGGGGACCCTTCACTGAGCAGTCCTGTTGGATTGGAGGGTGGTTCAACTGACTTAGGGAAATACACCAACAGCATAAGGGAGACCCCTCAGCAGGTCTTCCCCTTCATTAGAGTATGTTACCTCCTGCCAGCAACTGCCAGCACCTGGGAAGGACTCACACTAACAGTTTATGGTTAAGGTTCGAAGATTGTTGGTGATAGTATCTGATGGCAAAAATGTATTCAAAGAGAATATACAGGCAAGATGTAATCCCCAATAAATATTCAGCATTATCATTCTTACCCAATAGGTGTTCCTATGGGGGAGAAAACAAGTTCAACCCATCAACTGATCCCAGCAGTTATGACTGAATTTTCCCTAACTTTTCCCTTGTTCTCGACTTACTTTTATACTGTTTCTTTCTGTTTAGGTGAAGCTTGAATGACTCTAGTCATACATACTTGTGTTACTGATTGGTGTAAAATTGTCTTACTTTGCTTTTAAAGATAGTCAAAAAGAATATAGAGTACATGCCTGGAGCAGGTGGTTGTACCTTGGAGGTGGGTAACTTTGGAATGGAGGGATGCATTATTATTATTATTAGGCTTTAATGAACTAATTTCATCTAAGGAGAGAGATTTCACCACAGTTGCTGGCTCAGCAGCAGGACATTTTCCCCTATCTGCCCTGGTTGACAGATGGTATGGGGTTTATCAGCTGCAAAGTACCATTGAGTTCCCCTTTCTGCAAGGATTTCCACAAAGCCTGGCCACGGTGTCTCCACTCTGCTCCACCTTCCATTCCATTCCCCTAAGCAGGTGCGTGTTTATGAAGAATCATTGTGAAATAGGTTTCATGCCATGCCAGCTGCATTCCATCCAGGGAGCAGCAATTGTGATTTACCCTATAATTTCCATACTGTTATAACTTCTGTTAGGATGCTAATATAACTCCTCAGCTTCCTCTAATTGTACCCCAAGTTAACTCTCCACAGGGTCCCCTGTCATTTTCCCCCAAATGGCCAATGAGCCTCCACAGTTCCAAAACTCCCTCCCCCCAAACAACAACCAGCAGGACACAGGGACAAAACAAAACCTGGAAGAACTGTTTTGGTCCAAAAAGTGTCAATGCTGACAAAATGCTGGAAGAAACTTCCCAGCAGTTGCAGGACTGACCCCTCAGCGGCTGGAAACTCATGGAGCAGCACTGAACCCCAGTGATGGGTGACTGTCCCAAGTGGTAGTGGTGAAAAATCTGAATAAACATCTCCCCTGGCTCCAAAAGTGGTGGTTGCATGTCTTGGTTTTGTGCTAAATGAGTAATGTGATGGTTGACTCTCACAATTAAAAGGCAAATATCATGTATATATGTTAGGAGAAGTTTTATAGGCTTATGTGGAATTCACATTCTCTTAACAGAGAGAGACAATTCTCTCAGGTTTTTTCCTGGAGAAGCAGAGAAAAGAATGATCAAAACAATTCTTATCTCATTTGCTGCTCCTGTGTTTGTGCACAAGTGGAATGCATTATGGAAGATTGTTTACCTGAAGGGATTTGGTAATTGGATTCTGGTGTGAGTGTTTTGTTTTCTTGACCAATTTCTGCAAGCTGTGTCCTGACAGTCGGTCAGGAGACAGTCACGAGATTTTGCTCATTTGAGTTCTAGTTCAGTTTCAGTTTAGATGTAGTGCAATATAGTGTGATATAGTAAAGAATAATATAGTATAATAAAGTAATTAATTAACCTTTTGATATCATGGAGTCCTGCTCATCATTCTTCCCGCCTGTTGGGCAAAATTTCACCGATAGACTTATAGTTATGTTTTACCCCCCTTGCATTGTTATCAGGGGACTGCCTGGATTTGGGGCATTTGGGAGGGTCGGCTTGTCACTATGGCAACACCTGACCTCCAATCAAGATTTAAGAAAGTAAACTCCACCACTGGACAGCAAAGAAGGAGTCGATGGACAGAACTTTGGGAGAGGCAAAAGAGTTAAAAGGCTAAACCTCCATTGTGTGGGTGAGCACATGGTGAGAAAGATCCTTTGCTCCCGGCACCGTAATATTTTCTCTATTCAGTCTTCTGTTGTATTTTTGATAAGGTTTAATAAATATTGCTAAATTTTTGGAAGTGAGTAGCATTTCTCACAATGCGGGTTGTTAAGGATTTACACCTTGCCCCGGTGGTGCCAGGAGTTTTCGAAAAGAGGTGCGCCCCACGTTTGGTGGATTCTATCAGACTCTCCCAGGGCCACTGGTGGTCGAGGCTGGAAGCCCGGACACAACAAGAGACTGGATAAATAAAAGAGAAGAAGGGGGGTGAGTAACATCCTCATAACTATTTTTGGCCAGATAATTACTCCATAATTCCAGCACAGGAAAGCAAACTTCATGCCAGTACTATACTAGACCGTCCTGGTCCACTGAAGTTTTAGTATACTGGATGGAAGGTGGGAACGACGGGATGCATGGTGAAGAGGAAAACAGGGACCCCCGTGACTGGCGGGACATGTGAGATTGAAGGGTCCTGAGCACGGGGCCGCCTCCTAAAATTCCGCACGGCGCAGGATGCCTCCCAGACCCAACCTGCCACCACCACCACCTTGGGCTGCTTTGACAGTCCCAAGCGCCTCCTGCAAACTGACATCAAGAACCTAGGCTGGTGAGTGTTGTTTCCCAGGGAAAAGGGCCGTCATTTTTGCTTAGGAGCCTGTGGCCCAGTGTGGGCAGCCACCTCCTGAAATTCCGCATGGCAAAGAATGCCTCCCAGACCCAAACTGCCACCACCTCCAACTCGAGCTGCTTTGAATGTCCCAAGCACCTCCTGCAAACTGATGTCAGGAACCTGGGCTGGTGAGTTTTGTTTCCCAGGGAAAAGGGCCGGCATGTGAGTTCAGGGGCCTGTGGCCCTGAGTGGGCGGCCGCCTCCTGAAATTCCGCATGGCGCAGGATGCCTACCAGGCCCAACCCACCATCACTGCCATCTCAGGCTGCTTTGACAGTCCCAAGCGCCTCCTGAAAACTGACCTCAGGGACCTCAGCTGGTGAGTTTTGTTTCACGGGGAAAAGGGCCGGCATTTTTGTTCAGGGGCATTTAGCCCTTATTGGGTAAGCCCATAGGCAGGTAAGGTGGGGTTTGTTGTATTCCATTTTATTTAAATGGTATGCTCTGTCTCACCCCTCCAAAATGTATGGTATATTCTAAGCCTGTGGTCCTGGGGTTATAAGATATACCAGACCTTGGTTATTCCTTTTTCTGTAACTCATTTGTTGTCTTTTCTCTTTTAGGATACCAGCAAGGTTGTGTCACAAATGCTACCAAAGGCATTACGTAGAAAGAAACCAAAGTTCCTCTTTTTTTACACACACACATGTTAACTGTCACTGTTACAACCCATCCAAATTAAGTACCTGTAGGAAAAAATAGGGAAAAATATTAGATTACAAGAAACTTAAGAAAAAGTAGTAATAGCTGGGGAATTAAATGTCCAAAGGGAGAGAGATGGATTTGTTTTACATTTTATCTTAAGGATTTAGTCCAAGATCTGGTAAAAGAACAATTAGTAAGCAATAAAGTAAAACTAGCACAGCAATCTAACTCTGTATTGGCCCCAAATTATATGATGAATCATATTATAAGACTCCAAGCAGTTATAGAGATAATAACAAACAAAGCTGCTCAGGCACTGGAATTAATATCAAGTCAGCAAAGCCAAACATAAACTATAGTGTATCAGAATAGGTTAGCTTTGGACTATTTATTGGCTAAAGAAGGGGGTGTTTGTGGGAAGTTTAATATATCAGACTGTTGAAAATAGATGACAACGGGGATGTCATCCTAGAAAAAGCAAAAAATATCAGAAATATAGCCCAAGTACCGGTCCAAAATTGGAAAAGAGTATTAAAAACTAGCTAGTGAGGTAAAGTATTGGAGATAGAATGGGAGAAGTAATTAGGCTTCTTCCTTTTACGTGTTACAACTGTTTTTATATTTCTTCCTTATTTAATCCCATTTTATTTGATTACCAGAATAGTAAAAAAAAAAAAAAATGCAAGTAGACAAAAAATATTGCTCAAGCCAAATTATTTATAAAAAGAAAGTGGGAGGATTGTGAAAAATGCATATTATATGATTGGCTCTTCACAAATATTAAAATGAATACTATATGTGTTATGTTGGAAAGTAGTGCTGTATTAATCTCTTTTAAGTAGTGTGGTAAATACAGTTTTTAGGCTATAGCATAATATTAAAATAGAAACTATGTGATGTAAGATACTTTTTGTAAGTAGCTCAAGGAATGGAAAAGGTAATCAAGAAATTCTTCGCATTATCCTATCTAGATAGAGATCACAGCAACAAACACCATGATCCCAAGAGAAGATATATGAATATGCAATAGGCGATTGCTTTTAAAGGGTAATCCTTTGTTAGCAATGTGTGCTTTTTGGCAAAGTGCCAGGTACCCGGACGTCCATAATTCTTTGCTTCTTATTGTCTCTTATTGTCTTTTATTATCCTAATTTTGATTGTCCTAATTTATATTGTTGTTGTATCGTGCTTTTTGTTTTATTAGTAGGTTTATGATTTGATTTGTGATTTGGTGGTTTTCCTTGGTGCTGTTTTTCTATTGTCTCTGCCTTTTCCCAGTTATTTCATCAGCTAGTTTCTAGTTTCTATTTCTCCAAACTTTACCCGTTTATTGAAACCGTTTTTCCTCCCTTGGAAGTTTATTGGTTCACTACTGTTATTCCCCGCCTAGGTTTTTACTCCCAACTCTCCTGATTTGTTGAAAGTTGTGCCTTCCCCTGACTTTCTCCCAAGATATAAGTCTTTGTTCGCCCCTTGACTGGGACCCAGGAGAGGAAAAAGGGGAAGTTTACCATCAAATAGTTTCCCTGGGACCCGTGTGCACTGCCTGTGTTTTATATTGCGCTGAAACAATTGACAACTGGGATTCAACGGAGCTCCAGGGGGAACCTGCCACCCCCCCTCCCTTGTCATCAGCTAGCCGGGGAAAGAGAAGCGGCATATTGTCCCAATTTTTATTACTATTTTCATTACTATTGAACATCTAAAATTTAACAAAAGTGAATGGCATTTTTCACACACCCCTTCCCTGAGATCCACTCCCAGTCACCCTGGAAGATTCTCTCACTCCTTTTGTCTCTTGCTTTGTTTCCTCACTGGCTGTTTTTCTCATGAAAGAATGGAACCCCAGCCCTCAGAAACACCACAATCACTTTGCAGCTCTGGAATAACCAGTATGCGTCTCATTCACACATCATTCATCTGCAGTATCTGCCCCCCAAAAAGTACTTACCAATCCTCTTTTCTTCTTCGGGTCTTCATGCACAGGAATTGTGGGGCTACTGCGGTTTTTGGGAGCCTTTTCCCTTTTCTTTGCTTTATGTGTCTCCTTTTGCCCACAGGGTGGTGACCTGCAACCGCTAATCTCGCCAGAAGAAAGAGAGCGAGGCCGCTGAACTCAGCGGGGTTCGCCTTCCCCACTCAGGATCTCCCAGTGGTCTTGGAAGCAAGGTGTTACATTGCAGACTAAGTACCCCGATTGTGAAAAACAAGGTTCACTCTCCTGTAAAAATTTTTAACGTTTAATAAAAGACAATAGGAGACAAAGACAATAGAGCAAAGATATTTGGCTGGGTGCATCTTGGCACTTAGCCAAGAGCACACCGGCTGTTTTGGAAACGCCCTTTATATACCATTTCTATTGCATCAGCCTGTTACATATTCAAACTTTTCCCGAAACTAGTTTACATGTTCCAAGAAATGTTTAGCATGGGCTCCTCCTCAGGTCCGCCTTTTTAGAGCATGCGTATTTCTTGGTTGTGATTTTAGTCCAGTCTTATCATTGCCTCCAGTTATGGGCCTTGGTCCATATTTTCTACCAATGGTAAGCGTGGCTAGTCGTATCAGTAGCAGGGGTCCTTATCATATGTTCCTTGGATATTATCCCAACCAAGCAGGCATTTTAACAGAATGTCCTGGTTTAGGGCAAATTTGGGAGAAAACCTCCAAAAGGGGCCCCTCCAGAAAGCAGACCCACATGGCCCCTCCCTCCTACCAGTTCGGGAAGGATCTCCTCGGAGAGAAGTGGAAAGAACCTGTTTATTTAACAGGCAAAGCTCTCCCCAGCACACAAAATTAACAATACCAGATGACAAAACTCATTTGTCACTCTGAAGGGATGACAAATTCAGAAAGTCTCTCCAGTGGGTGGTCGCTCTGTTATCAGTCCCTCCAGCACTGGAAAAGGCAGGTGCCCAGAGTAGGCCCCAGTAGGCTACCAAGTGCAAGCTCTCGGTGTTTGCCTGGGTCCCAGTCTGGAGCAGGTTCGAATGGTTCCAAGAAAAGGGAGAGAAAAAAAATCCAGGGAAAACTCAGACTGCCTCAGCTAGCTAAACTAAGTAGCTAAAAAGCAAAAGGAGCATGGTGTTCTGCCCCATCTGTGCCCAGACAACAACAGTGTGCTCTCTGTTCCAGCAGACTGTGGAGGAGTGAGTCCAGTCCCTGATAACAAACTCCGTGCTTCTTCTTCTTCTCCCCGCCTTTGCTCTCAGCCAGTCTTGAAGGCACAGATTGTAATATCCAGCATAAACAGAGCACCCGATTGGGGATACAAGCATCATAATATCACCCTAGGACACAGAAGCATATCTATATCATCTATTTCATTACTATGTTTAAGCTCAATTAACAACAGAAATAAAAACTATATTTTTATAACAAAGTAAATTTAACATTATACATATAGCATCCATTTTAATATTTGCAAAAAGCCAGTGTTATATCTCCGTAACAAACCCCCCAAAAAAGGCTGCAAACATCTCTTTCATGATTCAATGAATCTTTGTACATCTCCCCATTCCTTTTACCCTGTCTTTAGGTCTGATTGCTCAGCAGTAACATCTAGCTGTGATGGATTTATTTATTTATCTACACACTTGGTTTTATATCTCTCAGGCATCTATATTGGCTAGCTCAAGGCAAAGTCCAGGAAAACACAGGGCTGTGCTTATAACAACTTGTAAGTCACCCACAGAATGGGAAAGGATTCAACATTGTTATTCTATTCTGTCCTTCATTCCCTAATGGAGAAAAGCTTTTAAATCAAGCAAATCCATTGTATATACACAGTAAACAGAAGCAAATTATATTATCAATTTCCAAAATGAGAAAACATGTTTTCAAGAGAACCATAATGCCCAGGCTTATTTATTAATCTAGGTCCCAAATAAGTTTGATATTGAGAACATTGGTCTACTGGCTCTTTAATCCATGGCTTTGCAAAACTATATGCTTTTCTAAGTCTTTAACACTCCTTTTTAATGGATAGAGCTGGCTCTGAACATTTTGGCAGTGCAATGTGGAATGAAAATTGCAAATGTGAATGCTCCAAGAATGTGGGTTTAAAAAAAAAAATTACTGTAATATGTGTTTCATTTCATTGCAAAGACAAAATACAGAAGGAACTAGCAATGTGGAAGCCCCTCAGAGACTGAGGCTAAGACACAATACATCATATTCTGCCCTTGGACAGTGGCCCTGGATCCCACTGTCACAGAGGCAGTGGCCAATCAAGCACCACCTTTACCGGGTGCTAGACTGAGTCAGAAGAATGCAACTCCCATCAGGCACAGCCAGTGCCAGCAGCCACTCACATCACCAAAGTCTGCAAGAATGAGAACCTCTTCTGTTGCGGTGCGTTTTGAGGTGGGGCACCCCGGGATGTCCCCGGAGCGGCGTTCCTGCAAATACAACACTTCAGGGCACATTGTCCTAGTTTACAAGAGTGGGATGCCAGTTTAGCACTAAGTGGGTGTAACCAAACTGTGTGTTCTACCCCCTCTAATGTCATTTCTGGTGAATGGTTAATGATGGGTCATTTGCAGTAGCTGCCCAATGCCTCCCCCCGCCCCCAGCCCCCGACACCTCGGGCTACAAGTTGGGTGTTCGATGAGATAAAGAAGAGGCAAACCCTGTGAAGCAGGGTAGTGTTTCTTTTTCTTCACAAATGACTCAGCTGTGCTAACTCCCCTGCGGGGAAGACTCCGCACAGTCACACCCAGTCTCAGGGGTCACCTCTGCTAATGGGCCATAATGGACTCAATGGAAGTAGCAGAATAGGCAGCTGCAATGACTTAGACCATCAAAGGCTCCCAAAATATCCCATGACTCACAGTGTTACATAATCCACTGTGAAACTCTGCAGCCTGGGGGAAGTATTGAGCATTCCCACCCGAACCTGAGCATATATAATCTTTTGTCTTAAGGACTTCTGGCATCACTTGATTGATCTAGAGGAGGACCAGAACTTCAACAGCACTGCGACCATCACCCTGACCAACAGGGTACCAGGTTATACTCTGCCTCTGTGGGTTAAAACCAGTTTTCTTTGAATTCTTGTATTTATTGTAATTGCTTTAGCAAATTTTAACTCTGACCTGTGATCTCGCTTGAGGTAATTGAGTGGGGTTCATTTCTCCCACTGGTTTACTTTTAAACTTGCACATATTTTGGTGTCCAATGTAAGGCACAAGAGAGAAGTTGGAATTGTGAAAAACACATTCACTCTCCTGTGAAAATTTCAAAAGTTTAATAAAGGACAATAGGAGACAAGGACCATAGAGCAAAGGTTATTACGGCCAGGTGCATCATGACACTCAGCCAAGACCACACTGTTATCTTCGGGGATACCCCTTAAATACCTTTTCCATTACATCAGCCCGTTGCATATTCATAGACCCTTATGCATATCCATAAACTAGTTTACATATTCCAGGAACTATTTTACATAGCCCCTCCTTGGGTCCACCTTTTTTAGAACATGCGTGTTTCTTGGCTGTGGTTTTGACTCCTCTTTATCACTTCCAGTTTGGGCCTTGGTCCATGCTTTCTTCAGACGGCAGATGCTGATAGTTGGCATATCTGTAGCAGGTGTCCTCATTCTATGTTCATTGGATGTTATCCCATCCAAAGAGACATTTTAACACAAGCATACTTATATCAGCTATTTCACTAAGCTTAATTAACAACAGAAATAAAAACTATATCTTTATAACAAAGTAACTTTAACATCACATATAGAATCCATTTTATTATCTGCAAAAAGCCAATATTATATGTATCTAAAACAGAATTACAATTTTGATCTAAGCATTTGTGTATTTTGGTACAGAAACTCCCTCATCATCATGTTGCGTGGTGTATCCACATGGATGTTGTGCCTAACCCTGTATATATTTCTGCATATGGAGAACTATTTGCCCATTATGATGTTCTAACTACTATTACTAAGATGTTTCTAAAATATATTGAAGAGACTCTTCCATTTAGAAGCCTGGACTCTGGCCAAGTCCTGGCCTTAACTAGTAGAGAATATTTCTGCACCAAAATTATATTCAAGTAATTTTGACTTGTCAAATTTGGACCTATAATAGCTAAACCTCCTTTTAAGGTGAACTTGAAATCTTACCTGGGAATGATTTTCCAAGCCCTCACTTTAAAAAAGAAGCTTGCCAATTACTACAGGCTCTTAGTAATAGTACAATATTAAAGAAATTGATAATGCATTGTTTTAAATCACCATTCTATTTTTCATGTGCTACTAATTGTATTTATTATCTGATTTATTTTTACTTAGTGTGGGTTTATTGTTTTGTTACATATTGTTATGCTTTTATGCTGCCTTCATGTTCATAACGAGAAACACACGTTATTAAGAACCAAAAAATTAGGGGGGAATATAGCTCCTCCAGAACTTTTCACTAATATTTACACTAACAATTTTGAAAGCACATCAAATCACACCAAATTTAATTCCTTACCCTCCTGAAACACCCTTGGAACGCCAAGAATTAGAGTTCCTGGGTTCTGTGAAATTGGATTTTTGTGTTAATTTTAAATACGTGGGAAGGAATCAGTCTAAAACTTTTAAAATGTTTCTCCCTATCACCCTGTGTATAAGAATAAAATCTTTTGGTACAATTACACTATTGGCAGCCTTTCTAAATCCAGTAATGTGGCTGCCATCAGGAATGTTTTTAGCTTATAAAGATCAAGCATGAGCCTTTTAGTGGCTGAAGTTTTTAGCTAAGAGATTCTTTTTAGGATAGGTATGTATGTGATAATTTTTGATAATTGTATTAATCATGATACCTTTCAATGTGTGCAGAGATTAATTAATAAGGCTATTAAAGGAGTGGTTTTGGTTGAAAGGAAAGGGGGAGATATTGGGATATTGGGACACAAGACAGATGATGGACTTTGGAACTGGTTAATATAAGAGATTTGATAACAGGATGCCTTGACAAAATCAAACGGAACTTTGAAAATTAGACCTAGATTGCAAGAAGATTCAATCAGACAGGTTTACCAGAAAATCTCATTAAACTCTGCAAGCAAGAGATGTTGTTATATGCATAAATTTGTGTATGTGATTTTAACTTAATCATTGTAGTACACATTACTAGTCTCCCTAAAATAGTATTTGTTTGTATCGCACAATAAAATTGGATTCTGATCACTGAATCAATCTCCTTGTCTCTCTCCATTGCCAACATTATATTATTGGAGAGGAAGGATTTCCTGTGCTGTGAAGTGTGGGAGGCATTCAAGTTGTCAGAGGAGTGGGTTGGAGCAAGGAAACAGAGGCCAGGGACAAACAAATAAAATCCCAGGAAAATGGGACAAGGAACTAGTAAGTCAGGTTCAAGGAAAAAAGGGAGCAAAAAGGTGCCAGCAGACATACCCCAAGATAGTCCTTTGGGGATTAAGATAGCTAACTGGGATATTGATCCTTGTACAAAGGAAAAGGATAAAATAAAGATGATTCAGTACTGTATGATAGAACGGACAAAAAAAGGAAATAAGACCTGACCATGTTTATTGGCCAAGATACGGGTCTTTTGAAGCTTGGATTTGCCATGCCTTAAATATATTTTTTAATTCAAAAGAACCGTGTGATCCAGAAGAAAAAGAATATGCCTCTTGTTGGACAGGAGACACAGAACCCCTGGGGGTAAAAGTTTTTAAAATATCAAAAACACGAGACAGTGCAAGCAAAGGAAAAGAAAGAAAAGAGCTGGGACCCCCTGGAAATATTACCTCCCCAGTCTGGGCCCGGAGCTCCAACTCCTCCGCTTTTGCCCGGAGTCCTCGTCCTGCGCCCCTGCCAGGGCCTCCCCCACCTCCCTTGCTGGGAGCTCCCGCTCTTCCTGTGCCGAGGATCCCGCCTTCCCCATCCATTCTGGGCACCTTTTTTCCCCGCCTCTGCCCCATTGGTGGTCTCGGCTTCACTGCCAACTCTTGCCCCCACCTCTGTTTCCTTGGAGATACTGGCTCCTGCTGTCCAAATGAACCCCCTTCCTAGCAGAGGGGCACCTTACCAAAATACTAGGAGCTCAGTTAAAACCCAAAAGCAGCTCAAAAATCCTTCTCCTATCACTACCCCAAAACATGGGAAAAGGGTTATAAAGAATGAAGAACAAAAGGGTTGGGATTGAGAAATTAGTTTATTCCCATTACAAGAAGTACCAATGGGTGGAGTCCAAGGGGGGGACAGGATTTGTAAACGCTCCCGACTTCTTCAGAACTCAGAAATTTTAAAAACGATATTAAAGGATTATTGGAAGATCCCATAGGTACAGCTGAACAATTAGATCAATTCTTAGATCCCAACATTTTTACTTGAGAAGAAATTCAGTCAATAATGAAAATAATATTTTTCCAAGAGGAGAAGCAAATGATTAGAGTTGCTGGAATGAGAATTTGGGAAAGAGAGAATCAACAAGGTCCACCAGGGGGCCAGAAAATGCCAATAGCACCTCCTAACTGGAACCAAAATGAAGAGGCGGAGTGAGGACATATGAATGATTATCGTAATCTGATAATCAAAGGAATAAAAGAAGCAGCACCCCGAGGGCAAAATGTCAGAAAAGTGTTTGAGGGGCAACAGGGAAAGGAAGAAACCCCAACTGGGTGGTTAGAGAGGCTCTGAAAGAATATGAAACAATACTCTGGAATAGACCCTGATATCATAGCAGGGCAAGCCCTATTGAGGGTTACTTTTGTCACTCATGCCTGGCCAGATATTAGAGAAAAGTTGGAAAAGATGGAGGACTGGCATGCTAAGTCACTAAATGACCTACTAAAAGAAGATCAAAGGGTTTATGTATGGAGAGATGAAGAAAAGGCCAAAGTGGATGCAAAAATAATGATAGCCATTATGCAACAGAGTAACTTCCAGAAGAAGCTGAAGCCCCCAGGTACTACTCCCAAATATTCAGGGTTTAGAGACAGGGAAAAGGGAAGAAACAGAACCCCAGCACCATCAAAATCCCAGGAGCAATCTAAAAATGCCTGTTTCTATTGTGGGGAAGAGCGACACTATAAGGAATGCCCAAACCTAAAAAAAGGACCTGCAAATATTCCAAGAGATACACCCAGAAGAGGGATAGGGGCATCATGGACTCTCTTTTCTGGGGGATAACTACCATCCAGAGCCTTTGATAGCTTTAAAAGTAGGCCCCCAAGAGGAGGTATTAGAATTTATAGCAGATTTATGCAACAGAGTAACTTCCAGAAGAAGCTGAAGCCCCCAGGTACTACTCCCAAATATTCAGGGTTTAGAGACAGGGAAAAGGGAAGAAACAGAACCCCAGCACCATCAAAATCCCAGGAGCAATCTAAAAATGCCTGTTTCTATTGTGGGGAAGAGCGACACTATAAGGAATGCCCAAACCTAAAAAAAGGACCTGCAAATATTCCAAGAGATACACCCAGAAGAAGGATAGGGGCATCATGGACTCTCTTTTCTGGGGGATAACTACCATCCAGAGCCTTTGATAGCTTTAAAAGTAGGCCCCCAAGAGGAGGTATTAGAATTTATAGCAGATACTAGGGCAGAGAGAACTTGTGTAGTAAATATTCCAAGGGGATGTGATGTGAGCAATGACACTGTGAAGGTAACAGGAGCAAAAGGAGAAGGGTTTAAAGTTCCTGTCATTAAAAATGTAATAACTGAAGGGGAAACCAGAACAGGGATGGGAGATGTCTTATTAGTTCCTGGAACAGGTAGCAACTTATTGGGGAGAGATTTGCAGGTGCAATTAGGGATAGGGGTCATACCAGAAGAAGGGAAGATGACAGCTAAAGTGTTAAAACTTAGCCAAGAAGATGAGGAAAAGATGAGGAAAAAAGTTTGGGCTGGGGAAGGAAACGGGGGGGACAGAATACTGACCCCATAAGGGTCACAACTGAGAGAAGAATGTCCCATATGTGTGCATCAGTACCCTATAGCCCTAGAAGGAAGAGAAGGCTTGAAGCCGGTAATAGAAGAATTGATAAAGGATGGGACATTGGAACCTTGTATGTCTCCTCAAAATACCCCTATTCTCCCAGTAAAGAAGTCTGATGGGAATTATAGATTAGTACAAGACTTAAGGGAAGTTTACAAAAGAACTTGGACTTGTTAACCAGTGGTACCCAATCCCTATACTCTTTTAAGTAAAGTCCCACCCCAGCATCAGTGGTTTAGTGTATTGGATCTTAAAGATGCTTTTTGGGCATGCCCATTAGTAGGGGAAAGCTGAAATATTTTCACCTTTGAATGGGAGGATCCGAATACTGGGAGAAAGCAGCAACTAAGATGGACAAAATTACCTCAGGGATTTACTGAATCTCCAAACCTATTTGGACAAGCTTTAGAAGAAATATTACAAACTTTCCCCACTCCTCCTGGAATACAAATTACCCAATATGTGGATGATCTTTTACTATCAGGGGAAGCTGAAGTTGAAGTTGGGGAAGCTACTATAAAACTTTTGCATTTTCTTGGGGAAAAAGGATTAAGAGTATCAAAAGGGAAGCTGCAATTTGTGGAATCAGAAGTAAAATATCTTGGCCACTTAATAAGCAAAGGTAGCCGAAAGTTAAATCCTGAGAGGATTGCAAGGATTTTATCTCTTCCCCCTCCCTCTACAAAGAAGGAAGTTAGAAGGCTGCTTTGATTATTGGGATATTGTAGACTATGGATTGAAGGGTATACACAAGCAGTAAGATTTTTATATGAAAAATTGACAGAGGGAGATGATATAAAGAGGACCGGGGAAGATGATAATAAATTAGAAAAACTGAAGTTGAAACTAGCCTCAGTACCAGCTTTGAGCTTACCCTCATTAGAAAAACCCTTCCATCTGTATGTAAATGTGGAAGGTGGAGCAGCTCATGGAGTTTTAGTTCAGCAGTGGGGAGGAGTAAAGAAACTAGTAGCTTATTTATCAAAATTGTTGGATCCATTGAGCCTTGGCTGGCCAGTATGTATTCAAGCTATGGCAGCTACTGTTATTTTGGTAGAGGAGAGCTGTAAACTTACTTTTGGAAGTAAGCTAATTGTGCGTACAACTCATGCAGTCTGAAATGTGTTAAATCAAAAGGCTGAAAAATGGTTAACAGACTTTACGATGTTAAAATATGAAGCAATATTGATAGACAGTGATGACTTCACACTGGAAGTAAACAAAGTTTGAATCCAACACAATTTTTATATGGAGAACCAAAAAGTAACTTAACACATAATTGTTTAGAATTTATCCAATACCGAACTAAAGTTTGGGAAGATCTAGCAGAACAAGCCCTCCCAGAAGGGGAAAGAATATATGTTGATGGTTCATCCAGATGCATGAAAGGGGAAAAAATGTCAGGATATGCCTTGGTTGATGGGCAAAAGATGCAGACCATTGAAAAAGGAAAATTACCTTCAAATTGGTCAGCTCAATCTTGTGAATTATATACTCTAAAAAGAGCACTGGAATGTTTGGCACACAAGAAAGGAACCATATATACTGATTCAAAGTATGCTTTTGGGGTAGCACACACCTTTGGGAAAATTTGGGAAGAAAGGGGGTTTCTAAATTCAAAAGGAAAGGGACTGATTGTAGCCATGATATTATGAAAAATCCTTTGCTGGGATTTTTCCTCTCCTGAGAAGCTGAGGAGCCTCAGGAGAGAAATGTAAACAATAACTATCTGCTGCTGTGGAATGCAACAGGTGCATCTTCCATTGGTCCATGTGGATTGTTTTCAATTGATGACCAATCACAGCCACCTGTGCCAAGGCTGTGAGCAGTCACAGGATTTTGTTATGCATTCTATTCTATTCTTGTTCTTTGTAGCCTTCTGATCTCTCTGTTCTTTTAGTATAGTCTTAATGTAGTATTTTAGTATAATATTTAACATAATAAATCAGCCTTCTGAAATGGAGTCAAGCCTCGTGTCTCCACACAAAGAGAGTTCACCGCAACAACTGATATATGAAGGACTCATTTTAGGGGTTTTAGAGGCATTAAAACTGCCTGAAGAAATAGCTGAAGTACATGTTAAAGGACACCAAAGGGGAATGACTTCAGAAATACGAGGGAATAATTTAGCAGATCAAGAGGCTAGACATGCAGCAGAAAATGGGACCAAAAGGGTTATGTTAATTTTGACCCCAGACAAGGAAGAATTGGAAGTTCCAAAGTTTAGTGAAGCAGAAGAAAAGGAATTAAGTAAGATGGGGGAGAGAAAGATCAGTTTGGGAAATAGAAACTTCCTGATGGGAGACAGTTACTTAATAAGCCACTTACAATGAAAATATTAGAAAACATGCATCAAAAAACTCATCAGGGCACTCAGGCTTTGTGTGATCACTTATTAAGGAATTATTGGTGCATTTGAATTTTTGGATTGACAAAGCAAATAACTGAAATATTTATAATTTGCCAAAAGTTAAATAAAAAGGTAATGAGAAAAACAACATTAGGAGGCTGCGTGTTAGCTCTGTGACCATTTCAAAGTACCCAAGTGGACTTTACTGAACTTCCCCAAGGGCAGAGGTCAAAATTTTTATTAGTAATAATAGACCATTTGACTCATTGTGTAGAAGCTGTTCCCACTGTCAGAGCTGCAGCTAATGTGGTATGGAAAACACTTTTGTAACAAACTATTCCCAGGTATGGAATGGTTAATAGAATAGACTCAGATAGAGGAACACATTTTACGTCAAGTGTCTCACAGAAAATAACTCAAGCCTTGGGAATAAAATGGGAATTACATACCCCATGGCATCCACAGAGTTCGGGCCAGGTAGAGAGGATGAACTAGACTTTAAAGAGAACTTGAACAAAATTAATGATTGAAACCCAAATGTCATGGGTAAAATGTTTACCTTTGGCTCTGTTGAGGGTCCAAACACAACCCAGGTCAGACCTGGGAGTGTCACCATATGAGATGATGTTCAGATTACCCTTTCTGACTACTCAACATGAAACTGCTACCTATGAAGTAGGGGAAATGAGTGTTAGAAAATATGTCACCACAATTGCAAAAATGCTTGAAAATTTGCAGTTAAAAGGGATAATCCCTCAAACTACACCTTTAGAATTTAAAATTCATAATATCCATCCAGGGGAATGGGTATTAGTAAAAACATGGAAAAAGCAATCTTTAACTCCACAATGGGAAGGTCCTTTTCAGGTACTACTGACAACTGAGGCAGAGATCTGGACCCGGGAACAAGGGTGGATCCACACCAGCAGAATCAAAGGACCTGTGAATGAACCTGAGGAGTAGAGTATAACATCTAAACTGGGCGATACCAAATAGACTCTCAAGCAGGGACTGGGTGGTAATGAACTGGTGTTGTATTCCATTTTATTTCAATGGTATGCTCTGTCTGGGAAGACCTAAATGAACCAACGAGTGTGCAAAGAATCACACCTAATTGGGAAATAAGGCCAAGCTTATATCAGTGTTTTCATGTGCTGCCTGGACAAGTTCTGAGACACCTCTGATCCCCCTTGGGAAGGAATACTTCCACTTCA
The DNA here is from genome assembly GCF_017590135.1 of Pyrgilauda ruficollis. NCBI lineage: Eukaryota > Metazoa > Chordata > Aves > Passeriformes > Passeridae > Pyrgilauda > Pyrgilauda ruficollis. The sequence goes on from NW_024528333.1 coordinate 20,028, forward strand.
AACAGGAGGATCGGTCAGAAAGTTCTTATATTCTGGCCTTAGCCTGTGACATATAAAGAAGAGGAGGAATTACAATTTCCATCAGTGCCATACTGTATACTCTGTTTTATTCATCCCAATACTGGACATGCTAGCTGGGTTAAATGTAAATGTTTAAATTGTGGAAAAATTGGTACTGTAGTTCACAAAATTGACTCTTGCATTGCATGAATTGTCAAGCACCAAATCTATTCCCAACAGGTAGAACTAAGAACAACTGAAATAATAACTTTGCTTTGTGGATGGGGATTACTAGTGCCTGTTGAATGGCAGCTACCTGAGGAATGGTGGGAAACTATGGTTAAGGAGTGACAAAAGCGATTTGCCTGGGAATTAGCAAAAAGAAAGTGACGAGGACATAGAGGGCAAGCCCAGATTGGCCGCTGTACTTGCCACCAAGAAGATCATATAAACCTGCTGTGGGTAGCAACTCCATAGGGATGGGAGGTGGGGGCATAAGCCATACGGGACCTCTGTTATTCCTTTCTCTGTCACTCATTTTTTGTCTTTTCCCTTTCAGGGCACCAGCAAAATCATGTCACAAATGCTAATGAGAGCATTACATGGAAAGAAACCGAGGTTCCTTTTTTATTGCTCACACCCATGTCAAGTCACTGCTATAACCCATCCAAATGAGGTACCTGTATACAAAACGGGAAAAAATACTGGATTGCAGAAAACTTAGGAACAAGTGGTAATAGGTTGGGAAGTGAATGTCCAAAAGGTCAGAGATGGGTTTGTTTCACATTTGTCCTTAGGGGTAGAGCCCAAGATTTGGTAAAAGAAAAATTAGTGAACAAAAAAGCCAAGCCAGTGCAACAACCTAACTCTGTATCAACCCCACATCAAGATTTGTATATGAAACTTAAACAGCAATTAGAAAAGGAAATAGATATCTCGAGATTTGGGAAAAACCTCTTTGTGGAATTGGGGGAAAGAAAAAGTAAGGAACTTAACATAACCAACTGTTGGGTCTGTGGAGGGGCTTTGATGACAGAGGAATGGCCATGGAAAGGCAGTAGCATAGGCCCGATTGAACTCCTTAAATGGAATCGGACAAATACAAGGGGGGAAAATCAACCAGAAGGGTGGATTTTAAGTTCAACAGTGATAGGAGAAGAATGTCTCTGGCGCACCAGGAAAAATTTTCTTACTGAAGTAGGAAATACTCCCTCTAAAAGATATAAAGTTAGTAATGGAACTTTTGCATGGTGGACTCCAGAGGAACCAACTCTGTATTGGACTTAGAGAAAAACAAAAGAAAAAAATTGCAGGTATAATAATGAAATCAAGCTCTTCCAATGCAATGATACAGGCAAGGATCCTTATTTTGAGATCCCAGAAATATCCAAATTTTGGAAGAATATAAATCAACAGAAAAATTATTATTGGAAAGCACCAGATGGCTTATTTTGGATATGTGGGAAAAGACCATACCCAAGACTCCCCTCCCAGTGGAAAGGGAGTTGTACTCTGGGAATCATACAGCCAGGATTTTTTCTTTTACCAGGACCAGATGGAGATCAATTGGGAGTACCAATTTATGAGAACCAAAAAAGAAATAAAAGGGAATTGATTGGAGGATTTCAAAAAAGGGGAGAGGAAGAATGGCCTCCTGAACACATATTGGAAACATATGGGCCAGCCACCTGGGCACAAGCTGGGAGCTGGGGATATTGAACCCTGGTTTATATGCTGATTCATATTATAAGACTCCAGGCAGTTGTAGAAATAATAACAAACAGAACTGGTCGAGAGTTGGAATTATATCAAGTCAACAAAGCCAGACAAGAGCTGCAGTGTATCAAAATAGGTTGTCCTTAGACTATTTGCTAGCTGAAGAAGGGGGTGTTTATGGAAAATTTAATACTTCAGATTGTCGTTTGAAAAAAGATGACAATGGGGATGCCATCTTGGATATAGCCAAGAATATCAGAAAAATAGCCCATGTACCAGTCCAAAATTGGGAACCAATGCTAAAAACTAGCTGGTGGGACAATGTATTAGAGATAGAATGGTGGAAGAAATTAGGCTTCTTCCTTTTATGTGCTACAGCTGGCTTGATATTTCTTCCTTGCTTGATCCCCTGCTTTATTCGGCTAATCACCAGGGTAGTCCAAGGCATGCAAGTGGTAACAATGCCTATGGACCCAAAATTGGCTACATCTGGAACGGCACAAAAGATCATGGTGTTAAAGAAACAAAATAATATGGAAGACCCCTTTGAAGAAGCAAAATTGGTTTGTGAAAAAAATGAGTGAATAATGGAGGTTAGAAAACAAGAATTTCTGCTCAAGCCAAATGATTTATAAAAAGAAGAGAGAGGGGATTGTTATAGATATATAATATTGGCTTTTTGCAAATATTAAAATAGATGCTATATGTGTAATGTTAAATTAACTTTGCTATAAAAATATAGTTTTTATTTCTGTTCTTAATTAAGCTTAGACATAATAATGAAATAGCTGTGTCGTGGGGTGACAGCCTTTATCCCAATATCATGTGTTGTGTCTGTGATATAGATATGCTTGTGCTAAAATACCAGCTTGGTTGGGATAATATCCAAGGAACATATGATGTGGACCCCTGCTACTGATATGACTAGCCACACTTACCATCAGCAGAAAATATGGACCAAGGCCCATGTGAGAGACATACTACTCACTTGCAAAAATATAGAAAGGTTTATTAAACCTTATCAAAAATACAACAGAAGACTGAATAGAGAAAAGATTACTGTGCCAGGAGCAAAGGATTTTTCCTACCATGTGTTCGTCTATGCAATGGAGGTTTTGCCTTTTAACCCTTTTGCCCCTCCCAAAGTTCAGTCCATCGCCTCCTCCTTCACTTTCCAGTGGTGGAGTTTACTTCCTTAAATCTTGATTGGAGGTCAGGTGTTGCTATAGTGACAAGCCAACCCTCCCAAATGCCCCAACTACCCAGGCCATCCCATGATAACAAGGCAAGGGGGGGGGTAAAACATAACTATAAATCTATAAAACTTTTCTTAACATATATACATGATATTTGCCTTTTAATTGTGAGAGTCAATCATCGCATTACTCATCCATCACAGCCCATAACTGGAGGTGATGGTAAGAATGGACTAAAACCACGACCAAGAAATACGCATGCTCTAAAAAGGCCGACCCGAGGAGGAGCCATGCTAAACAGTTCTTGGAACATGTAAACTAGTTTGGGGAAAAGTTTAAATATATAACAGGCTGATGCAATAGAAATGGTATATAAAGGGTGTTTCCAAAACAGCCGGTGTGCTCTTGGCTGAGTGCCGAGGTGCACCCAGCCGAACAGCTTTGCTCTATTGTCTTTGTCTCCTATTGTCTTTTATTAAACTTTTATAATTTTTACAGGAGACTGAACCTTGTTTTTCACACTTTTTACAAATATTTCCATGCTCTCTGATTACTGCAAAGAACTGAGAGGAAAGATGCATGCTAATGTCTTTACAAATAATTTGATGGGTGAAGGTATGGGTGTTAAGGTCTTTGAAATGGGTCTTAATGGTTCTACAGACTTTGGGCAGCAGGTTTGTTGCAGAGCCCAGACAGCTTGCCTCCTGAATTAGACAAGCGTCTGCACAAGGCTGAACTTCTGAACTTTGGGGTAAAACAGTAGGTGCAAGGGGGAATATGGGGTAGGTGGTTTGGGAAGGCTGTACCTTCTTAGTACCTCAGCCAATGGGGAAAGGAAGAGGGCAACATGTGGCTGTGAGTTTAGAATAAAAGGAGACTGCGCCCTCAGAAACCTCGAGAGAGAAAACCCCGTGGGCATGTGCCCCAGTGGACTCTCTCCCTTTAGTCAAATAAAGTTGAAGGACTCCTCTATCTCCTTTTTGGACATAAACCTCTGGTGTTGGTGGATTTTCCTGACAGATTGTATAATTAACTAGACCTGAAGTATGTAAACCCTTGCACCAAGAATGTAAAAAGTGCATGAGCCCCTCATGAGCAAATAGCACTTTGCTCCTGCTCCTCCAGTCTGAGCTGACAATGGCACCAAGACACAGATGACATGAGGCAAGCAGGTAAGGCTAATGAGGTAGGATAATGAGGTACAGTTTCTTCCCACCCTGCTAGAAGTATAGGCTAATGGAAAGCAGCCATGGTAGTCCTAATTCCTTTCCTCACAAAACTAAACTGCACTGTTTCAGCAGTGGTCTCCTGTAAGGGAGTCTTTCAGGGTCCATTGCAATCATTAGTATGGCTCATTTGAATTCGGTATACCTTTGAGTCTTAACAAATACCCCCCATCCATCTCCTCCTTTTCTTAACTTTTATATCTGACATCATATGATATAGAATATCTGTGAAAAACGCCATTCACTTGTATTAAAATTTTGGAAGTTTAATAGTAATGAAAATAGTAATAAAAATAGTAATAAAAATTAGGACAATAAGAATTTGAACAGTCAAAGTTAGGATAATAAAAGACAATAAAAAAGCAAAGAATTATGGGTGTCCAGGTGCTTTTGCACTCTGCCACAAAAGCACACTTTGCTAACAAAGGATTAACCCTTAAAAGCAATAGCCTATTGCATATTCATATATCTCATACATGATTCAGACATTCCTTTCAAACTAGAGGTTTTTTCTGCTTAATATCAGCTTTCCCCCCGATCTTGTAAATCAGTCATCTTGGCCCCTCGGAGTCTGCGTTTTTCCGATAAGGAGGCAATAATTCTTCTCTTGGGATCTTGGTGTCTTGTTGCTGTTATCTCTATGCGAAGAATTTCTTGATTATCTTATCCATTCCTTGAGCTAGTTACATCACATAGTTTCTATTTTAATATTATGCTATAGCCTAAAAACTATATTTACCACACTACTTAAAAGAGATTAATACAGCACTATGTCAAAGAAATTAATACAGCATAACTTTCCAACATAACACATATAGTATTCATTTTAATATTTGCGAAGAGCCAATCATATAATATGCATTTTTCACAATATCCCTTTGGTTAATTTGGGTCAGCTGACCAAGTTGTGTCCCTTCCCAGGATCTTGCCCACTTCTAGCCTACTGATAGGTGGGGTAATGTTGAAAGACAATGCTGATGCTGGTGCCAAAAAGATTCTTGTGTTTTATACATTTTTCATCTATTCATAGCTCTGTAAACTACTGTTATATAGTTATATAGCTCCTCAATTAACTCTAGTACTTTCCTGCCCTTTCTCTTAGATTTTAGAAGAATTAGCTGACCTTCTAAACACATACCTGAAATATTGTTTAGTCTTATTTCAAGTAGGGGACCTACAATAAGGCATAATAAGAAGTGGGGCAGAGAACCCCTTGCACCAACTCCAAGTGGGCTGACCCAGGGGTGGGTTACTGGGGTATCTGAATCTCCTATTGGATGTACCTGTTAGATATCATAATTAATTAACCTTGTAAAATTGTGGAAATCCGGTGCCAGGTGTGCCCATCACCACCAGGACACCTGGAAACTTACAAATAAAGGTCTGCTTTTTACTTTACTATTTTAACACTGTTGCAAGGGGGGTTTTTTTTCTCTTTTGATATAGGCAACAATGCTCAGCAGTAGCCAAAATACCAAAACAAAGGTGTTCCCAACACCTTTCCAGCTCCCAATGCAAAGCCCAGCACTATGAGGGCTACTGTAGGAAAATGAACTCCAGCTCAGCCAGACCCAACACAGCTATAGGCTATCTATTTCTATTAGGCCAGTCACCTTTACATTTGAGCAACCCTTTGCTGTCTGCTTAAACAGATGGGAGTGGAAGAGAGAAATCTTTGAGAGTCTACCCATGGGATGTCATGGGCTCTATGATATCTGCTGACAGACTTTCATTAAAAGGCTACCATAGCACAGTATGGGAATGCTGTATTAGTTGTCTTATGTGATAGCAAAACTGCTGCTAATCAACAGGCAGATCTATAATAGCTGACCTGTTTGTTTACTAAATAAATATTTGGCCTCAGAGTTAACATTAAAAAAGAAAGAAATCAGCAACATTCACTTTGTAGAAGAACAGCTGGGGGATGATATCCAGAGGAAACTCTTATGCCCCATGTTTATTTTTATCTATATTTCATCGAACTTCGCTCATCTAATTTTTGCCATTTGAAGGTTAGACACCCAGTTGTCTAAACTCCCTATCTACTCTGTGGAGAAAGTGCTAGATGGGATGAATCATCTGGCAGAGATGCTCTTTAGAAATGTCTCAGATGGCATGAATGTGTCTCTGGATGTGCCTGTTTCTCTTCTTTGTCTGTAGATGGAGGCTTATGACTACCCCAGTTGAATGCCTAACTTTTAAATAGACACAGATGAGTAAGAGCTACCCCACCCTTCCTTGTGTGTGCTCTGCACCTTTTCATCTGCACTCTTTCACTGGAAATTGAAATGTTTTTAAAGTTAGGAATTGTCTTCTATTCTAAAGTGATGGGATACCACTATACTACCCCTTGCTTGCAAGCTCATTGAAATCACCAAGTCTGGGCAGGGAAAGCAATGATGAGATACCTCATCTTCCTGAGCTAATGAGACACCTCATCTCCCATGAGAGTCATTGGGAAGTGCCAGAGCTCCTAAATGTGCTGGGTGGAACCAACACCTCACAGCCTTGTAGGGCTCAGGGTGGGATCAGGAAGGGTTCTGCAGGTTACTTGTGGCTATGATGCCAACTATACATGCATGTGTCCCATCTGAACGAGCTACAGGAACACATTACAGATTTGCCTAAGGAGCAGGAAATAGATTTCCACATATAAATAGTGAGACAGACATTGAATATACATGATTTTTCATAGGAAGGAGACACTAACAGAACTGCAGCTCCATCCTCTCCTGGAGAGCTCTTCCTTTGCCCGAATAATTCCATCTACAGAGGACTCCTAACTTGGATCCCTTGTAAGAGGTGTGGAAAAAAAATCAGGCTGTGGCTGCCTTTTGCTTCTGCTGATAAAGCAAGTCATTCAAGTCATTCATGCTTGTGCTCCATGAAATAATCAGTTGTGGGCAAGATGAGATTGCCAAATTTCACTTTTCTTTAAAAAAATGTAATAAACAGCATTGCGAAGCTCATGTAGAGCTGGCCAGCTTAACCAGTTGCCAAATCCTGCTCAAGAAAGAAAGCGGTTAAAAACAAAATACATTATCAATCCACCTTGACTAGCCTGTACCACAAACTTCTTTCTCTCTACTTGTCTGACACTGACATTTAGACAGGCTGTCATTATCAGTCACTCACTGCCTCAGCTTTGCCCAAAGTTTTTCAAACCCTATACTGATGCCTTAAGAACCTATAAATGAAACATACACACACACTTTCAAGATAATATTAGTATGGGAGGTAATATAAAAGTGGATCTTTATTGAAGGCCTCCAGGGGCAGTTATGTAAAAATGTCCTCAAAAACCCACCCCCCACAGGGGTAAATAAGTTTTATAAGTTTAGTAAATTAGCATAATTGAGAAAAATCACCATTTAGAAGCACAAGCGGTGATGCAATTCCCCCCCTAGTCCAAGTCCCTTCTAAATCCTCCCCCCTCAGATACGCCTAAACTTTGTTGATGAAACTGTGTCTCAAAGAGCTGTTTTTCAGCATTGGTTCCCAGAAAGAACCAAGATAGGATAGGGGCTTTGGAACATGTTTTGTCTTTCTGCCTAGAAAAATACTGAAGATAAACTACAAAAATAGGCAACAAAGCTACAAGTATATGTGTAAAGAATGCAAAGAATATATAAAAGAAAAAAGACAAAAATCATTAGGCATCACACCACTAACATTTGATGTCTCTGGTGAGAGAATTAAAGTAGATGAAGACTATCACTCCTTTAGGTAATGATATATTCTGATTCCCTCCATCTTCCTGACAACCCAGTTGTCCTCATCCTGCTCCTACTGTCCTCTTCCACAAACAGAAAAATAATTATAACTCCTCTACATAAGGCATTAATTCGACATTCAGCTTAGACTTTGTTAAAAAAAATGCTTGTGAAAAATGAGGTCTATTCTGTGTCATACCTGAAACAGAGTGGAAAATTTACCAGGGTAGAAATCCATTTCGGATTTAGGTGAAATGTGCAGTTTTGAATTATTAAGTCTGTAGCTTGCTAGCATAGCTGAGATACACTGTTTTAATTTGTTTAGCCTGTGCCCAAGACTGCCTGTTCTTGCAAAACATGCTCGAAAAACTGCCTCAGCGGAAGGAAAAAATGCAAAAGAGATAAGAGAGGCCTCTTGAACTTTGAAAACCAAAGCTGAGGCTGGACAGGACAGGATGACCCAAGAGTTCTTTCTGTACTTTCTGATAAAAAAACTAGCTGCAAGTGTAACGCAAAACCAGTAAAATTAATATGTATGAACCTATTGTGAAATTCTATGCATATGTACCAGTAAGTGGGATAAAAAATGATTGGGAGTTCTCAGGGGTGCGCATGTTCTTTGGGGGAACCATCCCCACATGCGTCCAGCGTTGTAATAAACATACCAGCTTTACAACTTTTTACAAGTTGTGGAGTTTTTTTTTCTTTCCGCAAATCATTTTGGTGAGCCAGCCAGGAGACCGTCTCTGTCCTCGCAGGGGCGGAGGGGAGGACGGACCTCCTAGGCGCGCCCTGGGATTTTCCCTGGAGGAGCTCTGCTCTGTCTCGGCTTGCCTCCTGTGGAGACAGACAACGACCTGCTGGTGTGCAGACGATATGTATATGAAAGGAGGGCCCCGAGGGAGAGAGAGATAGGGCTGCTGATAAGGCACTCAGGTCTGAGTGCACAGCCTGGTCCCTGTGCTTGCAGGCAGAGGTTCCCTGCTTGATAGTGCAACTGGGGACAGGTTCATTGTTCGATAGAGCAACCGCTAGTGACCCTGGGGGTGAGTCAAGTGAACCCAAACTTTGTGTGCTTGTGGTGTCTGGACATTGTGGTTAATGTTGATGTGTTTGTACTTGTGTGAGTGCATGGTGTATGAAAGAGAGAGCAAGGGAGTGAGTGTACCAATGGCGCGGGGGGGGGGGGGGGGGGAACGTCTGAAGTGGTCGGGTGAGGCCCGGGGCGCCAGCTGGGGCAGGCTGTGGGGACAGGGAGCACCCCGCGGAGAAGTGGAACAAGTGGAGAAATGTGGGTGAGGACATTTATTGTATTTAAAGGTGGTGATTTGTGGAGATTGTGCACATTTTAACCATGGCTAGATGAACTCAGGGGATTCCTCTGCCCCAGTGGTTTGGACTTGATCCCTGGGAGTTTGTGAATCCTGTGAATTATTGGATAGATAGAGGAGACGAGTGAGTTCATTTAGACGGGGTTTATTGGACTTCAGCTAGTAATACAGTAAGTCTGGACTGAGAACAACCCATTGTAGAGGATTTAGAAATCCCCGGAGTGATAGAATAGCCTGCCTCTGCAGGCAATTCCCGGGAGCCTTTGGTGCATCGAGAGGCTGGCACCCTGTGTGGGTACTATTGCAGTGTAGAGTTTGTGAGAGGCGCTGGTATTGCTGTTCTAGTAGGCATCAGGGCATATGCCCCAAGTGTGAATGGAAGTTTCCTGATCAAGCTGATTCAGAACCTAACATCTTAAAGCTTGTGTGTGGAAGATCACATCTGATACATGCCACCTGGGGTGTGGGTGTGGGAGGAAAACTGGGAAAGGACTGTGAGGCTCTGTGAAGAGAGATTTGGGTGGAAACAAGATAGGACAAGGAGAAGGAGATAATGGGAACTAACCAGAGCAAAGAAGTTCCTCAGGCTAGCCCCTTGGGGTGTATCTTGGCCCACTGGAAGGAAGTAGCCAGTAGGGGCAGCGAAAAGTTAAAAAATATTTCATTCAGTATTGCACATGCTGGTAGCCATTATGCAGGTTAGAGGATGAAGTGGCCACCCACTGAAACTTTAGATTATAATACCTTATTGCAGTTAATGCTGTTTTTAAGATGGGAAGGCAAATGGGATGAGGTCTCGTATGCCGATATGTTTTTTGCCTTAAGAAATCACCTGGAATGGCAGAGGGACTGTGGGCTCAGAGCTCCCTCTGACCCACTGGTGTTAGCTTCTGAAGAGGAAAACAAAGCAAAGAGAAGGCAAATCAAACGTTGTTGTTCAGCATGCAGTATAGGACAGCGATGTATGAGATTGGACAAAATTTATCATGCTGAGGCACAAGAACGAAGATGAGGTGACCGACAAGTGGTTGCACACGTACAAAACAAATGAGGAGGACCAGGGGATTCCACCCCCGTGGATCCACTGGTTATAGCAATGAGGCTCGGGGAAGAAGGGAAAAGGGTGGAATTTTTGGTTGATACAGGGGCCACATATTCGGTTTTAAATAAAGGTTTAGTACCTGTGGGGAATTATTATGTTGTAGTGCGGGGAGCAACTGGCCAGTCTGAGAAGGCATACTTTTGCAAACCTTTAAAGTATAAATTGGAGAAACAATGGGGTATTCACAAGTTTTTGTATATGCCCAATTCGCCAAAGGCACTTTTAGGGAGAGACTTATTGGAGCAGTTACAAGCAACCATTACATTCAAAAATGGGGGGTTACTCTGGAGGTAAATGATCAAAATACATAAAGGTGTTAAGTTTAACCTTAACAGCCATTGAAATTAGGGAAGAAAATAGTGAAGAGATATTAAGTCAAGTATTTCCTGGGGTATGGGCCTCTGATGAACCAGGGAGGGCAAAAAATGCCCCCCACCCCATAGTAATCAAGCTTAAGGAAGGGATACAACCAGTGAGAATTAAGCAGTACCCCCTGAAAAAAAGAAGACAGGGAAGGAATCAGCCCAATAATTGAAAATTTTCTGTGGTAAGGGTTATTGAAGGAATGCCAATCTGATTTCAATACTCCCATTTTACCCGTTCGCAAACTGTGGGTACCCAGGGCACAGGGAATATTTCTCTGTCTGCTCTGAGGGGTCCTGACCCCCAGAGAAACACTGACTTTGACCCTCATTCATGGAGAAAGCTTCCAAGACTTCAAGATAGACTAGAGTTCACAAAAGTGTGAAATAGATTATAGAGAGTAGTGTAGTATGTCACTTGGGTGAGAAATTTAGGTTTTGGGGTTTTTAGTATGTTGTAGATGGGATCAAGATGGAGGGCATAGGGTGTTGTCCCGAGCTCCTTCTTCTTGCTTCTTCTTCCTTCTTCTTCATGGGTTTGGGTGATGTTCTTTAATTGGATAGAAAAGTCTGTATTGCGGGCTTCGAGGGATCAGTTATTGGGTTAAAAGGGAAAATAGGTGTCATTTCTTAATTGGATTGTTTAGTCTTATATTGGCCCAGGACTTGGGTCCATATCGGAGGGCAGTTGCTTACTTTTCCAAGCAACTAGATGTGACGGCCAAAGGATGGCCAGGTTGCCTCAGAGCTGTAGCAGCAGTCGTGCTGAATATTCAAGAGGCACGCAAGTTTACCCTGGGACAGAAAATGACTGTACTAGTGTCCCACACAGTGACCGCAGTACTAGAAATAAATGGCAGCCACTGACTTTCACCACAGAAGTTCCTGAAATAC
>NW_024528334.1:0-878 GCF_017590135.1 Pyrgilauda ruficollis
GGGGTGCCAGGGATGGATCCCTGTGCCGGGTCAGGGGGCCGGGCTGGGGCTGTCCCGCAGTGACATTCCGCCCGGCAGGGTTGCAGCACGTCCATCCAGGTCCCCCAGCTGTCGCTGTCACTGATCCGTGCCGGTGGGCAGCTCTCTGCGGTGGCACTGACCAACGCCCAGCCCGGCCACCAGAGCCCCGCTCCGCAGCGAGCCCGCAGCAAGCGCGGCTCCCTCCGCTCCCCGCACACCGACCCTGCCCTCAGCGGGCGCTGCAGCCCCTGCCCAGCCCCGAGGGCAGCTCCGGGGGGATCCCAAGCACAGCCTGGGGGCCCTCAGTCGCCAGCCCACCCGTGTATTAACCGGGGCCAACTCGTGGCTAAATCCAGCTTAAATAACATAAAATACACCCCAGTTTTAAGGCTGTGGAGGTGAACACACGCCCCAGGTGCTGCAGGAGCCGGGTTGGTGCCTCTCGCTGGGGCAGCCCCGGGGACCCCGGAGCAGCGTGTCCCTGTGCCCCCAGCCACGCTCCGTGTCCTCCCGCAGGGAATAGAGGAGAGCAGGACCCGGAGCAGCCCGAGGCACAGCCAGAGCCGGACATGCCAGAGCCAGCCCCGCCCGGCGGGGACAGGAAAGCGGCGGAGAAGAAGCGGGTGGAGAAGGTGGGAGCCAAGGGCAGCGCTGCCGGGCCGCCAGGTGGGTGTGTGGGAAAGCCCTTCCCTGCCCCAGAACGGCCACCCCGGCCCCAGGTGGCCACAGAGGCACAATCCCGTGTCACCGGCCAGCCCGGGAGGCCATGGAAAGGGGAAATCGGGGGGGAAATCAGTGACACGGGGATGGAGATGGGGCTCCTCAGCTGCCTGCCAGATCCTCCACCTCCTCCTCCT
>NW_024528335.1:0-877 GCF_017590135.1 Pyrgilauda ruficollis
AATTACAAACTTTTCAAAGTGAAGAGTTCTTCTGCTGTAATCTAAAGCACAGCAGGTATACTTTTTATCCAAATGACTTGAATAACCTCGGGAAAATTTAATGAGGGTTTGTCACATGAATTAGATATTTTAAGTTTAGCAAATCCAGAACATTCTTGCCTCGATTCTGCAGCTTTGAGAGCCAGCACTCCACTTCTCCACTACTACCACTGCTCACCTAAGCAAAAACCAGATTCACAATCCACTCTTTTGAACTCATTCAATTCCTGTCTGGGAAAAGTAGCAATCTAATAATCGTCAGAAGAAAAAAAATGTATGCCTTTTTAAAATACAAGATTCGGAAGAAAAACCCCAAAATGAAACAAAACCCTAAAGATCCCCCCAAAACTCAAAAGTACAGAAGACAAGGAGTCCAGAATAGCAACTTGGCAATAATAAATGAAATTGCAAGGACAAAGTAAGCACCTGCTAATGGAAGAGAGAGAAGACACTCAAGGTTTTTTTGCCTGAAAGCATGCTGGACAAAGAAATAAATTACTAATAGTAAAGAATGAAAATTTATTTACTTTGAAGAATGTTCTTTTTCAAGGTTTGTATCTTTTCAGCAATTAATCAAGATATCTGCTTATTTCCATAGCCCTCATTTATTTCTACTAAATTAAAGAGAGTGGTTGAAGCAACGTCCATTCTATTCTTCAATTCTTATTCTTATGATTTTGTCATGGCAGAAATTTTGCACAACATATAAAACTGGGAAAAGCCAAGATATTTTAACTAGTGAGGAGATTTCTGTTGCTAGAACCATTAGCCAAATGAAATGGGGCAGTAGTTATTGAAGCACAAAAAAAATCCCAACCCAAACCAAAAAAACCCAACC
>NW_024528336.1:0-877 GCF_017590135.1 Pyrgilauda ruficollis
CCCCAAACCCCCCAAATTTCCCCCAAAGCCCGACCTTTGTTCTGGCAGAGCAGCAGTGCTGCCGCCAGGCCCCGGTTCACGATGGGCTCCTCGTCCAGGATCGTGGTGGACGAGGCTGAGAACTGAAAAAAGGGGGGCTCAGGGGGCACCCCAAAATCGGGGGACCCCCAAAAAAACCCCCCAAGGTCCCTAAAGGGGGAGTTTGGGGGGGCTGGGTTTGGGGTGAGCTGGTTTTGGGGTGCCTCGTTTGTGGGGTCGCCTCATTATAGGGTCTCATTTTTTGGGTCTCCTTGGGTTTTTTGAGGGTTCCCATCTGTGGACCCCTGATTTTAGGGTTTCCCCCCAAAATTTTGGGGTTCCTACCCGGTTTTTGGGGTCCCTCATTTAAGAGATTTCCCCATTTTGGGGTCTTTGTTTTAAAGCCAGTCCATTTCTGCCCCAAATTTTAAGCTGTCTCCCATTTTTGGGGTCACCATCCCATTTTGGAAGGTTTTCTCCCCAGTTTTGGGTTCTCTCATCTTATTTTTGGGGTCCCCCAGCCCGTTTTTGGGGGGTCCCCAGCCCATTTTCAGGGTCCCCATCCCATTTTCGGGATCCCCCATCCCATTTTCAGGATCCTCCATCCCATTTCCGGGGTCCCCCATCCCGTTTCGGGGGTCCCCAGCCCGTTTTTGGGGTTCCCCATCCCATTTTCAGGATCCTCCATCCCATTTTCGGGGTCCCCCATCCCATTTCCGGGGTCTCCATCCCATTTTTGGGGTTCCCCCAGCCCGTTTCGGGGGTCCCCATCCCGTTTTTGGGGTCCCCATCCCATTTTTGGGGGTCCCCAGCCCATTTTGGGGGTCCCCATCCCGTTTTTGGGGGTCCCCAGCCCGTT
>NW_024528337.1:0-877 GCF_017590135.1 Pyrgilauda ruficollis
AGGGACAAGGGTTTGGGGACAGAAACCACGGAATGGGGACAGAAATCACGAAATGGGGACAGGAACCACGAAATGGGGACAGGAACCACGAAATGGGGACAGCAGGGACACCTTGGCCACCGCCTGGGGACAGGGAATGGGGTTTGGGGTGCCCATTTTTTGGAGTGCCCATCTTTTGGGATGCCTCATGTTTTGGTGTTCCCTTTTTTTGGGGTACCCATTTTTGGGGTGCCCGTTTTTGGGGTGCTAATTTTAGGATTCCCGGTTTTTAGGATTCTCTGTTGTTTAGGATTTCTGTTTTTTAGGATTCCCATTTTTTAGGATTCCCATTTCTTAGGATTTCCCGTTCTTCAGGATTTCCCATTTTTGGGATTCTCGTTTTTTAGGATTTCTGTTCTTTAGGATTTCCCATTTTTTAGGATTCCCCATTTTCAGGATTCCCTTTTTTGGGGTGCCCATTTTTGGGGTGCTCATTTTCAGGATTCCCCGTTTTTGGGGTGCCCGTTTTTTAGGATTCCCCTTTTCGGGGTGCCCATTTTCAGGATTCCCCATTTTCGGGGTGCCCATTTTCAGGTTTCCCCCTTTTTGGGGTGCCCGTTTTCAGGATTCCCATTTTCGGGGTGCCCGTTTTTCAGGTTTCCCCCTTTTCAGGGTGCCCATTTTCAGGTTTCCCCCTTTTCGGGGTGCCCCTTTTCAGGTTTCCCCGTTTCGGGGTGCCCGTTTTCGGGGTGCCCTACCAGGTAGACGTCGCAGAAGCTGCGCAGCCAGAAGCTCTGCACGGCGGCCACGGCGCCCTGCGGCTCCAGCGCCTCCAGCCTGCGGCCGCACTCGGCCGCCGCCGCCGCCAGGCGGGCCAGCAGCCAGCGGTCCAGGGGGG
>NW_024528338.1:0-877 GCF_017590135.1 Pyrgilauda ruficollis
AAATGAGGAAGTGGGAGGGGTCCTGGGCTGGAGCTGGGGGGATTTAAGGAAGATTTTGGGGCATTTTGGGACATTTCAGAAAAATTATTGGGGAGTTAAAGATGGTTTGAAGAGCATTAAAGGAGCATTTATGCAAATGAGATGCAAATGAGATGCAAATATCCCCAGGAATATTTAGGAGGAGCGGGATATTGAAGTTGGGGCGTGGTTTTTGGGCAATTTGAGAGTTTGGAGCCAAATTAAAAGGGTGGAGCCAAATAAACGGGTGTGAGGGGTTTTTGATTATGCAAATGAGATGCAAATGAGCTGGAAATGGCCGCCAGGAGAACCAGAAGGAGGTGAAATTTTTTGGTCGATTTTTGGGATTTTTGAGGGCGAATTTGGGGATTTTTTTGTGAAATTAAGAGCGTGGAGTAAAATTAAGGAGCGTGAGGTTTCTGGTTATGCAAATGAGATGCAAATGAGCTGGAAACGGCCGCCAGGAAGGTGCAGAAGCAGAAGGAGATGAAATTTGGGGCTGATTTTTGAGAGCAAATTTTGGGGTTTTGGAACAAAATTTAAAGTGTGGAGCCGAATAAATGGGCGTGAGGTTTCTGAATATGCAAATGAGATGCAAATGAGCTGGGCATGGCCGCAGGAAGGCGCAGGAGAAGCAGAAGGAGATAAAATTTGGGGTCAATTTTTGAGAATTTTGAGAGCAGATTTTGGGGTTTTGGAACAAAATTTAAGGACTGGAGCCAGATAAATTGATGTAAGGTTTCTGATTATGCAAATGAGATGCAAATGAGCTGGAAAGGGCCGTTAGGAGAAGCAGAAGAAGATGAAATTTGGGGACAATTCTTGAGATTTTTGAGGGCAAATTTTGGGGTTTTGGATC
>NW_024528339.1:0-838 GCF_017590135.1 Pyrgilauda ruficollis
TTTTTTTTTTTAATTGCTCATTTGATTCATGGGCTGTTCTATCAAACCCCTTTCAGGAGATGGTTATGCTGAGACTTTTTACCCAAAACTTTTCTAATAAACCTGTGCTATTCAAATGGTGGGGTGGGGGGCACAGACAGAATCAAACACAGCCTCTTTAGCTGGCAGGTTGCAACAAGCCTGTGTAATTAGATTGTTAATCCTGGAGATTAGCTTGACTAGCTGTTTCTTGGAACCCTGTGAAGAGTTAGAAGAATTGCCAGTGGTATCAGAAACATTAGCTGAAAAGCACAGAGGCTTTTTCTGATGTATTTATTTGGTACCACATTAAAAACCCTGTTTGTAATGGCTTGGTGGTGGTAATACCCTGTGTAGTCTCTCTTACTGTGTTTCTGCAGACAGTGAGAGATCTGGAGTAATTCCCTCGGCAATTATCACATCATAGAGCCAAGTGGCCTCAAGCAGAAGAAAAACTGAATGCGGAGCCAGAATGGTTCTTTACCTTTAAGCCCAAGCCCTCTCAGACAATGCAGCCAAATTCCATTCCTAACACCTTATTTGCTCCCACTTTCCTGAGATCTTCCTCTCCTGGGACTCAGGATGCTCTCAGGGAGGTTCAAGGTAAATCGGAACAAAAGATTTTTGAGACCCAGAAGGGTGGAGGAGCCTCTCCCCCAGGACAGTGAAGTCTCTTCTCTTTACCTGTGTGAGCCAGAATGGAAATGTGGACTTCAGAAAAACAGTGGCAAGCTGGGAGAGAGAGAATCCTTTGCTGATGTCTTGTGTTGAACATAAACGTGCTGACTGTAAGGTGTAACATTTCCTGGAGAGGGATCTT
>NW_024528340.1:0-877 GCF_017590135.1 Pyrgilauda ruficollis
TTTCTGTCTTAGTCTTAACCGGTATTTTCAGAAAAGCATTCAATTAGGACGAATCATTCCCAGAGAAGGCCAGGTTCTCAGCTGCTCTAAGTCACTGCAGCACCAGTGAAGTTACTCTGGCTGTAGTGCAGGTAGACCAGGAAGGGACAGGTTCACTCTTCTGCCCTTCAGAGATCTCAGACAGGTTCAACATCTGGCAGAAACACTCTAATGTCTGAAATAAAGCCAGGCCTCCACAACTGTGAGGCTAATATTTTGGTCTCCCTGCCAGTGAAATTACCTCCATGTGGTATTTCACATATGACAAGACTGAAAATTATTTACAAATTGCCTAATTTCTTGACCATTTGCAATCACAGATACAGGAACTATTTAATTTCAGTTTTATTCCTTCTACTCTTATCTCTGTCTAACACCTGCTAAGTAAATATACAGTGTCACTTTTTATTCCTTTGCTTTCAGGGTCTTTCACTGCTTTATCTTGTCTATTTGTTACAAATATTTTCCTATTGGGGTCTCAACTCTTGAAATAAAATCTGATTGTGAGACAGAGTTTCTAAAAGAATTTATCTCATATTTTCTCTCTGGTGTGAAAAGAAGCACAAAAAGAAAACAAAATGCTTCCTATAAATTTTTGTGGTTTTTCCTTCTTTTCTTCTATTCAGCAGGTGAATCAAGAAATTTCTAAGCAAATTAGATATGGGTTGGCTCAGGAGATACAAATATTTTGCAGCTTGCCCTTAAGAACCTTTTCTGCAATGGCTAACTCCAGCTGGTATGGCAAAAGCACTCTCAGACCTACATTAGCCGGTAGCGGAAAGCATCTGAATACTCCCAGCACAGACATAGACTATCCTGAGCTGGAGGGGACCCATAA
>NW_024528341.1:0-877 GCF_017590135.1 Pyrgilauda ruficollis
CTCTGATTAAGTTATAAACTTGTGGAGGCAGAGAAGCTCAGACAGGTGTTTAGATCTGACTGAGATTTCCCCTCTTGGGTTCCCTGCCCCGTGGCAATCCTGGCAGCTTTTCCCTGGCATCCCTGTGTGCCCATATGTGGAGCAGAGCCTTTGATCCACACCGCTGGCAGCATCTGTGTGCACGAAATTCTTCATTTCCCTTCTCCTCCCAAAAGAACCAGAACCAGAAGCAAAGAGCTGGCCTTGGGCTGCTTAGGGATTTGAAGATATCAGACAGGATATGAATTTTCACACAGGCAGTTTGCTGGAAGCGAATGGAAGTGAGACAGGAGCATTAAATGCTGGAGCTCAGCTCCTCCTCTCTGGCAAACCGTTGGAAATGAGTCCTAGAAATATGTTTGTATTTTTGTCCATTGGAGATGAGGAGTTGAGGTTTTGTTTTGAAAATGTGCAAATGGTCTGGGAGTGTGGGGGACTTCTTAAAACCCATTCTGTGTGTCAGGGATCTCGTGGGGTGCAGGCAGCCCCTCCTGGGGTTTGTCACAGCTGCTGATTCCCAGAGGATGGGGGAATCCTTCCTTGTGGGAACTGTGGTTTGCTTTTCCTATCAGTGCTGGCTCCCTGGGCTTTTTTAGGGGATGGAGCCTACTCCATGGCCAGCAAATGGAGGTTGATTTCTTTCTGAAGTGTTTGAAGTTGGATTGATCTTGGATTACAGCCCTGGGATGGCTCAAGTCTTGCAGGTTTTGGTGCTCTGATCTAACATGTATGGTAAGGTTGAGTTCATCATTCAAGACACATCTCGAAGGACTAAAGTGCTTGGGGAATCCTTTTCAAGTTCAAACAAGCCTCACTTGGTCCATCTGGAATTTTTTTT
>NW_024528342.1:0-877 GCF_017590135.1 Pyrgilauda ruficollis
GGGTGCCCTCCCCCCCATGCCCACCCCCAGCCCCCCCTGTACCTTTTCCAGCAGCTTTGGGAGCCGGCTGGGAATTCCGGGGGGGTTGTTTGGGAGGGGGCACAGGGGCAGCGCTGGGCTGGACCTGGAGGGGGGGATGGTGTCAGTAAAAAAATCACTGGGAATGTCCCCCCAAATTCCCTGGACCCCCAAACCCCACCTTGGTGCTCTCCTTTTCCTCCTCCTCCTCCTCCTCCTCCTCCTCCTGCTGCTGCTGCTCCGTCAGCCTCAGGGCCGCCTCCAGCATCCCAGAAATGCTGGGCTCTGCTGAGCCCTCCGTGCCCTGGATGGGGGGGCAGCCTGCAAGAGGGGGGGGTCCCGGTGGCACTGGGACCTTGGCCACCCCCGGTGTGCCCCCCCGGGCTGGGGGACGGGGACAGGGAACGTACCCGGGGGCACCGGCAGCTCCGAGAGATCCACGGCTCTGCCCGCGCTGTGGGCACGGAGGGCGGCCTCGTATTGCTGGGGAGGGGGCACAGGGGTCAGAGGGCACCCACGGGGGCACTGGGGACACACTGGGAGCACTGGGACACACTGGGACACGGAGCACCCACTGGGGATGCACTGGGATCACTGGGGATAGACTGGGAGCACCCACAGAGAGGGACTGGTGTCACTGTGGGGACCGGGGTGTCCCTGGTATTGCTGGGGAGGGGGCACACAGGGTCAGGGGGCACTGGGAGCACTGGGAGCCAGACTGGGAGCACCCACAGAGAGGAACTGGTGTCACTGTGGGGAGACTGGGACCAGACACTGGTCTGGGACTGGGATCATGGATCTGGAACTGGGATCACTGATCTGGGACTGGGATCACTGGTCTGGGACTGGGATCATGGAT
>NW_024528343.1:0-876 GCF_017590135.1 Pyrgilauda ruficollis
TGTTACTAACACACTTCAGTGTTCTTAAATAAGAGTAAGGCACATATCTTTGCACAGGAGGCTTCTGTACACCAGGGTGAAGCTTCACCTGGCTACATCCTCTGGGTCTGTGGTGCTGCCTACAAATGGCAACTGTCTCAAGAGCTCTGGGCTACTGCTCCAGCATTCCCATGCCACAGGCACGGCTGTGCCCAGTGCTGTCTTGGCAGCAGCTCCCAGGTTTTCAGCACATCTCACGTTACAGCAAATGGATACGAGAGATGCTTTAGCTTATGCATCCAGTTCGGCTTGGTTCAAGTCTGATTAAAAGCCAGCTCTTCAGACTGGCTGGATCTCAATTGATCCTTATTGTTCAATATTAAAAAGGGAGAGGGATCAGTAGAAATATGGATTTGAGTGTCACTGTACCACAAAGATCTTAGGAAAAGTGCCCTTTGGTTTGCATGGCCCCCTTTGCAGGTTCTCCTTGGTCCAGCAATGAGAAAGGGGAGTGATTTGTTGCCCACTGTGCTTCTCTTGCATGTTGTTAAGGAGCTAATCTTGTTCACCCTGTGCCAAGTGCTGGCTGTGCAATTCAGGTTCCACTGCAAATGGTTTTGCTGGAAGAGAGCGTACACGTGTGCAGCAGAAGTCCCTCAGTCTCAGGCCGATGCAGAATGGCATCACAGTAAGGGAACACAGAGATGCTGTGTGTCATCCTGACAGTCAGTCCTCTTCCCTGTTGTGTAGTGGGATGACAAATACAGAGATGTCATCGTAGGATGCCTCGTGGCTGTCATCCAGCATCCACTGGTGGCCTTTCTTCTTTCCCCTTGCCCTGCATACCAAGCACTTGGCCAGTTCTGAAAACCTGTGGGTAGAAAAATGCAAGGGCTA
>NW_024528344.1:0-23310 GCF_017590135.1 Pyrgilauda ruficollis
AGATAACTTTTTATTCATAACACTGCTCACTTTAGACATTTTAAAAGGTTTTAAAAGTCATTTTAACACTTTTCACTGTTCCTCCCCTTAACAGATACTTGTAATTTTCATAGGACAATTATATTAATGACTAATATAATTTTAATTCTCTGTTCAAAATGTTACTTAAACAGTTATCTAAAGCATGTAGTCTTGTGAGGCTTTCACTTGTCTTTCACAAAGTACAGTAACAGGGGAGTAGTGTTAGTCTATCAATACACGAGAATGAGTTCACACATTTATAAGTTCTAACAAGTCTACAGCGAAGTTAAGGCACGAGGTAAGAACATAAATAACAGCAGTTTGAATGGATTGGTTTGTACTTCTGTTATAAACTAAGCTGAACTCTACATATTGTACACAGGGAGTTAGGAGCTACTCTGGTCAGCAGAGCTTAGTGATACATACACATTGACACACACATAAACACACACATTTGTTTTCTCAGGTGGGAAAGCAGCCGGATGCACGGAGCTGTGCAGCCAGAGCCGTATTTCTGGGTGCGCTCAGCCCATGTCTGCATGTAGTGATATGTGCAGAACTAGTACACACACACAAGTACTTGTTTACTGGTATAGAGCCTTGGTATACAGAGGTACCTGTCAGCAGCACACGCTTGTATACACACACGGAGCTGTGCACGCTCTACTTGCACACGCTAGCACCTGTGTGCCACAGAGACACTTATGTACAGTCTCTACTAATGCAGGCGTGCTCACAAACACGAGACTTGCTTGTACGTAGAACTTGTGTACATTAACACAAGCATATAAATCTGTGCACACTAATATGTGTAATATCATCAACACACATTTCTTACACAGTGCTATGCTCACATTTGTAGAGCCTGTGCACACTCACAAACACAGAGCTGTAGACAAACTTAGTCACACCTGAGAGGGGGTCATTTAACACACATGTATATAGTAATGCACACAACATGTGTATACCTTGGTACTTGTGTGTGTGCACTCAGAGCTGTGCACACCGGCACACACAGGTATTGTATGTGCAGACTTACACACCTTGGTACACGTCCCCATAGATACACACTGGCACATACGTATAAAGCACTCCCCAGAGCTCTTCTGGGAAGAGAGTAGTAGGACATTTGTACTGCTCGTTACCACCTTGCCACTTCTAGGTAGTATTTTACTCTCTGTGCCTTTGGGATGGAATCAGACAGTGTTGTTTTAAAGGAAAGGTTAAAGAAAGACTGTTGGATTCTTGCCTCCTGCCTCTTACCTTACAACGGCAGGAGGGCACAAAACTGAGCACTTTTTGTTGTTTTGTCTTTCCTAGGGGCTTGATCGGCACAAAGGGGAGGTCATTTATTTAGATTGTGGAGATTTGGACAAGTACTTCTCTTGCAGAGAACAATTTTAGCATGACAAGTATATTAAAAAATTTGGCCTATCTCCTTTATAAGGAAAAGAGGTTTCTCTTTTGAAATGAATACAAACTAGAACCAGAGAGAAAGGTACTGAAAAGAGAGAGAACAAGGCATAGCACTGGCTGTCACCTGTTCTCAGAATGATGAAAATACTGAGGCACTTTCCAGTAGATGAGACTGAAGGCTTTGAAATGAAGTGGTGCTAAATTTTCGAATTCTCAGTGTTCCCATGGCATATATTAATGTCTCATCCTGTGCATCTATTCCTTTAAGGCCAAGTATAGATTTGTTGTATCTTCTCTGAAGAGGGCAATACAAAAACCAAACCTAAGTCCCCTTCCCCCAGCTGCTTAAATAAGAAGCTATCTTTCCTCTCGTTAGGCAAAATTCAAGAGGATTTCTGATATAATGAACAACATTTAGAAATACAAGAAAAAAAATTCTTATTAAACTAGTTTCTGAATTGCCCAAATTATTCAATACAATCAGGCAGTGTATCTTTCCAGTAGATGAGACTGAAGGCTTTGAAATGAAGTGGTGCTAAATTTTCGAATTCTCAGTGTTCCCATGGCATATATTAATGTCTCATCCTGTGCATCTATTCCTTTAAGGCCAAGTATAGATTTGTTGTATCTTCTCTGAAGAGGGCAATACAAAAACCAAACCTAAGTCCCCTTCCCCCAGCTGCTTAAATAAGAAGCTATCTTTCCTCTCGTTAGGCAAAATTCAAGAGGATTTCTGATATAATGAACAACATTTAGAAATACAAGAAAAAAAATTCTTATTAAACTAGTTTCTGAATTGCCCAAATTATTCAATACAATCAGGCAGTGTATCAAACTTCCCACACAGAAAGAACAGCTCAGCTCTTTCTGATATCATTAAGATGTCACGTCATTAACAACATTTCTGTGCAAAGTTTCCACAAGGTATTTGGAAACTGCTTACTCTGGAAGGCTTTTTAAGTTTGTAAATGAAGTAATTTCAAATGCACTAATGAATGCAGAATGTTAGTAGAGGTTTCCTAACTTATAACTTTAATTTCAATTGGATCTGCATACAAAACTGTCGCTATTGAGTAAGAAAGAGGCACAGACTCCAAGCAGGCTGATTTGCACAACAGCAGCTTTAGTGTGAAAAACTCTTCTCTCTTTATAGACAGTTCCAATACATTCCACTTGATTGGCTAATTAACAAAGACAC
Organism: Pyrgilauda ruficollis; assembly: GCF_017590135.1. Classification (NCBI taxonomy): domain Eukaryota; kingdom Metazoa; phylum Chordata; class Aves; order Passeriformes; family Passeridae; genus Pyrgilauda; species Pyrgilauda ruficollis. The sequence goes on from NW_024528344.1 coordinate 2,636, forward strand.
TTTTCTCACAAACAGTCCTTGAGAAGAACAGAAAAACAGAGTAGGAAAACACCACCTACAGGTTGTTTATACTAACAAGTTATCATTGTTTCTCTACAACTCCCTAAAAGTCTCACAAGTCTGCTGTGAGAAAACTAATCTCATTTTCTCGCTCTCTGACCAGGCTGTCACATCCACACAAAACCTATTAGTAATGTGCAACATCTAAATATGTGACAGTGTTATAGATAAAAATTGATAAAGCCAAATTAATAATCAAAAAAATAGAATTTATTGCACAACCGATATACAGTCTCGACAGCCACAATAAAAAGGGACAGCGTCGACCCCAGGATCAACACTGGGTGAACTGTGATCCGATCTCTATGGCATCGGAACCCCCTCTGTTCACTCAGTCAGTCTGGTGGAGTCAGGCTTTATACCCTTTTTGTGGCCCGAGGCAGTGTCTCTCTTGTTCTTTTTATAGTCAAACATATTCATGTTGCCTCCTTTCTTCGAGTTGGACTGGAGAATGTAGTTCCTGGCCAGCGATGAATGCCAGCCAAACATATTCATGTTGTCCTCTTGCTCCGAGTCAGACTGGACAATGCAGTTCCTGGCAGACGTTAAATGTTGATGGTAGAGTTTCGGGATGCAAGTCCCCTGATAGCTTCTGCAATCTTGATCTTAGTGCTTGACCAGCGTTTATGGTCCAGGTGTTCTCTGAGTCTCCACCTGAGCTAGGTTCTTTCAATTGCAAATTAGGCCACTCCTCGACTCTGTGGTTTCACAATGGTATGCGGCAGCCTCATAGTATGAGGCAATTCCTCAGTTCCCGCATGTGGATTTGAAAACCCTCTCGAATATTTCTTTTAAACATTATAACATATATCCATTTCATATTCTACATAAGCACAAATTACCTATATATTACAACAGTGAATAAGAAATCCCTATAAGTATACTGTTCAAAGAGTAAATACATAGGTTATGGTATTCTCCACCCTTTACACAGCTACACTATTGTGTTTTGTCAAGGGATACTTCTTACCTTTTAACTAAAAGGGGGGGTGTGCTTGAGATCCCAATCATTGTGGAGGGCAGCTCACAGTTCATTCTAACTACAGGTTCTCCCGACAGAACCTGCCTTCCTGATTAGTTAAAAGGAGAGAGAGAGAAAGAAAAGAGAGAAAAAAGAAAGAAGAAGCTTTGCCTTCTTGGAAAATAAAAGCAAATAATTAGCTTATACTCTCGGAACATCAGTGGAAGCAGCTGCTGAGCTGCTCACGTGGTGCTCTCTTGTTCGCGTGGTTCCACGCTGGTGAACTTTGCACGGGAGTCTCCACAGCCTTATGCTCTGGGTTAGCCCTGCTGAGCGTGGCTGCCCCCGGCATCCCTGACTCGCTGCAGGCAGCTCCATACAGGCGAGCCCACAGTGCCGGGGTCACCCCCCCAAGAGGCACCTACTGCTTTTTGTGCCGGATGCAATTGCACCCTGCACCCTAAGACGCCACTCCCTCCCCGTCGAGCTGGCACTGCGCCTTCGGGCATCCCTGCTCCGTGTCTGCTCTGCCCCACAGTGGTGTGTTGCAGATAAGCTCCTGTACAACCAGGAGTTTTCAACTCTCAGTGGTCTTCACGCAGAACACATTGCCATGCTAGTGACCACTGTGGTCCACAAGGTCCTCACACAACTGAGCCCCCCCCCCCCGACCCTCAGCAGCGCCGTGCGCATAGTGCCCCATGTGCCCCACCACACCTGGCAGCGGCCCCTCGCCGCCCGCAGCTCCACGTGTCCAAATCTCTCGGTCCATGGGAGCATGGCCCTCACTGCCGGCAGCCCACACCGGCAGACTAGAGGCTCCAGGGCCTCCAACCACCACGGTCACCCCTGTTGGGTTGGCACCATTGGAAACCACCGTGCCGGACTCCCCTGGCCCGCTACTGCCCATGCGGGCCTGCACAGTCCCTGGCTTGGAAACCCCGCACATTTGGTGAAAGTCGTTCCAGTTGCCGCCTGAAATAAATGGGCAGGAGATCTTTCTCCTTTTTAATGCCTTTATTAAAGGGATTCAGCTCAGGTGGGGAGAAATCGACAGGTTGCGCCCACGCTGCCGCAGCTCCCAGGAGTGGCACGAAGGAGGAGGATGAAGCAGCTTTGTCCGCTGGTCTGCGGGCAGAGCTGGGGACTGCGTCCTCACGAGAGATTAGCAGATTCCTCCTTTTTGGTCCAACACTTCGGGTCCCCTTCCTAGTGAACATCCTTTCAGGTCAGGGTGAGAAGCAAAAAGGATCCAAGCAGGCACTGGACTTCGCGCCCATCCTTAGACATCACCTAGGTCCCCTAATTCTATGTTGGCTCGTTGTTTTTAGGGGTTTTCCTGGAAAACTGGAAGATTTGGAGCAATGCATTTCTCATCTGCATATGAGGTCTCAGGCCACTCCTATTCTGGTGCTGCAGTGTCCAGGTGTCACTCCCGGGCAAGCATCAGGAGGACAATGGCTAAATCACCAACCATTAACGGGCAATTGAAGAAGAACTCTTAACAATGAAGCTAACTTAACAGCAACTGGTCCAACCGGTTTTAACTCTGCAACCTTAAACAAAAATAGATAACTTTTTATTCATAACACCCCGGCAGCCCTCTCGCTGCTCACGGCCCTCCGTCACCTCCGGGTGCCATCACCCACGTTGTGTCTTGATCTCATGGCTCCACAGGAGAGCTGCGGCGGACCCTGCGCCTCGGCCTGGGGACACCTGCACGCCGGCCGGTCTCCAACCGCCAGCAGAGCAGCATGTAATCTTGGCACCGCAGCCCCACCGGCCTTCCCCCATCCTGACGGGATCGGCATGTACTGGAAACCTGCAGCGCTGAGCTTGGCTGCAAACACCGCTCCAAGCAGACTCAGCCCCTGGCCTCCTCTGCACCCGTGGGTCAGGAGAACCACCATGGCAGCCCCATGAAACCCTGCTCGCCCTCTCCTGCAGCCCCTGCCTGGGGAACTCTGAGCACTTGGCTTGTCCCAGCAGCAGCCCCACCGGCGCCAGCCACCACTTAGTCACCACTGGCAGGTGTGTGTTTTGGCTGATAAGCTCTGGAAGTTATTGCACTGCTAGCGCACCAGAAGCTCACTGCACTCAGTGCACTGCTGCTCCATGTGGGGTAGCCACGCGGTCCTTCTCCCCCCGCTGCCCGTGGGATGGAAAAGTTACCTCGACTACCTGTCCCAACATGAGCACCATTTCTACTGAATGGTGACTTTCGCTATCACTTTAACATTGTGGGTCTCAACTTGGCAACCTCCAAGTGTTCTTGAGCTCTTACAAATCTTTCAATCTCATGCATCCCACCGGGCTGGGGAGTCCCTGCTTTCGTCTTTTATGCATCCCACCTGCCGCATTTCTTCCCTTCTTCCACACGTGTCTCACAGGCAACAGGGCCTCCCCTTCTTCTCTTACGTGTCCCACCCTGCTTCCAACCGTCCATTATCCTGAAGCTTCAAACTATCAGGATGGAACCGTATATTACTAAAGTGAAGCTCACATTCAAATACTGAAATTACAGAACTATATTCTGGCCAAAATAATTATGAGAATCTTTTACCCTAAGCACATTCCCAAAACTACCTCACTCACACTTCAGGCATACACACACTTATACTCACAATCTTCTAGATCCTTCTCCTTTTTCATTATATAGTCCTTTGCTGTCTCCAGGTTTACCTGCAATCACTGATGGTCCCAAGAGAAGCCGTTCGATCTGCTAAAATCAGCAGGGGCACCATTCATTGAAAATCTCCTGGGCCACATGAGAAGAGGCTTTGTATCCCGAACAAGGCCCCATTCTGTGAGAAACGACTGCTCACTTAGAAATTTTAAAAGGTTTATTAAGCCTTAACAAAAATACAACAAAAGGACTAAATAAGGAAAAATTGCAGGGCTGGGAACTGCCCTTGTGACTACCTCCTCTTCAAGATGGATGCTCAGTCTTTTATACTCCTGGGGGTTGCATCAGCCAATCCTGGCCCCTCCCAAAGTCTGTCAGTCAACTCTTCTTTGCCGTTTATTGGTGGAAACTGCTTCCTTGTAACTTGATTAGAGGGTCAGGTGTTGTCATGCTGTGCCCCCCTAGCAACAAACTTTTCTGTTCCCAACTGCCCCATGTAAGGGGCACATGTGCACGTCTTCTTTCTACCTGTCCCAGGCAACCCAGGCTGTCTGATGGCAACAATACAGGGTGGAGGGGGGGGGGAAGGGATGAGAACAGAGGACATCTAAACTACAATAACATAATTATACATCAATAAAGCTGCTCTTAATATTCACATAATATTCATCCCTTAATTGCGAGAGCAAATAATCTCATCTATCTATAACAGTTTCCATTTCCTCTCTTGCATTAAAGTTAGCTTGTACTGATGATGGCAATGATTCTTTTGCCAAATGTTAATCTACCATCATTAACTCAGGCTAGATTCCATTACATCTGTTTAAGCTTGTAAAGCAAGTGGTTTTGTACATCTTTTTATGTGTTCGGACTCCTCTGATGGATGATTTGGATCACTTTCTGCCATTTGCCTCTGGGGGTGTTAAATCAGAAATCTTATGAAAAGGGGAATTGTTTTTAAACCAGTATGGTTTAAATTCGAGATATCTTCTTGATGGGCTGTCCTCACATCCATATATGTCATCATTTTTAGTAAATGGTCTGTTTTGTATGGAATAATCCTGTAGCTTATATTTTAATAGGTCCTGTGTCGCCGCAGGCCCCTAGCCAGGTAATAATTAGCATTGACTCCATGATTGCAGAAGGTTGATCAATCACTTTATGATATCATACTATATTATACTATACTATACTATACTATACTATACTAAACTATACTATACTATACTATGTTGAGGCGAACTCTCTGTGTGTGGAGACACGAGGCTTGACTCCATTTCAGAAGGCTGATTTATTATGTTAAATATTATATTAAAATGCTACATTAAAACTATACTAAATGAACAGAGAGAACAGAGAGATCAGAAGGCTACAACAAGAATAGAACAGAATAACAAAATCCTGTGACTGCTCACAGCCTTGGCACAGGTGGCTGTGATTGGTCATCAATCGAAAACAATCCACATGGACCAATCACAGATGCACCTGTTGCATTCCACAGCAGCAGATAGTTATTGTTTACATTTCTCTCCTGAGGCTCCTCAGCTTCTCAGGAGAGGAAAAATCCCAGCAAAGGATTTTTCATAATATCATGGCTACAATACTATACTTATTAAGAAGCTCGTAACCCTTACAGACAGTCCGATACAGCTTTGACCTAATTGGTCAATCCATCCAAACACCATCCAGTGTCCAATTAAGAAATCACCCTTTGGTAAACAAATCTCCATAACACATTCCAAATGTGCACAACAACAGGTGCAGCAAGTGGAGATATGAGTTGTTTCTCATTCTTTTCTCTGATGTTCTCACAGCCTTCCCCAGGAAAATGTCTGGGAAAGTCTTTGCCTGCTCTCTGTGGCCAGAGAGCTGCTGCCAGTCCTGTGCATCTTACTATTCACAGTTGAACTATTTGTTCTTTGTTGGCTTTATAATTAAACTTTTCTCAGCACACTGTCTTGTTTAGTGTAGTTAATTCATGCTATAAGCTAGATGTCCTATCATATTTGGGATGATCTGGAGTTTTTTTTTCTCTATCCCATTTGATACCTGTTGCCATATTTTTCTCCATTTTGCAGTGTGCTGGTCTTCATTTGGAATGTCATCTCTACTAATCAAAAGTGTTGCCTTCACTTTTGTACTCTTCTGGCAGATCTTGTTAGGAACATGTACAGGGAAATGGCCATCTGAAGCAGAGCTGCTTGAAGCAACTCTGAAAAACAACTTAAAACATTCAGCTCTACCAAAGAGGCTTGCATGCATGACACTGTCACTGCATTCACTGGGAACAGACATCACTCTGCATCTTCAGAAATTAGAGTCCATTATCACATATAATAGAATCAATAAGTTTAGCTTTCCAGAATATTGTCAAAAAGGCTTGTTTATTCCACTTATAGATTGAGCTGCACTTTGCTGCCTTTCATTTCTGTCACTCTACTCATCCACATGTTGTAGGTTGGTTCAATGGAGTGGGACTGTTTTGTAACAGCTAGAAAATGTGAAACAGTGAGTTGTTTTTTTACTGGGTTTTTGTATATAATTACAATATAAATAAAATTTCAACACTTTAAACTTCAAAACTGCATATCTCCAAGTACATAATTAATTTTATGCACATAATAAGTTCTATTAATTATGTAGGGGTGTGTTTAAAAATATGCACATGCAGCACTGGTACTTATTAATTATGTTGTATTGATGTATAACACTAGGATAAAAGAAGATGCATACTGAATGTCTTTATTAATAGATTTTTTACGTGTATGGCACCCCCCTCCCCTCCCCTCAATAAATTTTTGTGTCTTGAAAGGGGCCTCTTTTTATCTTGTCATAAAGCATTTCACTATCAGATAGAAATGTTACTCTTCCATATCTAGATGAGCTTTGTGCTTTTCATTTGCAGTGGTTGGTTCTGCACACACACGGCCTACTCAGCTTCCTGAACAGTCTTCCTCCTCACAACAGAATGGTAGTTTTTCAGATATATCTCCAGTTCAAGCTGCAAAAAAGGAATTCGGACCCCCTTGTATGTATACCATGTATCAAGGATTCATTCTGGGCATTACATGTACATTTTTTTCAATTATGTTGTTGTCCATAAATGACAAATATTCTATATATGCAGTTGCCTGTAGGCTTCCTCAAGAAGCTTTTTCAGAGTTCTGTGGCTAAAGAAATGTTCACTTTTGTCATAGCTGTTCTTTCTGTTGAATTTATTTTTTGTTTATCTCTTTTTAACTATGACAGTGGGGTTTTTTCATTTACCTGGGCTTTCTTTTAATTCACACCAAGAGATCACATGTATCCAAATATCATCAGGTCCAAATATTTTTTGAGGGTCATTGCTATATTTTTGGTTCTGTAATGATTGTCCCATTAGTATGGCTTTTTTGCAGTCATTTATTATATACATTTTAGAAATTAAATTGCTGTAATTATTTTGTCCTAATACTGATATGCTTGAAGATACTTGATATAAATGAATGCATTTTAATTATTCATAAATTAATAGAATTGAAATGCTATGGTATAAATACTAAATTCATGCAACATTAAAAATATTTTTCAATTATATTTTCTTTAAGCACGTAGAAAATCCAGTTGTGTGAAAGAGGTTGAAAAACTGCAAGAGAAACGTGAAAAAAGAAGGTTACAGCAGCAGGAACTTAGAGAAAAAAGAGCTCAGGTTAGTATTTTTAGCTCAGATGGAAAATGTATATCAGGAAAAGAAGTTGCTTGCAAAATTATGTGTTTTTTTCAGTCTTCAACAATTTTTATGAACTATAATAATCTTGAATTTAAATGCTTTCATCCTGTATGTGGTTTCAATAAGTATTTTGGTACATGGTTGCATTGCTTTGATAAATATTTATTTAGTTGGTTCCCCCCTCTTTTCTTTCCTACAGAAATAATTGCTTACAATTGCTTAGCATTCTGTGTTTTATTTAAAAATGAGGTCCTAATGACAGCTATTGCTTAAGGAAAATATATTAATGAAAATAATCAAATATTTGGCATTTAGATAGGGCTGTTATTCTACAGGAGACATTAATAGAATCATAGAATGGTTAAGGTTGGAAAAGGCCTTTAAGATCACCAAGTCTAACCATCAACCTAGTACCACTGTGTTCACCACTAAACCATGCCCCCAAGTGCCACATCCACATGTTTTTTGAAAACTTCCAGGGATGGTGATTCTATCACTTCCCTGGGCAGCATGTTCCAATGCTTGACAACCCTTTCTGTGAAACAAATATTTTGAGGCCATTTCCTCTTTTCTTGTCACTTGTTACTCAGGAGAAGAGGCCAATGCCCACCTCACCACAACCTCCTGTAAGGGAGTTGTAGAGAGCAATAAAGTCGCTTGAGCCTTCTTTTCTCCACACTGAGCTCCCCCCCAGCTCCCTCATCAGACTTTTGCTCTAGACCCGTCCCCATCTCTGTTGCCCTTCTCTGGACACACTCCAGCACCTCAATGTCTTTCTTGTTGTGAGTGACCCAAAACTGAACACAATATTCCAAGTGCAGCCTCACCAGTGCCAAGTACGGGGGGATGGTCACTGCCCTGGTCCTCCTGGCCACACTATTGCTGAGACAAGCCAGGATGCCATTGGCCTTCTTGGCCACCTGGGCACATGCTGGCTCATGTCCAGTTGCTGTTGACCAGCACCCCCAAGTCCTTTTCACAGAATGGGTAAGGTTGGAAGGGACCACAATGGGGTCTTCTGGTCCAACCTCCCTGCTCAAGCAGGGTTATCCCAGAGCACATTACACAGGATTGCATTCAGGTGATTCTTGAATATTTCCAGTGAGGGAGACTCCACAACTGCTCTGGGCAATCTGTTCCTGTGCACGGTTACCTGCACAGTAAAGAAGTTCTTCCTCATGTTCAGATGGAACTTCCTGGGCATCAGTTTCTGCCCATTGTGTCTTGCCCTATTGCTTGGTACCACCAAGAAGAGACTGACTCTAGCCTCTTGGCACCCACCCTTTAGATATTTATATACATTGATGAGGTCCCCTCTCAGTCATCTCTTTTTGAGGCTGAACAAGCCCAACTCTGTCGCTATAGAGCGCGACACGGCACAAAGCACCCAGACTCCATCAGAAGGGTGTATGAGAGAGATTTATTACAGCAACATGATGCTTTTATAGTTTTTCAAGATATTTACATTTACCTAACAGAAACACGCATTGCCCATTGGTAATAAAAAAGAAACAAAGTTCTTAATAGGTAACCAGGGAGCCACGTCATTCTGTAAGCCAGCTAACGTCCGTATCTTTTAAGTTTCCCTCTTCCATCACATTGCCATAGTAATAGCCTTGGTGTGTTCCTTGAGAGAGATACGGGGCTTTCCTTATCTCCAGGAAGCCTTCGCTGGCTCACAAGAACAGCACAAAATGTCTTTCCCACACAACTCTCAGCCTTTCATTGTAAAAGAGATTATCCAGACCTGTGATCAACTTAGTAGTTCTCTGCTGGACCAGCTCCAGGATCTCCATGTCCCTCTTGTACTTAAGAGCCCAGAACTGGACACAGCACTCCAGATGTGGCCTCATTAGGGCTGATGGCAGCAAGCTCAGTGCTGTGGTTGGTACACCTAAAGGACTGGTTGTCATCCAGAGGGATGTGGACAAGCTCAAGAAGTGGGCACATGGGAATCTCATGAGGTTTAACAAGACCAAGTGCAAGGTGCTGCATCTGCTTTGGGGCAACCCCAAGTATCAATCCAGGCTTGGGGTTGAACTCATTGAGAGCAGCCCTGATGAGAAGGACTTGGGGGGTGCTGGTGGATGAGAAGTTAGACATGAGCTTACAATGTGTGCTGGCAGCCCAGAAAGCCAACCATGTCCTGGGCTGCATCAGAAGCATGGCCAGCAGGTTGAGGGAGGTGATTCTGCCACTCTGCTCTGGTGAGACCCCACCTTGAGTACTGCATCCAACTCTGGGGTCCCCAGGACAGGAAGGACATTGACCTGTTGGAGCAAGTCCAGAGGAGGTCACCAAGTTGATTAAGAGGTCCTTCTGAAGGGCTGCACAGCACTGTAGGGTATCAGCCACTCCTCCCAGCTTTGTGTTGCCAGCAAACTTGTTGAGGAGGCAGCTGCCCTTTCAGCCAAGTCATTGATTAATAAGTTAAACAATACTGGACCCAGTATTGAACCCTGGGGGACACCATCAGTGACAGGCCTCCAACTGAACCCTGTACCACTGATCATGACCCTCTGGGATCTACTGTTCAGCCAGTTCTCAACCTACTTCACTGTCCCCTCATTCATTTCTCACTCCCTGAGTTTGCCCATGAGGATGTTGTGAGACAGTGTTGAAAGCCTTGCTGAAGTCCAGGTGGACAAAATCCATTGCTCTCTCCTCATCTATCCAGGTAGTTGCTTCATCTTAGAAGGCTATCAGGCTGGTCAAACATGACTTCCCTTTAGTGAATCCTTGCTGACTGCTTCTTATCACTTTCTTGTTCTCCATGTGGATAGAGATGGCCTCCAGAATGAGGCGCTCCATCACCTTTCCAGGGATTGAGGTGAGGCTGACTAGTCAGTAATTCCCTGGGTCCTCCTTCTTGCCCTTTTGAAGACCAGGGTGACATTTGCTTTCTTCCAGTCCCTCAGGCACCTCTCCTGATCTCCACAACCTTTCAAAGATGATCATGAGTGGCCTCCCTATGATGTCCGCCAGTGCTTTCAGCACTTCTCAATGCATCCCCTCAGGGCCCACAGACTTTTGGATGTCCAGTTTGCTTAGGTGTTCTCTGACCCAATCCTCCTTGACCAAGGGAATGTCTTCCTGCCACCATTCCTTTACCCTGCTCTCCTGGGTCAGAGATCCCTGAGGGCTGGTCTTATTAGTGAAGACTGATGCAAAAAAGGCATTCAGTACCTCTGTCTTCTCTGTGTCCTCTGTTACCAGGGTCCTCTGTCCATTTAGGAATAGGCCCACATTATCCTTTGTTTTCCTTTTGTTATTATGTATTTGAAAAAGCCCTTTTTGTTATACTAGATATCTTTGGCCAGACTTAATTCCAGATGGGCATTGGCCTTCTTCATCTCATTTCTACTTACTCAGACAACCTCTATTAATTCCAAGTTGCCTGACCCTGCTTCTACCTCCTGTGTGTTTCCTGCTTTTGCATGAGTAATAACAGGAGTTCTTCATTCATCCAGGCAGGTCTTTTTCCCCCTGTGCCCGATTTCTTGCTCATCATCGGGATGCATTGTTCTTGAGCCTGGAGGAAGCAATCCTTGATCAACCAAATCTCTTGGACCCATCCCTCTTCCCTGCAGGGTCTGTTTCCATGGGATTCGTCCAAGAAGATCCATGAAGAGGCTAAAGTTAGCTCTCCTGAAGTCCAGGGTTGTAATCTTACATGCTGTCCTGCTTCCTCCTTGCCCAATACTGAACTCCACAATCACATGTTCACTAGAGCAAAGGCTGCCCCCAACCTTCACATCTCCAACAAGGCCTTCCCTGTTTGTTAGCATAACATTTCCACTAGGCAGCTTTCCAGCCACTCTTCCCCAAGCCTAACCCCCTGCTGCATGGGGTTAATTACAGCATTATAATAAATTGTTCTTTATGATCTTTGATGTTTTATAGATCTCTTCTAGATTCATGTTTGAACAGTGAAACTGTGATTTTTTTTTCCTTTATACCTGTCTATGCATTTATAAATTAGCTTTGCATAATGCAAACAGTTTATTAGTAAGTTGTTATAAACTTATGTGAAAGAAATGAAGTTGTTAGTTTTATTGAGTTTATATGGCCAGGTTTTGGTAGCAGGGGGACTACAGGGATGGCTTCTCAAAGAAGCTGTTAGAAGCTTCCTCCATGTCTGGCAGAGTCAACCCCTGGTGGCTCCATGACAGATGGGACACTAGCTAAGGCTGGGCCAATTAGAAGTGGTGGTAATGCCTCTGTGATAACAGATTTAAGAAGATAGAAAAAAAAAATTTGCGCAGTTGCAATTGGCAGCCAGAAAAGAGCAGGGTAAGAACATGTGAGAGGAACACCTCTGCAGACACCAAGGTCAGTAGAGAAGGAGAGGGAGTAGCTGCTCTGGGCACTGGAGCTGAGATTCCCCTGCAGCCTGTGGTGAAGACCATGGTGAAGGAGGCTGTGCCCCTGCAGCCAGTGGAAGTCCATGGGGATGAAGACATCCACTTGCAGCCCATGGAGGAGACCCATGCTAGAGGAGGTGGATGCCTAGGAGGAGGCTGTGAACCCGTGGGAAGCCTGTGTTGGAGCAGGCTCCTGGTAGGACTTGTGAGCCCATGGGGGACTCACATTGTAGCAGCCTGTCCCTGAAGGACTGCAACCTGTGGAAGAGTGGCCCATGCTGCAGCAAATTGGGGAGGACTGTTGCCAATGGGATGGACTCACATTGCAGCAGTTAACAGTGAACCATTGCCCGTGAGGTAGACTCATGTTAGAGAAGTTCATGAAGAACTGTCTCCCATGGGAGGAAGCCCACAATGAAGCAGAGGAAGGACTCCTCTCCTTGAGCAGCCACAGAAACAACATATGATTAACTGACCATAACCCCCATTCCCCATTCCCTGTCTCCCTGTGCCACTGGGGGAAGGAGGTTGATCTGGGAAGGAGGGAGGGGTGGGAGGAAGGTGTTTTTAAGGTCTTATTTTTCTTATTATTATTCTGCTCTGATTTTGTTAGTAATAAATTCAATTAATATCTCTAATTCAAGCCTGTTTTGCCCATGACAGTATTTGATGAGTGATCTCTCCCAGTCCTTATCTCAACCCATGAACCCTTGGTTATATTTTCTTTTCCCTCTCCAGCTGTGAAGCAGAATGATAGAGCAGCTTTGGTGGGTGCCTGGGCATCCAGCCAGTCAACCCACTACATGAATCTTTTGAGAAAATCAATTAATATTAAATTACTTGCTGTCATAGAAGTGTAAAAGCTTTTTTTTTCTTGTTGGCAGCCTGTATGTGTATGTGTTATTCTCTCCAAAGAGATACTCCTGTGGTGGGCTGACTCTGGCCAGATGCCAGGTGCCCACCAAAGCTGCTCTATCACTCCCCTCCTCAGCTGGACAGGGGAGGGAAAATATAATGAAAGGCTTATGGGTTGAGATAAGGGTAGCGAGAGATCATTCACTGATTACCATCATGGGCAAAACAGACTCGAGTTTGGGATATTAATTGAATTTATTATCACTCAGAGTAGGATAATGAGAAACAAAACAAATCCTACAAACCCCTTCCTCTCTACCCTTCCTCATTCCCAGTCTCAACTTTATTTTCAATTCTCTACATCCTTCCCCCAATGACACAGGGAGACAGGAATTCGGAGTCATGGTCAGTTCATCACATGTTGTTTCTGCTTCTTTCTCAGGGACAGGACTCCTTCCCCTTCTCCAGCGTGAAGTCCCTCCTATGGGAGACAGTCCTCCTCAAACTTCTCCAACTTAAGTCCTTCCCACAGGCTACAGTCCTTCACAAACTGCTCCAATGTGGGTCCCTTTCCACAGGGTGCAATCCTTCAAGGACAGGCTGCTCCAGCAGGCATCCCCCACAGGGTCACAAGTCCTGTCAAGTAAACCTGTTGCAGCATGGGCTTCTCTCTCCACAGGGCTATCGGGGTTCGCTGTTATTTGTCTCTGCCTCGATACAGGAAAGGTGGTTCTGGGCAGGCCGCGCTTTGTAGGACGAGTCTGGACTCTCAAGTTTTTGGTCTTCGATCTTGTTTATTATTTCTTATCTACAATATTTTCTGTCTGCCCAGCCAAGGTCTGTTCAGCAAGGCAGCCCAGTGCACTCTCTCCCGCCCACGGGGCGGCTGTGTCTTTTGTAGTAAAAATTAGGTCTAATATATTTACCTTTAATTCCCAATACTTTTCACCCTTATTAACAAGTGCATCTTCACTATGAACCAATCCACAAGTGCCAACATCATCACAGAAAATGGAAGACATGAAGAAGAAAGAAGAACTTGGGACCACGCCCTGAATCCTCCATCTTGTCTCCATGACCCCCCTGTACCAAAATTCTAAAATCTATATTTCACTCTGTAAATACACCATTCAAACCCTAAGATTTCTCATTTCCTCATACATAGATGACTCATCTCTAGAAGGATCAAAGTCAAGCCACCAGACACTTTTGGTAACATTCCAAGGCCTCTGAGCCCCCCAAGGGTTCTCTCGGCCACTCTGAACATCCGGAGTGATGTGTTGAGTTCCTACACAGGGCCACAGGTCCTGCCAGGAGCCAACTCCAACGTGGGCTTCAGACGGGGTCACAGCCTCCTTTGGGCATCCACCTGCTCCATAGTGGGTCTTCATGGACTGTGGGTGGACCTCTGCTCCCCATGGACCTCCATGGGCTGCAGGGGCACAGATGTCTCACCATGATCTTCACCACAGGCTGCAGGGGAATCTCAACTCTGGCACCTGGAGCACCTCCTCCCCCTTCTTCTCCACTGACCTTGGTGTCTGCAGAGTTGTTCCTCTCACATATTCTCACTCCGCTCTTCTCTGGTCCCAAATACTTCCATGCAGTAATTTTTTCCCTTTTAAAAGTATTTTATTACAGAGGCATTACCACCATCGCTGATGGGTTCAGCCATTGCTGGTGGAAAGTCCATCTTGGAGCTGGCTGTCATTGGCTCCATTGGACATAAGGGAAGCTTCTTGCAGCTTCTCACAGAAGCAACCTCTGTAACCCTATCTCTACCTGAAACCTGGCCATGCAAACCCAATGCAACTACCAATCTGCTAGTGACATGAGAAATACCATCACCAATTCAGGTAATTTACTTCATGGTTTAATGATTTTTCTAAGTTGACCTAAAATCACTTATTTTGAATTCTTATTCTCTAATTTCCATTCACTTAAACAAATGCAAAGCATTACTATGGCTTTATGTGTGAGGAGCAAATAATTGGAGCAAATTCTTTGATGTGGTGCTACAGCTTAAATTTTCTTTTTATCACTTCTGTGACAACCTTTTTCATCCATAATTTGCATATTCTGTTGTTTTTGTGAAATGCATCAAAAATTAGCCAAGCACTGGCATCTGGTGGGCAAGACCTTTAAACAGAGTTTGAAGAATATTAGGCAAATACCTTTTCCATAATAAGCAATACCCTTTTCTGAATGTTAGAAGGAAATGTTTCAGCAGAAATACATTTATTATTGACTTACTATAAGTATTTTTTAGTTCACTGTAGTCAGCGTGAACAACTTAAAGGTACAGTCAGCTTCTGATTACCAGGGCACAGTTTTGTCTGAAGTGTGGATCAGCTGTGTTACAGGTGTAGAGACATGAGCTGGCTCCATTTCAGCTTATTAACCCTAATGCAGTACTTTCTGAAAGTGCCCATCATCAGATATGATCCAGAAGGCGTTTTAGCTCATTTGTAGGAAACCATGCAAAGTTTAATAAGGTCTGAGCACCAGAGCTGGCTATGCATGGCATCAGCAGCATGTTCTGAAATGGGGTAAAAACTGATAGTTGCAGGGAGAACTGACAGGAAGAACATTTGAGTGATTCTGCAGTGAACCAGCACAGCCCGCAGTAGGGTCAGTAGCTCAGGCCTTGCAAGGTTTAGAGGGGCTCTGTACATGGCCGCTTATATGTCCATTCACTCAGATACTCATGGTTCCAGGTTTAGGGACAGGAGACCTTGTGTGCCTGAATATAGCCTTCTGTGTATCATTTGGATTGATTCTGCTCTTTTTTTTTTTTTTTTTTGGGGGGGGGGTCTAGGAGTGTCAGAACAGTTTCCAATGCATCCAAGTAACTGTAGGAGCTAACTCAGGACCAGCAAGTAGGATCAACCTCCTTTAACCAACTTGGATGCAGCAGGGTTATGTTTAGAGTGGCCGGGGCACCTGCACTGTACTCTGCAGTGTGTTTTGTACCTGTATAATAGAGTGTATCCATTTGTCTGTTGGGCCAATTTATCTCAGATTAAGAAGCGTTGACTGTATATGTTATTTGTTGTGCAAAATGTTCAACTGTGTTTCTTTAATGTGAAGATTCTGGCAAAAAGCAGTAGTCATTTCTTTGTTGAGTAGAATTTTAATGACTCCTCAATTCAAAAGTATTTTCTAATACATGCCAACCAAAAATATAAAATAGAAAGTATATAATTGTTGTGCTTTATGACCAGTAAATCAGCTACATCAGAATAGAAAAAGTCATTAAACTTGCAGTTGAGACATTTATGGCGTTTTGGATAAAAATTAGCATTTCAGTTAATGTGTATTTTTTTTTACAAATAAATTTAGAAGTTATTGAAATTTGTTAATTTCAGGGAAAAAGTATATTAGAAATTATGTTGCTTATTTCCCTAGGATGTTGATGCTACAAATCCAAATTATGAAATTATGTGTATGATAAGAGATTTCAGGGGAAGTTTGGATTATAGACCACTGACAACTGCAGATCCTGTAAGTACCTAAGTGATGTGGAAATTTTTTATCCTTCTGAATTTTGCTCTTTTTTTCCAATTTTTTCATATGTATGTACCTGGCCTTGAACACTTCAACAGAAGGAGCATCCACAAGTTCTCTGGGCAATCTATGTCTCACCACCCTCATAGTAAAGAATTTCTTCCTAACATCTAATATAAATCTCTCCTATTTTAGTTTAAAACCATTTCCCCTCATCACTATACTCCCTGCTAGAGTCCCTCCCCATCTTTCCTGTGGGCCCCCTTTATGTACTAGAAAGCTGCTATAAGGTTTCCCCAGAGCCTTCTCTTCTCCAGGCTGAACACCCTCAGCTCTCCCAGCCTGTCTCCATAGCAGAGGTGCTCCAGCCCCCGATCATCTTCATGACCTCCTCTGGACTCACTCCAACAGGTTCATGTCCTTATGCTGGAACCCCCAGAGCTGGATGCAGTACTCCAGGTGGGGTCTGACAAAAGCAGAGTAGAAGGGGAAAATGACCTCTCGACTTGCTGGTCACACTGCTTTTGATACAGTATAGAATGTGATTCACTTTCTGGGCTGTAAGCACACATTGCCAGCTCATATTCAGTTTCTCATCCACCAATATCTCCAAGTCCTTCTTGGCAGGCCTGCTCTCGATCTACTCATTGCCCAGCCAGTATCCATGTTTGGAATTGCCCTAACCCAGGTTCAGGACCTTGCACTTGGCCTTGTTGGACTTCATGAATTTCACATGGGCCCAACTCTGAAGCCTGTCCAGGTCCCTCTGGATAGTATTCCTTCCCTCCAGCATATCAACCACACCACACAGCTTGGTGTTGTCAGCAAAATTGCTGAGGGTGCACTTAGTCCTACTGCCCATGTCACCAACAAAGATGTTAAACGGCGCTGGTCCCAATACCAACTCTCGAGGAACAACACTCATCACTGGTCTCCACTTGGACATTGAGCCATTGACTGTAACTTGTCGCCCTGATTTTTTAAGATTTTCTAAGCCTTCTGATGTTTACATTTTTGTAGCAAACTTTCTCACACACTTTCTGTAAACAACTTATTGTTTTGCATTCTTTTATGGAGGAGGAGAAATTTGATGGACTGTTGGTTTGTCCACTGTCATTGGAGAGGTGGCACTTTCACCCTCCAATCCACTGTCACCTTTGGAAATCTATAAATGTTGGAGTCAGAAAATAAACTTCCCTTTTCTACCTAGAGAACAGCAGTGTGTTCGCGTCGTGTTGTTTCGTGTCCTATAGCGACATCAACTCTTTGAGTGCAACTGTCCAGCCAATTCCTTATCCACCAAGTGATCCATCTGTCATGTCTCTCCAGTTTAGAGACTACCATGTTGTGCAGGATAGTGTCAAATGCTTTATACTAGTCCAGGTAGATGACAACAGTCGCTCTTCTCTCATCCACCAGTGTTGTAACCCTATTATCGAGGCCACCAAGTTTGTCAGGCACAGGGTCCAGCAGAAGGCCACAAAGCTGATGAGGGAACTGGAGCATCTCTCTTATGGGGAGAGACTGTGGGAGCTGGGCCTGTTTAGTCTAGAGAAGACTGAGTGAGGATCTGTCCTGGTTTAGGACAAAATTTGGGAGGAAACCTCCAAATGGGGTCCCTCTAGAAAAGCAAATTCAAGCAGCCCCTCCCCCTACTGGTTCGGGAAAAGATTTCCTTGGAGAAAAGTAGAAAAAAACTGTTTATTTAACAAGCAAAGTATTCACAAGCATAAAAAATGAATAGCATTAAACAGTGGAACCTCTCATTCTGAAGAGATGGCAAATTCAGAAAGTCCTTGTCGTGGAGTGCAGCTCGGCTCTCTTAGTCTCTTATCAGTGTCTTCAGTGGTGGAAAATGCCGCGGCCCAGGCCTAGGCCCCGGTGGGCGACAGGTGTGAGCTCCCAGTGCTCTTCTGAGTTTTCAGTCCAGAGCATGTTTGAACAGTTCCAAGAAAAAGAAAAAACCACAGTCCGGGGAACTTCTCTGCCTCAGCTAGCTAAAAACTAACTAAAAAGCAAAGGAGAGCTCTCTCCTGCTGTCCGTTCATGATGCAGACAACACAGTCCAGGAGAAGGAATGTGGAGGAGTGAATGCAGTTTCTGAAAACAAGCTGCACGCTTCTGCCCCTCCTTCCCTCTCAGAACCAGTCTTAAAGGTGAAAAACTTAATATCCAGCATAAACAGAATAGACAATTGAGGATACAAGCATCATAAAGTCACCCCAGGACAGGATCTCATTAATGCATATAAATATCTTAAAGGCAGGTGCTAAGAGGATGGTGCTAGACTCTTTTCAGTGATGCCCAGTGACAGAATGAGGAGCAATGGCCATAAACTAAAATGCAGATGTTTCACCCCATCATAAAGAACTTTTTTACAGTGAGGGTGGCAAGGCACTGGAACAGGCTGTCCAGGGAGGGCATGGAGTCTCCCTCTCTGGAGACATTCAGAACCCACCTGGACATGTTCCTGAGTAACTTGCTCTGGGTGACCCTGCCTTAGCAGGGCACTGAGGTGACACTGATTGGTCTGTAGTTCCCTGGTCTTCCTTATTTCCCTTTTTGAACATTGGGGTTATGTTTCGCATTTTCCAGTCATGGGAACTTGACCAGACTGCCATGATTTCTCAAATATGATGGATAGTGGCTTAGCCACTTGTCTTAGTTTGAAAGACAGGTGTTTGCCAAAGAAGGCAGGAACCTCCCTTGGAATGGAAAATATGACCCCCTTCCCTCTGAATTATTATAACTTTGAACTTAAGGGGCTTTCAGGCAAACATATGGGAAAAGGAATAACAGTTCTTTACTAGTATGCATAACAAGGCAAACAAACAATAACAATAGCAGCAACAACAAACAAAACCAGAAACCCAGTAACAGTCTTCTCTTGGCTGTCAAGCACTTTCCCCTTTGGTGTAGTTATGATCACAGCCGGCAGGGGCGCTGGTGGCTCCTGGCTGGGCAGGTCAGGTGCGATGATTCTCCCGTGGCTGCAGGGGCTGCTGTGGCACAAGCTCAGCTGCCTCTCTCTCACCTGGTAATGGCAGGCACAGCCAGCAGAAGAGATGGAAAAGGGCTTCCTTGACAAACTCTCATGGGGGGGGAGCGGTCAGTCCTGGTGCCCTTCCAGATAGCAAAATAAGCTGTAGCAGGAACCTTGGAAGCAGCAAGCTGGAACAGCAGGGATGAGCAGACCCTGGAGTGGCAACCAAAATGTAACAAAAACTCTGCAGCTGTAGCAGAAGCCGTGGGGTGTCCCAGCAGACACAGGGTGCTGGTTACAGTGTAGCAAAGAACCTGGAGCAGTGACAGAAAAAACAGTGGGGCTGGACAGTGGCAGCTGGGCTCCTGAACACAGCCAGGAGAGGCTCCTGCAGAGGGGGAGGGGTTTGGGATCCCGAGTTTTCCCCTGAGGCACCTGAATAGATGGTGAGGGTCCTTTCCAGTTAGATCAGGTGTTAATAAGGTCCCAGTTCAATGGCTGCTCTTATAAGCAAAGGTTCACCCACAGTAAGGAAGAAGAAGCAGTACAGGGCTGGGCTCCACAGTGGCAGTGGATTCTCTCTGTGAAAAATGAGGTTCATTCTCCTGTAAAAATTTTAAAGTTTAATAAAGGACAATAGGAGACAAAGACAATAAAGCAAAGATTTACGGCCGGGTGCTTGGTATTCCACCGAGAGCACACCTGCTATTTCGGAGACACCCTTTAAATACCTTTCCTATTGCATCAGCCTATTGCATATTCATAAACAATTATGCATATTTAAAGTTTTCCCAAAACTAGTTTACATGTTCCAAGAACTGTTTAGCATGGCTCCTCCTTAAGTCCGCCTTTTTAGACCATGCGCATTTCTTGGCTGTGGTTTTGGTCCATTTTTGTTATCACCTCCAGTTTGGGCTTTGGTCCATATTTTCTACAGATGGTAGGTGCTGATAATTGGCATGTCAGTAGCAGGAGTCTCCATCACATGTTTACTGAATGTTATCCCAACCAAGAAGGCATTTTAACACAAGCATACTATATCAGGTATTTCACTACTATGTCTAGTTAACAACTAGTTAATAACTACTATGTTTAGTTAACAACAGAAATAAAAAAAACCCAACTATATCTTTATAGCAAAGTTACTTTAACATTTTACATATAGCATCCATTAATATTTGCAAAAAGCCAATATTATAATATGTATTTATAACATCCCCGTGGTATACAACAGCTCAACTGTCCTCCTCCTATGCCGAGAGCGAGAGAGCAAAAGGAGCTCTCACGAAAACTTGTGCCCCGAGCCCTGGTCTGAGCCCCATCTTTTATTCACAAAGGTGTTCCATATACATTACATTGCTCAACCTTTTCATGCACACTCAACCCCTGGCCCCGCCTGTCCTCACCTCGCATGGTAATTAGATCCACACTGTTCTGAGCATGTGTTGTTCACAGTGATGGTCTCTGAGGTTGAAGGCCGTGATCTTCCTCATGGTTGAACTTTTCAACTTTTCTTCTTTGCTCTTGCGCTTTGGTCCCTTGGTGCTTATCTGAGTACGTCTGTTGATTTTGATCAGCTTGAATGCTGGGTTGGGTTGTAACAGGCTTGG
>NW_024528345.1:0-876 GCF_017590135.1 Pyrgilauda ruficollis
CGAAGCCAAGTCTTAAAGCTGGTTTGCATACATTTTCCAATTTTGTGGAATATGTACTTTCATTAATACAGATAAAATTTGGACTTCAGATTGGAAGCTCATTGTCCCAAGATATGTTTAGGTCTCCCAGTTTACACTGGTCTGATACCCAAATAATGCAAGGAAACTAAGATTAATTGTCCTAAAAATACTGAGTTTTGAACTACTGCATGACCAAACATATTGTTTAAATGAGAGCATAAAATCAGAGTCTTCTCAAAGAAAATTTTAACTTTACATTTATTACTTTAAGTAAATACTTTACTGAGCATTTGAAGAATCTATTACACTACACAAAGAAAAAGTTAAAATTGTTTTGGAAGCTGACACAAAAGTAATCAAACCTCATAAAGGAGCACCAAAAACCCTTTTGTACTGTAAACCTATTTGTTAAAATGCTTCCAAACTCTCTATCTGCAGTACACTATTGAATATTCTATTTATTAAATAAACTTAACTGCAATGAGAATCTCATGAATTTGAGTCAAAGGCATTGCTCAATTTTAAAGTGTGCTCTAGTGTTAAAAAACAAAAGCCAGCAGATCCCAGAAAGCAACCTTTGAAGATTACAGGTTCATCTGCCAGCTCAAAGTTCAAAACCTAGGATCCTTATGGATATGAGCTTCTTTCCCCTATGGATGGGGAGAAAGAGAAAACATACTCCTTGAAGGGCATGTATGAAGAGGATTGGGCCAGAATCTTCTCAGTGGTGCCCACCAACATGAAAAGGGGCAACAGACACAAAGTGCAATACAGGAAGTTCCATGTGAATATGAGGGAAAATGTCTTTGCAGGTGACAGAGCACTGGTACAGATTGGCCAGAGAGGCTGTGGAGT
>NW_024528346.1:0-876 GCF_017590135.1 Pyrgilauda ruficollis
CCAAGGTCCCTTCCAACCCTAACAATTCAATGACTCTGTGACCATTTGCCATTAATTTTGCAAATTTTTAGTATTTTCTTAACTGTAGCTTAATGTTATCAAACCCTGCTGAAGAAAAAGGAGTGTTTAAAGATGCCATTAGACCAGTTCAATCACAAGAAGAATAGCAATGTTTATTGTTACAGCAACAATCTTTACTCATGTCCTGTAACTTCACCTACATAAATAGTTTTACAATCTTTCAGCCTGTGGTCAAGCCTTTGAGTAAGATAAAGTGGCAAAGTTTTGCTGAAATTACTGCTATTTCATGCAAGATGATGAATACAATTATAAGATAGCTAATAAATAGAGTTTCAAGTGCATATTCATTTTAAGTGTTTATAAAATCATATTTTAAACAAAAATGCTTTCTCAAATCAAAAATCCATTAAATATGGTTAGTTCAGTATATATTTTCAGTAGTGTATTTCCATGTATTTTCATTTTCAGAAGTGCTGACTCAAGGCCAAAGCCCCAAATCTGAAGAAATTTTGACTCAGACCTGAATACTGAATTACATTTATAGAATGTGAATTAAATGGTCATGGGCTGGCAGCCAGACTTGCAGGAGTTTCAGCTGCAAAGCAGAGGCTAATAGGAGTTATCAGCTATAATACGTGTCATTAATAGTGCAGGAGCTATTTTGAGCCATATACAAGCTGACACAGAGCCAGATCTGCCCTTGTCTTTAGTGATACTGCTGTTCCCAATAGCTGCTGCCCCCATGGTATCCTATAAAAACAGTTTGTAAATCTCTGCTTTAAACTACTTAGGTTGTATTTGTTACCTGCAGACTGAGTGTGGTAACAAAATGTCCTCCTTCATGGACAAGTAAGC
>NW_024528347.1:0-876 GCF_017590135.1 Pyrgilauda ruficollis
ATTTGGGGATTTTGGGGAAATATTTGGAATTTTGGGGGGATTTTTGTTGGAATTTTGGGACTTTAATGGGAATTTTGGGGGAATTTGGGAGAGTTTTGGGGTTTTATTGGGAATTTTGGGGGAATTTTGGGATTTGGGGGAATTTTGGGGGGAAATTTCGGGGATTTGAGGGAAATTTTGGGGAATTTTTGGCAAATTTTTGGGGGAATTTTGGGTGAATTTTGGAGAAATTTTGGAAGGAAATTTTGGGGGAATTTCGGAGGAATTTTGGGTAAATTTTTGTCCAGAATTTGGGGGAATTTTGGCGTAATTTTGGAAAAATTTTGTGGGAAGTTTCGGGTGAATTTTGGGGGGAAATTTTGGGAGAATTTTGGAGAAATTTGGGGGGAATTTTGGGTGAACCTCGGGCGAATTCTGTGCGAAATTTGGGTGAATTTTAGGGAATTTTGGGAAAAATTTGGGGAAATTTCAGAGAAAATTTAAGCAAATTTTGAATTAATTTTGAAGGATTTTTGGGTGAATTTTGGGGAAATTTCGGGTGAATTTGGAGGAAATTTTGGGAGAATTTGGGGGAAATTTTGGGAGAATTTTGGGTGAATTTTGTGGTGAGTTTTGACGAAAATTTTGGGCAAATTCTTAGGAAATTTTGTGTTAATTTTGGGTGAACTCGATGAAATTTTGGGTGAATTTTTGGGAAAATTTTGGGCGAATTTTGGCCAAATTTTTTTGGGAATTTTTTTTGGGAATTCCCTCTGAATTTTGGGGTGAATTTTCTGGAAATTCCCCTCGAATTTTGTCAATAATTCTCTTTTTTTTCTCTCTTTCTCTTTCTCCTCCCCCTCCCTTTGGCCCCTCCCCCTCCCTTTGGCCCCTCCC
>NW_024528348.1:0-876 GCF_017590135.1 Pyrgilauda ruficollis
ATCAATTTCATCCAGCCTTGAGTGAGTTCATCTCGTGAAAGAACCCTCAAAAAGACCCTCATGGATGAGACTGAGCCCACCTTCCCCTCCCATGGGGGCTTGTGGGGTCTTTCACCACCCCCCAACAGCTTCTGGATGGAGAGGGGCTGCCAGGGTGTTCCAGGGGCAGCTCACCCCCTGTGCCTCTAACCCCTCTCATTGCAGCTCGCAGTCAGCTCTGAAAACACACCCTGAGTTTTATTTAAGCCTGTGCACTTTAAGCCTGGCCTGGTTTTTGGCTGGGACTCAGTTCATTAGGCCCTGCCTGAAAATTGGTGGGAAAACTGAGTGAGTTTAAAGCTCCAGAATTATCCCAAAGTGACCCTGTGGATCATGTCTAGATGGGAGAGGGAGGAGCAGAAATGAGGTGACCCAGCAGTTTAGGGGCTGAATGTGGTTTCTGTCCCAAACAGGGACAGCCCTGAGCTGTCCATTCCTTCCCCAAAAAATCCCAAAGATTCCATTCTCTGGCTCTGCACTGATTCTCCATCTCCCCTGTGCTCTACAGGACCCTTATTTTGCACCTTCTTTTTTCTGTTTTTATTAAAAATTTAAAGCATTGCCCATTTCCCTCTGCCCAGCAGCCTCCTCTGGGAATATCCTCTGGAGAAATGAACAGAGCCGTTGTTGGATAGACCACAAACAACAATTTTTATCTGTGTTATGACTCTGAAATTGTCCAGAGTTTAACAGGGAAGGCTTGGTGGGCCTGGGAGGAGCAGAAAGGTCTCTGCTCCCTCAAAGAAGCTTTGATTTATGTCAGGGAAGGTTTCTCCAAGCTCCGTGGAGCAGGAGAGAGGTGATGCTCTGAAACCTCTCAAAACTCCAAGTCCTTTG
>NW_024528349.1:0-876 GCF_017590135.1 Pyrgilauda ruficollis
CTCCCTGCTGTCACCTTCTGTGTCCCCTCCCCTTCAGGATCTGTCACCTCTCACTACCCTGTGGGAGATGCCACCACCCCTGTGCTGTCCCCTGCCTGATGCCACCACCCTGTCCCCTCCCCTTTAGGATCTGTCACCTCACTGTCCCCTCCCCTTAGGGACCTGCCACCTCTCACTGTGCCCTCCCCTTTAGGACTTGTCACCTCTCTGTGTTCCCTCTCCTTAAGGAGCTGCCACTGTCCCTGTCCCCTCCCCTCAGGGACATGTCCCCTCCCCTGTCCTGTCGCCATCAGGAGCTGTCACCTCTGGTGGCACTGCCACTGTCCCTGTCCCCTTCCCTGGGGACCTGTCCCCATCAGGAGCTGTCACCTCTGGTGGCACTGCCACTGTCCCTGTCCCCTCTCTGTGGGCACCTGGCTCTGTGCTGTCCCCTGTGGGGAGATGCCACCACCCCTGTCCTGTCACCTGCAGGGACCTGGCGCTGTCCCTGTCCTGTCCCCTGTCACCACTCCTGTCCTGTCACCTGCAGGCACCTGGCTCTGTCCCTGTCCTGTCCCATGTGGGGAGATGCCACCACCCCTGTCCTCTCCTGTCCCCTGCCACCACCCCTGTCCTGTCACCCGCAAGGCCCTGGCTCTGTCCCTGTCCTGTCCCCTGCCACTGTCCCTGTCCTGTCACCAGTGAGGACCTGGATCTGTCCCTGTCCCCAAATTCCCCCTGGAACACCCCAAATCCCTCTGGAACACCCCAAATCCACCCTGGAACACCCCATATCTGGTCTGGAACACCCCAAATCCCCCTGGAACACCCCAAATACCTCCTGGAACATCCCAAACCCCTCTGGAACCCTCCAAATCCCACCTGGAACACCCCAAA
>NW_024528350.1:0-876 GCF_017590135.1 Pyrgilauda ruficollis
CCAGCCCCATAGTCTGGCATGGGCACAAGCAGCAGCCACTCACTGCACTGCTCACACCACTACCAAATGTGTTTCCATTTGATACATATTTTCCCCTTTGAATCTTCACAGTAAAAACAAAAGCTTTAAAAGCAGAGATTAGGAACTAAGTTGATATCCATGTCAGCATCAAGAGCCTCATTTCAGTGAATAACTGCTAAACTGAATTTAAATTCTCTACTCAAGGAGGAAGGCTCCTCATTTCATACCCCAAGTATCATGTTGCTGCAGCCCATTTGCACAGGAATTAATGTCTCGGGCTCCAGCATTTGCCCTCCTCCACAGATCCCTCCTCTCGAATCTATCAGATGCTGAAAATCACATTAATATGAATCAGCTTCACGGTAGCTTGTTTCTAAATACAGAATGCTGACATGTCACCTGCACAGTGTGCCTGACACGCCGTCAGCTCCATAACGAGCCTGAGCACACGCAGATAAGGTAATTTGCAGAACTGTGTCATAAACTGCATTCATTTGGATTCAGAGCCTCGTCCCTGCTCTGCCCACTGGTATTTCTCCAAAAATTCCCAACCTACTGCACCTGTCAAACAGCAGCAATTTTTAAAATCAAGAAACTGTCATAAAAATATTTGCTGGGTCCCCTCCCATGTAGAAGGGCCACCCACAGTCACAGGTTTGTGGCTGTCAGCCCTAAACCAGTGCAGACCACAAGGTCCAACACTCTCCTGGAGAGCAGGCTGGGAATGCAGAGAGCATCTCCTCCAGGATGTAGGAACCCAGTGTGGTGTCAGTCCCTGCCTAGCTGCGGTCACAGATGGATGGGCAGGGGGGCAAGGGAAGGACACAGAGCCAGGGGGCACAAGCAGAGCCCATG
>NW_024528351.1:0-886 GCF_017590135.1 Pyrgilauda ruficollis
GCTGTGTGAGGGGCTTTCTTGATCCAACGAGGAGAGGATGTCTTCTTCCAACTGCTCCAGCTCCTCTGCCTTGATGTGCAGAAGGGGCTTCGAAGCATCCTCAGGCTCTGGGCACAGCACCGTGCTCTGGGTGCATTGCCCTGCCAGCCGGCAAGTTCCCCTCTCCTCACAGGTCCCTCCAGACGAAGATGAAGCGGACGAGCCTGAGGTTTCCTCAGCCTCTGAGGTGGGGAAAAGCTCATTAGGCCCCTCGTCCCAGGGATGTCCGTCCATGACACAAGCCACTGCCTCTGCCTTTTTCTCTTTCAATGGGGCACTCGACATGCTCCATGGGTCGCTGTCCCCGTCTCCTGTAGCCTCTGGGTCTGGGAGCTCTTCTTCGTCCCACTTCTCGTCTGGCTCCTTTAGAGAAGTGTCCCTGGGCCATGAGCTGTCAGAGGTAGAGCATGGCTCTGCACTCAGGCCTGGAGACAGGAGCTCAGAGGAGTTTCCTGTTTCTCCTGTGGAGCCTGCAGTCAAGCTGGGAGTGCTGGGCAGCACCTGGGGCTCTGCATCTGCCTCTTGGCAGAGACTTGCATGGCCCTGGGTGCAGGTGGACTTGATGAATGTGTCTTCACGCAGGCACAGAGCAAGGTCTCTAAACAGGCTTCTGGATGTTTTGCCACCGTGCCCTTCCTGCACCTCAGTGAGCTCCTCCATCTCAGTGTCCCCCCGGTGCTCCCAGGCAGGCTGGGTCCCTGTGCGGAGCTGCACGCCACCCGCAGGTCGCAGGGGTGGCAGGCGATGGCCCTGCCTTGCTCCTGACCCTTGCCAGGCTCTTTCGTCTGTGCTGTCTGGGGAAGGTGTTTCCTGGATCCTGTCAGCAGCCATAGAGCCCCATGGAGAA
>NW_024528352.1:0-876 GCF_017590135.1 Pyrgilauda ruficollis
GAAAACAGGCAGCAACGCGTGAGTTGTTTTTTCTTCAGAAATCTTAAGTTTTTTTTTTTTTTTTCCTTTTCAGTTTCCTTGCTCTTGTTCGGAATTGTCTAAAAGCTGCTTCCCTTTATTCTTAAAGATTGCATGTTTTTATCACCGAGGTGAATTTTCCTTGTTTATGTCTTCATACCATGTCTTAATTGACTGATGTATTGACATTTTCCATGTCTTAGCAGTGGGGACTGGGGCTTTTGTAGTGGCACAAATATCCCGGTGCTTGAGGAAAGGATTCTGTGTCCGGTTTGGAATGGCGGGATTCACTGCGGCCCCCGGACTGACGAGCTGCCTGTGCGATAAAACAAAGGAAATTCCTATAGGAATTTGTGGCTGGTTTATTTTTTTCCTTTGTTGTTCGTTTTGTGATTTAAAGGCAGGAATAGAATTTGGGCATGTTATGGAGGAGAGCTCTGCTGAAGCTGTTCTCCCGTTGCTGCATAAATACAGCAGTGGGGGGTGAGTGACAGAGTGGACAATTCCCACCAGAAGCCATCATTTCTCCAGCGACAACAAAATCCTTTGGGTTTGTCGGTCAGGCCGTGACAAGCAGATATTTTCCTGCTCCCTGCACTGGGGGCAGGGATGGTGGTTTAAGGACTCATCCGCCTCTGGGAAGAGGGAGATGCAAGGTAACACAGGATGGAGCAGGACTTCACAGTGGGAATGGGGCTGTTTTGGGATTAGGAGCTCATCAGGTTATGCTGCTCTCTGGCTTCCAGCAACACCTTGGGCTGCAAGAGGCCCCTGGGAACAGAAGGAAGGCAAAGAAAAGGGTGGGATATCTCCTGGAAGGGCAGAGCAGGGCCCTGGATTTTTAAATCCAGAAACAAG
>NW_024528353.1:0-876 GCF_017590135.1 Pyrgilauda ruficollis
ACTGGCCCGAGAAAAACAATTTAATAGATGATCTTCTAGCAGCCACTCAGATGAGGGAAGCATGTGTTGCCTGGATCGTAAGCCTTTTGAATTTCCTAGGGGCTCCAGGGATACAGAGTATCAAAGAAAAAGGCACAGGTGGTGAAACAGAAGGTAATCTACCTGGGGTATGAGGTCAATGCTGGGCAAAGGACTCTGTAGTCACTAACCTTGTGAACCCAGCTTCTTTTTTCAGGGGGATCAAGGAGAAGCAGTACACCACGATTGCCTAGAGACCATTGAAGCTACTTCCTCCAGCTGCCCAGACTTGAAGGACACTCCTTTGGACGATGCAGAGACCTGGTTCACTGACGGGAGTAGCTACGTTGCCAGTGGAAAATGACACGCTGGATATGCAGTCACTACCTGCAGAGAGGTAATAGAATTCAGACCCTTACCAACAGGAACCTCTGCGCAGAAGGCTGAGATAATTGCACTGACCCGTGCCTTGGAAATGGCAAAAGGAAAGAGAATAAACATCTATACAGACTCGAGGTATGCACTCGGAGATGTGCACGCACATGGAGCCATCTGGAGAGAGAGGGGACTGCTGACCTCACAAGGAAAGAACATCAAACATGAGCAAGAGAAAATCCAACTGCTGGAAGCAGTTCAGCTGCCTGAAAAGGTAGCAATTATGCATATTAAGGCACACCAGAGAGTGAGCTCAGTATTGGAGGAAGGAATTGAACAGGCAGATAGAGAAGCAAAGGAAGCAGCAAAAGGTGAGGTAACTACTGAAGGAGCCCTAATTTCAGATGGACAAATTTCCCTTGAAGGTAAGCCAGAATATAATAAGAAAGGTAGAAAACTAATCAAAGACCAAAAAGGGACAGA
>NW_024528354.1:0-875 GCF_017590135.1 Pyrgilauda ruficollis
CCTCTTCCTCCCCCTCCTCCTCCTCCTTCCTCTTCATTGTCTTGGTCCTTTTTCTTGTCCTAGTCCTGGTCCTGGCCCTGACCTGGTACTTGTCCTTGTCCTGGTCCTCCTCCTGGTCCTTGTCCTGGTCCTCATCCCAGTCCTTTTCCTGGTCCTGGTCCTCGCCCTGGCTCTTGTCCTGGTCCTGGTCCTGATCCTGGTCTTCCTCCTCTTCCTCCTCTCCCACTCCCTGTGACCCGTCTCTGCCTGTGTCGATTCCCCCAGAACAACAAGATCCAGACGATGCACGAGGACACGTTCTGTGACAGCCAGGAGCAGGGCCAGATCCGCCGGGCGCTCGAGGACATCCGCCTGGACGGGAACCCCATCAACCTGAGCCTCTTCCCCAACGCCTTCTTCTGCCTGCCCCGCCTGCCCACCGGCCGCTTCTCCTGAGCCCCCGGAGCTGCAAACACAGGAAAGTGTTCCCAGATCCCATCCCAGAGCGCTCAGATCCTGCTGCTCCACTGAAAATGTGATTAAAGCAGGGGTGTTCCACACCGGGGTGAGCTCGGTGCTGGGGCAAAGAGATAAAATAAAAATAAAATAAAATAAAGATTTGAAAATGCATTCAAAGCCTTGTTCTTGGCAGCGAGAGCAGCTGGGAGCCCTCACCCAGCCCCAGCCCAGCAGCTTGGCTTGGATTTGCAAAGATGGGATTTCCCTGTGCCCCGTTTCTTCCTCCATTCCCTCCAGGGAGATCCCGAGATCCTGGTCAGGGTGTCCTGGCCAGGGACCAGCAGCCCCAGGGAGGTGACACTTCGAGACCTCAGGTGTGATCTGTCCCCAGGTCCAGCTGTGCAGCTCCAGGGAGGTGTGGCACATCCAGGTGTGAC
>NW_024528355.1:0-6301 GCF_017590135.1 Pyrgilauda ruficollis
ACCCCAAAAAGGGGGACCCCAAAAAGGAGATCCCAAATCCCAAAAAATTGGGGAGCCACATGTGGGGTGACCCCGAAATTTGGGATCCCAATTTGGGAGAACCCCAAAATTTGGGATCCCAAATCCCCCGAAAGGGGGGATTCCAAATCCACCAGGGATCCTAAAAAATCGGGGACCCAGACATGGGGTGACCCCCAAATTTGGGATCCCAATTTAGGGGGAGCCCCCAAAATTTGGGATCCCATTTTGGGGGAAACCTCAATAAGGTGAGCCCCCCAAAAAGAGAGACCCTCAATATTAAGGGGATCCCAAAAGTGAGACCCCCCAAATTTGTGGTGATTTCGGTGGGGTGACCCCGAAATTTGGGATCTTGACATGGGGTGACCCCAATGGGGAGTGGGACCCCAAAATTGGGGACCCCAATATCAGGGGAGTCCTCAATTTGGGGGGGATCCCACCATGAGGGGGACCCTGACACGAGGGGGGGTCCAAGGCACGGTGCACCCCAAAACAAGGGGGGTGCAATGCACAGGAGACCCCAACATGGGGGGGACCCCAAAACGGGGAGACCCCAAAACAAACGGGGAGACCCCAAAACAAATGGGGAGACCCCAAAACAAACCGGGAGACCCCAAAACAAATGGGGAGACCCCAAAACAAACCGGGAGACCCCAAAACAAATGGGGAGACCCCAAAACAAACCGGGAGACCCCAAAACAAATGGGGAGACCCCAAAACAAACCGGGAGACCCCAAAACAAATGGGGAGACCCCAAAACAAGGGGGGTGCAATGCACAGGAGACCCCAACACGGGGGGACCCCAAAACGGGGAGACCCCAAAACAAGGGGAGGACCCCAAAACAAGGGGGCAGCGATGCACAAGGAGCTGTATCTGAAACATGGAGCACACAGGGAGTTTTTAGGGGGTTCAAGGATTTTTTGGGGGGGGGTCCAGGAGGCCTCAGGGGATTTTGGGGTCCCCTCCTTGACCCCCCCTGTGCCCCCCAAGTCCTCTCAGGGTGGGGGACACCGGACGCTGCTCTACGGCCACGCCATCCTGCTGAGACACTCTCACAGCGGCATGGTGAGTCTGGGGGGGCTCTGAGGAGGTTTGGGGGGGCCACCAGGGTTTTGGGGGGCTCTGGGGGGTTTTGGGGACCCCCCAATAACCGCGTGTCCCCCCCAGTACCTGAGCTGCCTGACCACCTCCCGCTCGGTCACCGACAAGCTGGCCTTCGACGTGGGGCTGCAGAAGGATGCAGCAGGTAAAGGGGGGGACCCCGAGGGTTCCTGGGGAGCCCCCCAGGTGGGGAGGGGGTGGTTTTGGGGTCCCCCCCGCGGTTTTTGGGGTGCTGATTTGGGGTGTGCCCCAAGGTGAGGCGTGCTGGTGGACGATGCACCCGGCGTCCAAGCAGCGCTCGGAGGGGGAGAAGGTTCGGGTGGGAGACGACCTGATCCTGGTCAGCGTGTCCTCGGAGAGATACCTGGTGAGACCTGGGGACACCTGGGGACACCTGGGGACACCTGGGACACCTGGGACACCTGGGGACACCTGGGACATCTGGGGACATGGGGGGACATGGGGACATGGGGACACGGGAATCCCCCCAGGCCCTGACCTGATCCTGGTCAGCGTGTCCTCAGAGAGATACCTGGTGAGACCTGGGGACACCTGGGGACACCTGGGACACCTGGGACATCTGGGGACACCTGGGACATCTGGGGACATGGGGGGACATGGGGACATGGGGACACGGGAATCCCCCCAGGCCCTGACCTGATCCTGGTCAGCGTGTCCTCGGAGAGATACCTGGTGAGACCTGGGGACACCTGGGACATCTGGGGACATGTGGGGACACCTGGGACATCTGGGACACCTGGGGACATGGGGGGACATGGGGGGACATGGGGACATGGGGATCTGCACACGCCCTGACCTGATCCTGGTCAGCGTGTCCTCGGAGAGATACCTGGTGAGACCTGGGGACACTGGGGACACCTGGGACACCTGGGACACCTGGGGACATGGGGGGACATGGGGGGACATGGGGACATGGGGACATGGGGATCCCCACACGCCCTGACCTGATCCTGGTCAGCGTGTCCTCGGAGAGATACCTGGTGAGACCTGGGGACACCTGTGCTCACCTGGGGACACCTGGGACACCTGGGACACCTTGGACACCTGGGGACACCTGGGACACCTGGGGACACCTGTGCTCACCTGGGGACACGTGTCCCACCCGTGTCCCACCCGTGTCTCACCCATGTCCCACCCGTGTCCCCCCTGTCCCAGCACCTCTCCACGGCCTCCGGGGAGCTGCAGGTGGACGCCTCCTTCATGCAGACCCTGTGGAACATGAACCCCATCTGCTCGGGCTCCGAGGAAGGTGACACCTGAGGCACCCCAAATTTGGGTGGGGGGGGTCCTTTGGGGTGTCCCCAACACCCTGACCCCTTCCCCGAAATGTCCCCTCAGGTTTTGTCACCGGCGGCCACGTCATGCGCCTGTTCCACGGCCACATGGACGAGTGCCTGACCCCCACGGCCCCCGAGCAGGGCGAGGAGCGCAGGTGGGGCTGTCCCCAATTTGTCCCCCGAATTTGGGGTGGGGAGGGGTCCCCAACTAGCTGTGACCCCCTCCCCACCCTTTGTCACCTCCCAGCAGCGTTGTCAACTACGAGGGTGGCGCCGTGTGCGCCCACGCCAGGTCCCTGTGGCGCCTGGAGCCCCTGCGCATCAGGTACGGGGACACGTGGGGACACGGGGTGTCACCACCCCCTGAGGACACTGGGGACACTCTGGGGGGTCCCCCCCGTGGAGCCCCGGTGGGGGTTTGGGGTCCTGGAGTGTCCCCAAGATGTGTCGCTGTGTCATCGTGTCCTGTCCGGGTGTCACCTGTCAGCGTGTCCGGGTGTCCCCATGTCCCTGTGGCACATCAGCCTGTGTCTCCTGTGTCACCCCATGTCCCCATGACCCGTCCTGTGTCCCCTGTGTCACCCCGTGTCCCTGTGACACATCTGCATGTCCTCAGCCTGTGTCCCCTGTGTTCCCTGTGTCACCCCATGTCCCCATGACCCATCCCTGTGTCCCCATGACCCATCCCCGTGTCCCCTGTGTCACCCCATGTCCCTGTGACACATCTGCTTGTCCTCAGCCTGTGTCCCCTGTGTCCCCCCATGTCCCCTCCCTGTGTCCCCATGACCCATCCCCGTGTCCCCTGTGTCACCCCATGTCCCTGTGACCCATCCCGTGTCCCCTGTGTCCCCCCATGTCCTCATG
Organism: Pyrgilauda ruficollis; assembly: GCF_017590135.1. NCBI lineage: Eukaryota > Metazoa > Chordata > Aves > Passeriformes > Passeridae > Pyrgilauda > Pyrgilauda ruficollis. The sequence goes on from NW_024528355.1 coordinate 3,283, forward strand.
TCCCTATCTCGTGTCCCCATGACCCATCCCGTGTCCCCTGTGTCACCCCATGTCTTCATGTCCCCATCCCTGTGTCCCCTGTGTCGCCCCGTGTCCCCATGTCCCTATCCCCTGTCCCCATGACCCATCCCTGTGTCCCCATGACCCATCCCCATGTCCCCATGTCCCCATCCCGTGTCCCAGCCCCCCGGGGTGACAGCAGTGTCCCCTGTGTCCCTCAGCTGGAGCGGGAGCCACCTGCGTTGGGGACAGCCCTTCCGCCTGCGCCACGTCACCACCGGCCGCTACCTGGCGCTGACCGAGGCCACCGGGCTGGCCATGGTGGAGGCCAGCGCGGCCAACACGCGCGTGGCCACCTTCTGCTTCCGGGCCTCCAAGGTGGGAGTGTCACTGCATGTCCCCAGCCCTGTCCCCATCCATGTCCCCAACCCTGTCCCCAACCCTGTCCCCATCCCTGTCCCCATCCCTGTCCCCATCCATGTCCCCATCCCTGTCCCCACCGTGACTAAGATTGGTCTTTGGGGGATGTTTGGGGTCTTTGAGGGTTAATGAGGATTTCTGGGGTCTTTTGGGGTCCCCAAAACGTGCTGGGGTGGCTCTGGGGGGGCTTTGGGGGGAGTTTTGGGGGGTTTTGAGAGCCCTAAGATTGGTCTTTGGGGGATGTTTGGGGTCTTTGAGGGTTAATGAGGATTTCTGGGGTCTTTTGGGGTCCCCAAAACGTGCTGGGGTGGCTCTGGGGGGGCTTTGGGGGGAGTTTTGGGGGGTTTTGAGAGCCGGGGGTATCCGAGGGGGTCTGGGGTGTCGTTAGGGTGGTCCTGGTGGTCTGACCCCCCCCCCTCCCCAGGAGCCTGGACAGCCTCCAGGGCCGCCCCCGGGGGTCTCCGCCGCCCCCCCTGCCCATCGCCGGCGTCATCCTGAGCCTGCGGGACCTGATCGGGTACCTGGAGCCGCCGCCCCCCGAGCTGCGGCACGAGCAGCGCCAGGGCCGCCTGCGGGCGCTGCGGGCCCGCCAGAGCCTCTTCCAGCAGGAGGTGCGACCCCCGGGACCCCTCCCCACAGCCGGGAGGGGCTGCACTCGGGGTTACAGGGTTACACTGGGGGTTAAAGGGTTAAACTCGGGGTTAAAGGGTTAAACTCGGGGAGTTAAAGGGTTAAACCTGTGCCCCGGGGTGCCAGGTCCAGGTGATCTGGAGCCTCTTCCAGCAGGAGGTGCGACCCCCGGGACCCCTCCCCAGAGCCGGGAGGGGCTGCACTCGGGGTTACAGGGTTACACTGGGGGTTAAAGGGTTAAACTCGGGGGTTAAAGGGTTAAACCTCTGCCCCAGGGGGAGTTTGGGGGCATTTTGAGGTGATCTGGGGCTGCCAGAGCCTCTTCCAGCAGGAGGTGCGACCCCCGGGACCCCTCCCCAAAGCTGGGAGGTCACAGTGGGGTCGTGCAGGTTCTGGGAGGTGGCACAGAGTGGGATGGGGGGGGGGTCCCAGTTTGGGGGTCCCAGGATGCTGGTGGGTGGTCCCAGGGTGTCTGTCCCAGTTTGGGGGTCCTGGGGGTCCCACGGGGGGGTCTGACAGCCCCCCCGGGCCGCAGGGGATGCTGACCCTGGTGCCAGTTTGGGGGTCCCAGGGTGGGTGTCCCGGGGGGGATCTGGGGGGTGTCCCAGGGTGGGTGTCCCAGGTTGGGGGTCCCGGGGGGGACCTGGGGGGGTCTCAGCCCCCCGGCCCGCAGGGCATGCTGACCCTGGTGCCAGTTTGGGGGTCCCAGGTTGGGGGTCCCAGGGGGGTCTCACAGCCCCCGGCCCGCAGGGCATGCTGACCCTGGTGCTGAGCTGCATCGACCGCCTGAGCGCCTACAGCACCGCGGCGCAGTTCGGGGAGGCCGCGGGCGAGGAGGCGGCGGCCGCCTGGAAGGAGATCGTCAACCTGCTCTACGAGCTGCTGGGTGGGGCCCGGGGGCAGATCCGGGGGGCTGGGGGGCAGATATGGGGGCGGTGTCTGTGACCCCCCGGTGGGTCTGGGGTCCGCAGGCATCCTGGAGGTGCTGTACTGCGTGCTGATCGAGAGCCCCGAGGTGCTGAACATCATCCAGGAGAACCACATCAAGTCCATCATCTCCCTGCTCGACAAGCACGGCCGCAACCACAAGGTGCGCGGGGCTGCCGGCCCGGGTGGGCTCAGGTGGGCCAGAGCCCCGAGGTGCTGAACATCATCCAGGAGAACCACATCAAGTCCATCATCTCCCTGCTCGACAAGCACGGCCGCAACCACAAGGTGCGCGGGGCTGCCGGCCCGGGTGGGCTCAGGTGGGCCCAGGTGGGCCCAGGTGTGCCCCCAGGTGGGCCCAGGTGGGCTCAGGTGTGCCCTCAACTATCCCCAGGTGGGCTCAGGTGGGCCCAGGTGGGCTCAGGTGTGCACAGGTGGGCTCAGGTGTGCTCAGGTGTGCCCCCAGGTGTGCCCTCAACTATCCCCAGGTGTGCTCAGGTGTGCCCACGTGGGCCCAGGTGTGCACAGGTGTGCCCAGGTGGTCTCAGGTGTGCACAGGTGTGCCCCCAGGTGTGCCCTCAGGTGGGCCCAGGTGGGCTCAGGTGTGCACAGGTGGGCACAGGTGGGCACAAGTGTGCCTCCAGGTGTGCCCAGGTGTGCCCAGGTGTGCTCAGGTGTGCCCCCAGGTGTGCCCTCAGCTATCCCCAGGTGGGCTCAGGTGTGCCCAGGCGTGTCCCCAGCTGTGTCCCCAGCCATGCCCAGGTGTTCCCAGCTGTGCCCAGCTGTCCCCAGGTGTCCCCAGCTGTCCCCAGCCATGCCCAGCTGTCCCCAGGTGTCCCCAGGTGTCCCCAGCTGTCCCCAGGTGTCCCCTGCTGTGCCCAGCCGTGCCCAGGTGCCCCCAGCCATGCCCAGCTGTCCCCAGGCGTGTCCCCAGCTGTGCCCAGCTGTGCCCAGCCATGCCCAGGTGTTCCCAGCTGTCCCCAGGCGTGCCCAGCTGTACCCAGGTGTCCCCAGGTGTCCCCAGCTGTCCCCAGGTGTCCCC
>NW_024528355.1:7470-22644 GCF_017590135.1 Pyrgilauda ruficollis
GGGGCTTCTGGGGGGCTGGTAACCCTCCTGGGGGGCTGGGAACCCTCCTGGGGGGGTTTGTGGGGCTGGGAACCCTCCTGGGGGGCTTCTGGGGGGTTGAGAACCCTCCTATAGGGCTGGGGGGATTCTGTGGTTCTGGGGTCCCTCTCCCTCAGGGTCTCGTGGATCTCTCCCTTGGATCTGACCCCTGCTATAGGGCTGGGGTCTCTCCTGTGGGTCTGGGGTCTCTCCTGTGGATCTGGCCCTGCTGTGGGTGTGACCCCGCTGTGGCTCTGGGGTCTTTGTGGTTGGTCTGGGGTCCCTGTGGTGGGTCTGGGGTCCCTGTGGTGGGTTTGGGGTCCCTGCGGTGGGTCTGGGGTTCCTGTGGTGGGTCTGGGGTCTCTCTGGTGGGTCTGGGGTCCCCGCGGTGGGTCTGGGGTCCCTGCGGTGGCTGTGACCCACTGGTGGGTCTGTGGTCTCTCTGGTGGGTCTGGGGTCCCCGCGGTGGCTGTGACCCCCCCCGGTGGCTCTGGGGTCCCTGCGGTGGGTCTGACCCCCCTCCCGTGAGTCTGGGGTCCCCGCGGAGGCTGTGACCCCCCTGTGGTGGGTCTGGGGTCCCCCCTGCGGTGGGTCTGGGGTCCCTGCGGTGGCTCTGGGGTCCCTGTGGTGGGTCTGTGGTCTCTCTGGTGGGTCTGGGGTCCCTGCCGTGGGTCTGTGGTCTCTCTGGTGGGTCTGGGGTCCCCATGGTGTCTCTGGGGTCCCTGTGGTGGGTCTGTGGTCTCTCTGGTGGGTCTGGGGTCCCCGCGGTGTCTGTGACCCCCCGGTGGGTCTGGGGTCCCTGTGGGGGTCTGTGGTCTCTCCGGTGGGTCTGGGGTCCCTGCGGAGGCTGTGACCCCCCCCGGTGTCTGTGGGGTCCCTGTGGTGGGTCTGTGGTCTCTCCCGTGGGTCTGGGGTCCCCGCGGTGGCTGTGACCCCCGGTGGGTCTGGGGTCCCTGTGGGGGTCTGTGGTCTCTCCGGTGGGTCTGGGGTCCCTGCGGAGGCTGTGACCCCCCCCGGTGTCTGTGGGGTCCCTGTGGTGGGTCTGTGGTCTCTCTGGTGGGTCTGGGGTCCCCGCGGTGTCTGTGACCCCCCGGTGGGTCTGGGGTCCGCAGGCATCCTGGAGGTGCTGTACTGCGTGCTGATCGAGAGCCCCGAGGTGCTGAACATCATCCAGGAGAACCACATCAAGTCCATCATCTCCCTGCTCGACAAGCACGGCCGCAACCACAAGGTGCGCGGGGCTGCCGGCCCGGGTGGGCTCAGGTGGGCTCAGGTGGGCCCAGGTGTGCCCCCAGGTGGGCCCAGGTGGGCTCAGGTGTGCCCTCAACTATCCCCAGGTGGGCTCAGGTGGGCCCAGGTGGGCTCAGGTGTGCACAGGTGGGCTCAGGTGTGCTCAGGTGTGCCCCCAGGTGTGCCCTCAACTATCCCCAGGTGTGCTCAGGTGTGCCCACGTGGGCCCAGGTGTGCACAGGTGTGCCCAGGTGGTCTCAGGTGTGCACAGGTGTGCCCCCAGGTGTGCCCTCAGGTGGGCCCAGGTGGGCTCAGGTGTGCACAGGTGGGCACAGGTGGGCACAAGTGTGCCTCCAGGTGTGCCCAGGTGTGCCCAGGTGTGCTCAGGTGTGCCCCCAGGTGTGCCCTCAGCTATCCCCAGGTGGGCTCAGGTGTGCCCAGGCGTGTCCCCAGCTGTGTCCCCAGCCATGCCCAGGTGTGCCCAGGTGTGTCCCCAGGCATGCCCAGCTGTCCCCAGCCATGCCCAGGTGTTCCCAGCTGTGCCCAGCTGTCCCCAGGTGTCCCCAGGTGTGCCCAGCTGTGCCCAGCCGTGCCCAGCTGTCCCCAGGTGTGTCCCCAGCCGTGCCCAGGTGTCCCCAGCCATGCCCAGGCATGTCCCCAGCTGTCCCCAGCTGTCCCCAGGTGTCCCCAGGTGTGCCCAGCTGTGCCCAGCCGTGCCCAGCTGTCCCCAGGTGTGTCCCCAGCTGTGCCCAGCTATGCCCAGGTGTGCCCAGGTGTGTCCCCAGCTGTGTCCCCAGCCATGCCCAGGTGTGCCCAGGTGTGTCCCCAGGCATGCCCAGCTGTCCCCAGCCATGCCCAGGTGTTCCCAGCTGTGCCCAGCTGTCCCCAGGTGTCCCCAGCTGTCCCCAGCTGTGCCCAGCCGTGCCCAGCTGTCCCCAGGTGTGTCCCCAGCTGTGCCCAGGCATCTCAGGTGTGCACAGGTGTGCCCCCAGGTGTGCCCTCAGGTGGGCCCAGGTGGGCTCAGGTGTGCACAGGTGGGCTCAGGTGTGCTCAGGTGTGCCCCCAGGTGTGCCCTCAACTATCCCCAGGTGTGCTCAGGTGTGCCCACGTGGGCCCAGGTGTGCACAGGTGTGCCCAGGTGGTCTCAGGTGTGCACAGGTGTGCCCCCAGGTGTGCCCTCAGGTGGGCCCAGGTGGGCTCAGGTGTGCACAGGTGGGCTCAGGTGTGCTCAGGTGTGCCCCCAGGTGTGCCCTCAACTATCCCCAGGTGTGCTCAGGTGTGCCCACGTGGGCCCAGGTGTGCACAGGTGTGCCCAGGTGGTCTCAGGTGTGCACAGGTGTGCCCCCAGGTGTGCCCTCAGGTGGGCCCAGGTGGGCTCAGGTGTGCACAGGTGGGCTCAGGTGTGCTCAGGTGTGCCCCCAGGTGTGCCCTCAACTATCCCCAGGTGTGCTCAGGTGTGCCCACGTGGGCCCAGGTGTGCACAGGTGTGCCCAGGTGGTCTCAGGTGTGCACAGGTGTGCCCCCAGGTGTGCCCTCAGGTGGGCCCAGGTGGGCTCAGGTGTGCACAGGTGGGCTCAGGTGTGCTCAGGTGTGCCCCCAGGTGTGCCCTCAACTATCCCCAGGTGTGCTCAGGTGTGCCCACGTGGGCCCAGGTGTGCACAGGTGTGCCCAGGTGGTCTCAGGTGTGCACAGGTGTGCCCCCAGGTGTGCCCTCAGCTATCCCCAGGTGGGCTCAGGTGTGCCCAGGCGTGTCCCCAGCTGTGTCCCCAGCCATGCCCAGGTGTTCCCAGCTGTGCCCAGGTGTCCCCAGGTGTCCCCAGCTGTCCCCAGCCATGCCCAGCTGTCCCCAGGTGTCTCCAGCTGTCCCCAGGTGTGTCCCCAGCCGTGCCCAGGTGTCCCCAGCCATGCCCAGGCATGTCCCCAGCTGTCCCCAGCTGTCCCCAGGTGTCCCCAGGTGTGCCCAGCTGTGCCCAGCCGTGCCCAGCTGTCCCCAGGTGTGTCCCCAGCTGTGCCCAGCCATGCCCAGGTGTGCCCAGGTGTGTCCCCAGCTGTGTCCCCAGCCATGCCCAGGTGTGCCCAGGTGTGTCCCCAGGCATGCCCAGCTGTCCCCAGCCATGCCCAGGTGTTCCCAGCTGTGCCCAGCTGTCCCCAGGTGTCCCCAGCTGTCCCCAGCCATGCCCAGCTGTCCCCAGGTGTCCCCAGGTGTCCCCAGCTGTCCCCAGGTGTCCCCTGCTGTGCCCAGCCGTGCCCAGGTGCCCCCAGCCATGCCCAGCTGTCCCCAGGCGTGTCCCCAGCTGTGCCCAGCTGTGCCCAGCCATGCCCAGGTGTTCCCAGCTGTCCCCAGGCGTGCCCAGCTGTACCCAGGTGTCCCCAGGTGTCCCCAGCTGTCCCCAGGTGTCCCCAGGTGTTCCCAGGTGTCCCCAGCTGTCCCCAGCTGTCCCCAGGTGTGTCCCCAGCCATGCCCAGCCTTGCCCAGGTGTCCCCAGGTGTGCCCAGCCGTGCCCAGCTGTCCCCAGGTGTCCCCAGCTGTCCCCAGGTGTCCCCAGGTGTTCCCAGGTGTCCCCAGCTGTCCCCAGCTGTCCCCAGGTGTGTCCCCAGCCATGCCCAGCCTTGCCCAGGTGTCCCCAGGTGTGCCCAGCCGTGCCCAGGTGCGCTGAGGCGCGTCCCCGCAGGTGCTGGACGTGCTGTGCTCGCTGTGCGTCTGCAACGCCGTGGCCGTGCGCTCCAACCAGAACCTGATCACCGAGAACCTGCTGCCGCGCCGCGACCTGCTGCTGCAGACCGGCCTGGTCAACTACGTCACCAGGTGGGCGGGGGTCCCGGGGGTCCCGGGGGTCCCGGGGGTCCGGGGAGGGGAGTTATGGGGGGTTTGGGGAGTTTGAGAGAGTCTGGAGGTTGTTGGGGTGCACCTGGAAGCTCTTGAGGTGTATCCAGGAGAGCTTGAGAGCTTCTGGAAGCTCTTGAGATGCTCCTGGAGGCCCCTGGGTGCCTTTGGGGTGGGATTTGGGGTTCTCATGGTGGGATTTGGGGTTCTCACGTTGGGATTTGGGGTTCTCATGGTGGGATTTGGGGTTCTCACGTTGGGATTTGGGGCTCTCATGGTGGGATTTGGGGTTCTCACATTGGGATTTGGGGTTCGCATGGTGGGATTTGGGGTTCTCACGTTGGGATTTGTGTTCTTCGGGTACAGTTTGGGGTTCTCATGGTGGGATTCGGGGTTCTCATGGTCTGATTTGGGGCTCTCATGGTGGGATTCGGGTCTCTCACGGTGGGATTTGGGGCTCTCATAGTGGGATTTGGGGTTTTTGGGGGTGGGATTTGGGGTTCTCACGGTGGGATTTGGGGTTCTTGAGGTGGGATTCGGGTCTCTCACGGTGGGATTTAGGGCTCTCACGTTGGGATTTGGGGTTCATGGGGTGGGATTCGGGTCTCTCATGGTGGGATTCGGGTCTCTCACGGTGGGATTCGGGTCCCTCACGGTGGGACTCGGGGTTCCCAACGGGGTGTCCCCCTTTTCTGGCAGCGTGCGCCCCAACCTGTTTGTGGGGACGGCGCCGGGCTCGACGCAGTTCCGCTGCTGGTACTTCGAGGTGGCCGTGGAGCGGGCCCAGCCCTTCGTCACCGCCGTGCCCACCCACCTGCGCGTGGGCTGGGGGGCGGCCGGGGGCTTCCGGCCCGCCCCGGGGGGCGGCGCAGGCTGGGGGGGCAACGGCGCCGGCGACGACCTCAACTCCTTCGCCTTCGACGGCCTCCACCTGTGGACAGGTGAGGAGGGGGCACCTGGGACCACCCCGGGACCACCCTGGGACCACCATGGGATCACTCTGGGAACCCTCTGGGACCACCCTGGGACCACCCCGGGACCACCCTGGGACCACTGTGGGATCACTCTGGGAACCCTCTGGGATCACCCCGGGAACCCTCTGGGACCACCCTGGGACCACCCTGGGACCACCCTGGGAACCCTCTGGGACCACCCTGGGAACCCCCTGGGACCACCCCGGGACCACCCTGGGACCACCATGGGATCACTCTGGGAACCCTCTGGGACCACCCTGGGACCACCCTGGGAACCCTCTGGGACCACCCTGGGAACCCTCTGGGACCACCCTGGGAACCCTCTGGGACCACCCTGGGAACCCTCTGGGACCACCCTGGGAACCCTCTGGGACCTCCTGGGACCCCCCTGGAAACCCTCTGGGAACCCTCTGGGACCACCCTGGGACCACCCAGTTCCCTCCAGGACCACCCTGGGACCCACCCTGGCACCACCCTTGGACCACCCAGGGATTGCCCCGGGACCACCCTGGGACCACCCCGTGACCCCTGACCCCTGTGCCCCCCCAGGGGGTGTCCCCAAGGCCGTGGGGTCACCCCAACGCCGGGCTCTGGCCGAGGGGGACGTGGTCAGCTGCTGTCCCCCTGTCCCCCCCGTGCCCCCTGACCCCTGTGCCCCCCCAGGGGGTGTCCCCAAGGCCGTGGGGTCACCCCAACGCCGGGCTCTGGCCGAGGGGGACGTGGTCAGCTGCTGCCTGGACCTGGGGGTCCCCAGCGCCTCCTTCCGCCTCAACGGGGCCCCGGTCCAGGGGGTCCTCGAGGGCTTCAACCTCGACACCCTCTTCAGCCCCGTGGCCAGCTTCTCGGCGGGGGTCCGGTGAGGGGGGGACACCCCCGAATTGGGGGGTGGGACCCCTGAAAGGGGGCTGGGAGGAGGCTGGGACCCCTAAAGTGGGGAGTGAGATCCTTAAAGTGGGGCTGGGAGGAGGTTGGGACCCCTAAAGTGGGGGGTGGGATCCTTAAAGAAGGGGGCTGAGTAGGTTTCGGGGAGGTTGGGATGTGGGTCCCTGTGGGGTCTTTGGGGTTTCCGTGGGTCTGGGGCTCACTCGGGTTTCTATGGGGTTTCTATGGGGTCTCTCTGGGTCCGGGTCTCACTCTGGGGTCTCTGTGGGTCCGGGTCTCACTCGGGCTCCCCCTTTCCCCCCAGGCTGCGCTTCCTGCTGGGGGCGTTCTGTGGGGTTTCTATGGGGTCCCCCAGGCTGTGGTTTCTCCTGTGGGGTCTGTGGGTTTTCTGTGGGGTCTGTGGGGGGGTGGGATCCTTAAAGAAGGGGGCTGAGTAGGTTTTGGGGAGGTTGGGATGTGGGTCCCTGTGGGGTCTTTGGGTTTTCCATGGGTCTGGGGCTCACTCGGGTTTCTATGGGGTTTCTATGGGGTCTCTATGGGTCCGGGTCTCGCTCTGGGGTCTCTGTGGGTCCGGGTCTCGCTCTGGGGTCTCTCTGGGTCCGGGTCTCACTCGGGCTCCCCCTTTCCCCCCAGGCTGCGCTTCCTGCTGGGGGGTTCTGGGGGTTCTGTGGGTTTTCTGTGGGGTCTGTGGGGTCTCTGTGGGTCCGGGTCTCGCTCTGGGGTCTCTGTGGGTCCGGGTCTCACTCGGTCCCCCCCTTTCCCCCCAGCCTGCGCTTCCTGCTGGGGGGCCGGCACGGCGAGTTCCGTTTCGTGCCCCCGCCCGGCTACGCGCCCTGCGCCGAGGCGCTGCTGCCCCGGGAGCGGCTGCGGCTGGAGCCGCTCACCGCCTACCGGGGCTCGGCGCCGCCCGGAGCCCGCAGCCTCCTGGGGCCCAGCCGGGCCCTGCCCCACACCGCCTTCACCCCCTGCCCCGTGGACACCTGCCAGGTGCGCGGGGGGAAAGGGAGGGGGGATTTGGGGGCATTGGGGGGGATTGGGATAGGGTTTTGGGGGGATGGAGGTGGGAATGCGGGGGCGGAGGAACCCCAAAATCCTTCAGGAAACCCCAAAATCCTCCCCAGGAACCCCAAAAATCCCACCGGGAAACCCCAAAATCCCTTGGGGAACCCCAAAAATCCCACTGGGAAACCCCAAAATCCCCCAGAAACCCCCAAATCCCCTGGGGAACCCCCAGATCCCCTATTTGGGGTCCTTTGCAGGGGTCCCCAGATTGAGGTCCCTTTTTGGGGTTCCCTAAATTGGAGTTGTCCCTTTTTGGTCTCCCTTTTTTTTGGGGTTCCCCAAGGTTTGGGTCCTTTTTGAGGTGATCCCGTGGGGTGCTTGTGGTGGATCCTTTGGGGTTCGTTTTTGGGGGGTCCTGGCTGGGCTGGGGGGGGGTCCCAGTGGCCAGGAGGTGTTTTTGGGGTGCCCCAGGTCCGCGACGACGTGCAGCGGCTGCACCCCTGTTTGCTGAGCTTCCACAGCCTCCCCGAGCCCGAGCGCGGCTACAACCTCCAGATGTCGGGGGAGACCCTCAAGTAAGGGGGGCACCCGGCACTTTGGGGGTCCCCCCCTCTTTGGGGGACCCTCTGGGAAAAGGGGAAGTGGGTTTGGGGAGGAATCACCCCAAAACGGAGTGGGTTTGGGGTCCCCTCTGAGCCTGGGGGTGGTTTTGGGGTCACCCCTCACCTCAGATTGGGGGGGAATTTGGGGGAATTTTGGGGTCACCCCTCACCTCAGACTGGGGGGACTTGGGGGGTTTTGGGGTCACCCCTCACCTCAGACTGGGGGGACTTTGGGGTTCCCCCACTTTGGGGCGTGTCCCCAAAACAGGCTCGGTTTTGGGGTCCCCCCTCATCCTGAGCCCCCTGGAGTCGGGGGTGCTGGATTTGTGGGGAGGGGGGCTTTGAGGAGGAGTAAAAGATTTGGGGGTGCTGGTTTTTGGAGTCGGGGGTGCTGGATTTGTGGGTAGGGGGGCTTTGAGGAGGGGTCAGAGATTTGGGGGTGCTGATTTTTGGGGTGTCCCCAGGACGCTGCTGGCCCTGGGCTGCCACGTGGGGATGGCGGACGAGAAGGCTGAGGAGAACCTGAAGAAGATCAAACTGCCCAAAACGTGGGTTTGGGGGGGCTGGGGGGTCCCAGTTTGGAGGGGACTCTCTCTAGGGGATCCCAGTTTGAGGTCCCAGTTTGGGGTCCTTCAAAGGAAGTCCCAGTTTGGGGGTGTCCCAGTTTGGGGTCATCCCAGTTTGGGGTCATTCCAGTCTGGGAAGTCGCAGTTTTGGGGTCCTGGAGGAGCTTCTGGGGGGGTCCCCATGGGTTGGGGGGTCACTCAGGTGTGTCCCCCCCCCATTCCCACCATGTCCAACAGGTCAAGGTTGGGTTGGGATCTCCCAGTTGGGTTGGGATGTCCCAGTTTGGAGACCATTGAGGAGCTTTGAGCTCCCCACATTTGGGGGTAGTTCTGGGGGTCCCGGGGTGCCCTGTGGGGGTCCCACAGGTGCGCCTCCTCCCCAGGTACACCATGACCCATACACCAGGGACCTTGACCCAACAGGTCAAGGTTGGGTTGGGATGTCCCCATTGGGTTGGGATCTTCCAGTTGGGTTGGGATGTCCCAGTTCAGAGACCACTGAGGAGCTTTGGTGTCCCCATGGGTGGGGGTAGTTCTGGGGGTCCTGGGGTGCCCCGTGGGTGCCCCGTGGGGGTCCCACAGGTGTGTGCCCCCTCCCCAGGTACACCATGTCCAACGGGTCAAGGTTGGGTTGGGATGTCCCAGTTGGGTTGGGATGTCCCAGTTTGGAGACCACTGAGGAAGTTTGGTGTCCCCATGGGTGGGGGGAGTTCTGGGGGTCCCGGGGTGGTCCCACAGGTGTGTCCCCCCTCCCCAGGTACACCATGTCCAACAGGTCAAGGTTGGGTTGGGATCTCCCCGTTGGGTTGGGATCTCCCCATTGGGTTGGGATGTCCCAGTTTGGAGACCATTGAGGAGGTTTGATGGGTTCTCTGTGGGTTGGGGGTCCCGGGGTGCCCTGTGGGTGCCCCGTGGGGGTCCCACAGGTGTGTGTGCCCCCTCCCCAGGTACACCATGTCCAACGGGTACAAGCCGGCGCCGCTGGACCTGTCGCACGTGCGGCTGACGCCGGCGCAGCTGACGCTGGTCGATCGCCTGGCCGAGAACGGCCACAACGTCTGGGCCCGGGACAGGGTCCAGCAGGGCTGGACCTACAGCACCACCCAGGTGGGGACCCTGGGGACCCTCTGGGGACCCTCTGGGGACCTCACTGAGGGACCCCCGCCCACCCCTGACATCCCCAAAAACCCCTCTGTGTCCCTGTGGTGTCACGGCCCTGCGTCCCCACGGCCGTGTCCCTGAGCCCAGTGTCCCTCTGTCCCTATGCCTGGGGGGCTGTCCCCATGTCCCCGAGCCAGGTGTCCCCATGTCCCCACACCTCTGGGGGTGTCCCCATGCCCTGAGCTTGGTGTCCCCATGTCCCCACGGCCCCGAGCCAGGTGTCCCCATGTCCCCACGGCCCCGAGCCAGGTGTCCCAGTGTCCCCATGGCTGTGTCCCCATGGCTGTGTCCCCGTGTCCCCACACCCTGAGCCCACTGTCCCTCTGTCCCCATGCCCTGAACCCACTGTCCCCATGTCCCCGTGACTGTGTCCCTGTGTCCCCACATCCCTGAACCCACTGTCCCCATGTCCACATGTCTGTGTCCCTGTGTCCCCACGCCCCAAGCCCGCTGTCCCCGTGTCCCCATGGCTGTGTCCCCGTGTCCCCACGCCCCGAGCCCGCTGTCCCCATGTCCCCACGCCCTGAGCCCGCTGTCCCCATGTCCCCAGGACATCAAGAACAAGCGGAACCCGCGGCTGGTCCCCTACAACCTGCTGGACGAGGGGACAAAGGCCACCAACCGCGAGAGCCTGTGCCAGGCCGTGCGGACCCTGCTGGGCTACGGCTACAACATCGAGCCCCCCGACCAGGAGACGCGTGAGTGGGGGGCTCAGGGCCACTCTGGGGACATCTGGGGACATTTGGGAGGCTTCCAAGGGACTTTGGGGACATTTGGGAGGTTTTGAAAGGACTTTCGGGACAGCCCAGACCTGTCCCCAAGCAGGACACGTGAGTGGGGGGCTAAGGGAGGGGGGCCAGGGGCACTCTGGGGACATTTGGGGACATTTGGGGACATTTGGGAGCTGGTGGTACCATTTGGGTGCCGTTTTTGCGGTCTCTGTGTCCCGTTTTGGGGTCCTGAGCCCTCTGTCTCCCCCAGCCTCACACGGTGTCCCCTTGAGGGGTCCCGGCACCCCCCGGCCGCGGCTGTTGGTGCTGCTTGAGCATCGTTTTTGGGGTTCCATGTCCCATTTTTGGGGTTCCATGTCCCATTTTTGGGGTTCAGTGACTCATTTTTGGGGTTCCGTGTCCCGTTTTTGGGGTTCCGTGTCCCGTTTTGGGGTTCCGTGTCCCATTTTTGGGGTTCTATGTCCCATTTTTGGGGTTCAGTGACTCATTTTTGGGGTTCCGTGTCCCGTTTTTGGGGTTCAGTGTCCCATTTTTGGGGTTCCGTGTCCCGTTTTTGGGGTTCAGTGTCCCATTTTTGGGGTTCCGTGTCCCGTTTTTGGGGTTCCATGTCCCGGTTTTGGGGTTCCGTGTCCCATTTTTGGGCTCCGTGGGTGCTGTATTGGGGTTCTGTGTCCCGTTTTTGGGGTTCCATGTCCCGGTTTTGGGGTTCCGTGTCCCATTTTTGGGCTCCGTGGGTGCTGTATTGGGGTTCTGTGTCCCGTTTTTGGGGTTCCATGTCCCGGTTTTGGGGTTCCGTGTCCCATTTTTGGGCTCCGTGGGTGCTGTATTGGGGTTCTGTGTCCCGTTTTTGGGGTTCCATGTCCCGGTTTTGGGGTTCCGTGTCCCATTTTTGGGCTCCGTGGGTGCTGTATTGGGGTTCTGTGTCCCGTTTTTGGGGTTCCATGTCCCGGTTTTGGGGTTCCGTGTCCCATTTTTGGGCTCCGTGGGTGCTGTATTGGGGTTCTGTGTCCCGTTTTTGGGGTTCCATGTCCCGGTTTTGGGGTTCCGTGTCCCATTTTTGGGCTCCGTGGGTGCTGTATTGGGGTTCTGTGTCCCGTTTTTGGGGTTCCATGTCCCGGTTTTGGGGTTCCGTGTCCCATTTTTGGGCTCCGTGGGTGCTGTATTGGGGTTCTGTGTCCCGTTTTTGGGGTTCCATGTCCCGGTTTTGGGGTTCCGTGTCCCATTTTTGGGCTCCGTGGGTGCTGTATTGGGGTTCTGTGTCCCGTTTTTGGGGTTCCATGTCCCGGTTTTGGGGTTCCGTGTCCCATTTTTGGGCTCCGTGGGTGCTGTATTGGGGTTCTGTGTCCCGTTTTTGGGGTTCCATGTCCCGGTTTTGGGGTTCCGTGTCCCATTTTTGGGCTCCGTGGGTGCTGTATTGGGGTTCTGTGTCCCGTTTTTGGGGTTCCATGTCCCGGTTTTGGGGTTCCGTGTCCCATTTTTGGGCTCCGTGGGTGCTGTATTGGGGTTCTGTGTCCCGTTTTTGGGGTTCCATGTCCCGGTTTTGGGGTTCCGTGTCCCATTTTTGGGCTCCGTGGGTGCTGTATTGGGGTTCTGTGTCCCGTTTTTGGGGTTCCATGTCCCGGTTTTGGGGTTCCGTGTCCCATTTTTGGGCTCCGTGGGTGCTGTATTGGGGTTCTGTGTCCCGTTTTTGGGGTTCCATGTCCCGGTTTTGGGGTTCCGTGTCCCATTTTTGGGCTCCGTGGGTGCTGTATTGGGGTTCTGTGTCCCGTTTTTGGGGTTCCATGTCCCGGTTTTGGGGTTCCGTGTCCCATTTTTGGGCTCCGTGGGTGCTGTATTGGGGTTCTGTGTCCCGTTTTTGGGGTTCCATGTCCCGGTTTTGGGGTTCCGTGTCCCATTTTTGGGCTCCGTGGGTGCTGTATTGGGGTTCTGTGTCCCGTTTTTGGGGTTCCATGTCCCGGTTTTGGGGTTCCGTGTCCCATTTTTGGGCTCCGTGGGTGCTGTATTGGGGTTCTGTGTCCCGTTTTTGGGGTTCCATGTCCCGGTTTTGGGGTTCCGTGTCCCATTTTTGGGCTCCGTGGGTGCTGTATTGGGGTTCTGTGTCCCGTTTTTGGGGTTCCATGTACCGTTTTTGAAGTTTCATGTCCCGTTTTTGGGCTCTCTGGGTGCTGTGTTTGGGGCTCTCTGGGTGCCGTTTTTGGGATGTCAGGGTGCCGTTTTTGGGATGTCAGGGTGCTGTTTTCGGGGTGCTGACCCCCCGTCCCCCCCAGCCTCGCAGGGAGTGCCCCCGGGGGGTCCCCGCGCCCCCCGGCCGCGGCTGTTCCGCGCCGAGCGGGGCTCTCTGGGTGCCGTTTCTGGGGGTCTCTGGGTGCCGTTTTTGGGGTTCCATGTCCCATTTTTGGGGTTCAGTGACTCATTTTTGGGGTTCCGTGTCCCGTTTTTGGGGTTCCGTGTCCCGTTTTGGGGTTCCGTGTCCCATTTTTGGGGTTCTATGTCCCATTTTTGGGGTTCAGTGACCCATTTTTGGGGTTCCGTGTCCCGTTTTTGGGGTTCCGTGTCCCGTTTTGGGGTTCCGTGTCCCATTTTTGGGGTTCTATGTCCCATTTTTGGGGTTCAGTGACTCATTTTTGGGGTTCCGTGTCCCGTTTTTGGGGTTCCGTGTCCCGTTTTGGGGTTCCGTGTCCCATTTTTGGGGTTCTATGTCCCATTTTTGGGGTTCAGTGACTCATTTTTGGGGTTCCGTGTCCCGTTTTTGGGGTTCAGTGTCCCATTTTTGGGGTTCCGTGTCCCGTTTTTGGGGTTCAGTGTCCCATTTTTGGGGTTCCGTGTCCCGTTTTTGGGGTTCCATGTCCCATTTTTGGGGTTCTGTGTCCTGTTTTTGGGGTGCTGACCCCCCATTCACCCCCAGCCTCACAGGGTGTGGTTCCCAGGGGTCCTGGCACCCCCTGGCCACGGCTGTTGGTGCTGCTTGGGCATCGTTTTTGGGGTTCCGTGTCCCGTTTTTGGGGTTCCATGTCCCGGTTTTGGGGTTCCGTGTCCCATTTTTGGGCTCCGTGGGTGCTGTATTGGGGTTCTGTGTCCCGTTTTTGGGGTTCCATGTCCCGGTTTTGGGGTTCCGTGTCCCATTTTTGGGCTCCGTGGGTGCTGTATTGGGGTTCTGTGTCCCGTTTTTGGGGTTCCATGTCCCGGTTTTGGGGTTCCGTGTCCCATTTTTGGGCTCCGTGGGTGCTGTATTGGGGTTCTGTGTCCCGTTTTTGGGGTTCCATGTCCCGGTTTTGGGGTTCCGTGTCCCATTTTTGGGCTCCGTGGGTGCTGTATTGGGGTTCTGTGTCCCGTTTTTGGGGTTCCATGTCCCGGTTTTGGGGTTCCGTGTCCCATTTTTGGGCTCCGTGGGTGCTGTATTGGGGTTCTGTGTCCCGTTTTTGGGGTTCCATGTCCCGGTTTTGGGGTTCCGTGTCCCATTTTTGGGCTCCGTGGGTGCTGTATTGGGGTTCTGTGTCCCGTTTTTGGGGTTCCATGTCCCGGTTTTGGGGTTCCGTGTCCCATTTTTGGGCTCCGTGGGTGCTGTATTGGGGTTCTGTGTCCCGTTTTTGGGGTTCCATGTCCCGGTTTTGGGGTTCCGTGTCCCATTTTTGGGCTCCGTGGGTGCTGTATTGGGGTTCTGTGTCCCGTTTTTGGGGTTCCATGTCCCGGTTTTGGGGTTCCGTTGGGTGCTGTTTTTGGGATGTCAGGGTGCCGTTTTCGGGGTGCTGACCCCCCGTTCCCCTCCAGCCTCACAGGGAGTGCCCTCGGGGGGTCCCCGCGCCCCCCGCCCGCGGCTGTTCCGGGCGGAGCGGGGCTCTCTGGGTGCCGTTTTTGGGGGTCTCTGGGTGCCGTTTTTTGGGATGTCAGGGTGCCGTTTTCGGGGTGCTGACCCTCTGTCCCCCCCCAGCCTCGCAGGGAGTGCCCCCGGGGGGTCCCCGCGCCCCCCGGCCGCGGCTGTTCCGCGCCGAGCGGGGCTCTGCCGTGCGCAGCGGCCGCTGGTACTTCGAGTTCCAGGCGGTGACGGCCGGCGAGATGCGCGTGGGCTGGGCCCGGCCCCGGCTGCGCCCCGACACCGAGCTGGGCGCCGACGACATGGCCTTCGTCTTCAACGGGCACCGGGTGAGCCTGGGGACAGCCGAGGGGACACGGGGGACACGTGGGGACACACAGGGACATGGAGGGACACGTGGGGACACTGGGGACATGCAGGGATCAAGGGAGTCTCTGAAGGTCCCCAAGTGTCCCCAGATGGTGTGACAGCCGTCCCTGGGGTGTGACACCCATCCCTCGGGCAGTTCCTCATCCCTGAGTGTCCCCAAAACGAGGTGAAGTGTCCCCAAAACCGCGTCACACCCATCCCTGGGGGGTTCCCTGTATGTGAGTGTCCCCAAAATGGGGTGAAGTGTCCCCAAAATGGGGTGAAGTGTCCCCAAAACCGTGTCCCACCCATCCCTGGGGGGTTGCCTGTCCCTGAGTGTCCCCAAAGTGATGTGTAGTGTCCCCAAAACAGGGTGAAGTGTCCCAAAATGCGGTGAAATGTCCCCAAAACGTGATGAAGTACCCCCAAAACCGCGTCCCACCCATCCCTGGGGGGTTCCCTGTCCCTGAGTGTCCCCAAAGTGATGTGTAGTGTCCCCAAAACAGGGTGAAGTGTCCCAAAATAGGGTGAAGTGTCCCAAAACGAGGTGAAGTGTCCCCAAAACAGGGTGAAGTGTCCCAAAATAGGGTGAAGTGTCCCAAAACAGGGTGAAGTGTCCCAAAATAGGGTGAAGTGTCCCAAAACAGGGTGAAGTGTCCCAAAATAGGGTGAAGTGTCCCAAAACGAGGTGAAGTGTCCCCAAAACAGGGTGAAGTGTCCCAAAATAGGGTGAAGTGTCCCAAAACAGGGTGAAGTGTCCCAAAATAGGGTGAAGTGTCCCAAAACAGGGTGAAGTGTCCCAAAATAGGGTGAAGTGTCCCAAAACGAGGTGAAGTGTCCCCAAAACAGGGTGTAGTGTCCCCAAAACAGGGTGAAGTGTCCCAAAACAGGGTGAAGTGTCCCAAAATGTGGTGAAATGTCCCCAAAGTGATGTGTAGTGTCCCCAAAACAGGGTGAAGTATCCCCAAAACAGAGTGAAGTGTCCCCAAAGTGATGTCTAGTGTCCCCAAAAGAGGGTGAAGTGT
>NW_024528356.1:0-875 GCF_017590135.1 Pyrgilauda ruficollis
AGATGGAGAAGGGATGGGGACCAGCTCCAGCCTTTCCCTTCCCACCCCTTCCCCAGGGCAGTGCCACGCCCTGGCATCTCCACCTGGGCAGGGAGGCAGCTTTTCCCAGGCCACCCCCGTGGTGTCCAGCACAGCCAGTGGCACTGAGAGCCGGGATGTGCCCGGACACAGCTCCAGGAGTCATTTCCATGAATTATCCCTCCTGCTGGAGCCCTTTGGGTGCTGTTACTCACCTGCTCCTTTCCCCCTGCTCCTGCAGGGAATCCGACCTGTTCCTGCTGGACGTGCAGGACCTGCGTGCTGGGACAGAGGGCTGGCTGGTGTTTGATGTCACAGCTGCCAGCAGCCACTGGTCAGTGGATCAGAAACCCACCCTGGGGCTGCGGCTCTGTGTGGAGACAGATGATGGTGAGCCTGCCCGAGTTTGGGGACAAATTCCCAGGAATTGGAGTCCTCTCGGTGCCGTGGATGTGCTGGGGGGTTGATCTCGGTGCAGTTTTAAATTTCCAGCTCTGACGGGTGCCAGCAGTCTGGGTTTGCAGGTTCTGATGGCGTGGATTGTAATTAACCTCATTAATACTTAATGAACTCCTTACCTGGAGGGATCTCTGTGTGTGTGCGGCAGAGGATTAACCCTCTCTTCCCCACGGGATTAAATCTGCTCCAGCAGCGCCTTTTCCAGGTGGGAAGGCACACAAAGAGCAGCTCCTCTTCCACGGGAGGAAGAATCACAGCCCCATCCATTCCTTGGGGTGAAGGAGAAAATCAGTTTTAACCCTTTAATAGCCCCGTGTGACCATTTCCTGCTGGAACAGGGACCCTCAGGAGGCTCCAACCCCCAAACCACATCTCCTGCTGCAAATTCCCTGTATTTT
>NW_024528357.1:0-875 GCF_017590135.1 Pyrgilauda ruficollis
CCTTCCCCCTCCTCCTCCTCCTCCCCCGGTCCCTTTGTTGTGCCGCTCCAGGTGGCCGCGGGTGGCGGTGCCAAAACGTCCTCGCGGATCAGAGCACCGGCGCTGACATCGCCCGCGGAGCCGCCATCTGTCCCCCGGCCCGGCCCTCCGCCAAGCCCCGGGGGACAGCGGGAATGTCGCCGCCACCGTGCCGGTGACAGGAGCCAGGCGGGCGACAAGCGGGGTCAAACCCGCGCCGTGTCCCCGAGCGTGGCTTTTTGTCCCCTGCTGGGGCTGGAGCGGGGCCATCTCCAGGGCCGCGCGCGGGGATGAGGCCAGGAAAATCCGCCGGAATTCGGGGGATTCGGCGAGGTTTCCCCCCCAAATTGGTCTTCTCGATGGCTGGGAAAGGATAGGAGCAGCTGGAGGGTGCCGAGTGTTTTCCCAAGGATTCCTGGTGTCCAAATCCGGCTGTGTCCCTGCCAAAAAATCCCATCCCGGTGCTGGGGCATGGCGCATCCCAACCCTCATTCCCAAGGCTGGGTAAAGCACGGCCACAGCTCTCCGGGATCCCATCCCCCTCCCAAAGCCAGAGCAGAGGGAGACCCCGCCACTTTTCCAGGCTCGCCGGGAAGCAGGAATGTGCTGCTGTGGAAAGGGATCTCATTCCTGGAGGAGCAGCATCGGGAAGGAGCTGCTGTCGATAAATTCCAGGCGTTGGGATGGCGGTGGCAGGGCTGACCTTTGGAAAGCTCTCCCGAGGTGAGGCCACTGCAGGGGACAGGCCAATGTCATTCCCGACAAGCCGATGTCAATCCCTATGATGGATTGTGGATCGGGGGAGGACGCGACTCTTACTGTTCTGTATGAGCTGGAATTCCAGCTTGGAAAGAGGG
>NW_024528358.1:0-852 GCF_017590135.1 Pyrgilauda ruficollis
CACTACAGATTTGTACATCTACTACTTGCATAGGCCAAATTCTTCACAATCCAGTTTTTTCCACACCAAATTGGGGACAGGCTAGACATGAGTTGGTGAAACACCTGTACAAGAGGCTGGCCAGGTGCAGAAGGGAGGAGGAAAGGTGGTCTGGTTACAGTGGATCAATAGCTGGTTTATTCTGTATGGAAGCAAGATAACTGCCCACCTATGGAGGTGAGAGGATTTATTCTTCTAATCTTGTTTTTCCTCAAAATTACAAATAATCTGTAATCTATCTCACCTTAAATTCAGTGCGCTCCCATGCAATGTTTCTACTTATCTTTTAATTCTCATCAAAATTATAGTATATGCAAGGAGAAACACACAGATGCATTACAGCCACCAAGCTCCATCTTCATAAGTTATTCTCAAAATGAACTGAAGCGCTTTTTCTATTACTTAACAGCTAGGAATAAACAGACTGTTTCTGCAGAATAAATTCAGGGAAAGGGTAGTAAACAGATGGGGAAATGTACCAAAATAGGTACAACTAGAAAAAAAATATTTGCCCCAAAGAAGATGGTAAGAGAATGAGATCAAAAGAGAAGATTCTTTTCAGTATCAGTAGACAAAAGTCATGGGTGAGAGACTGGCCAGCTGGCTGGTGCTGTCTCTAAGCAAGTATCCAATCTTATCACCACAACACAATTTGTTCTTTTCTTGAGCTTCTAAAGACTCCCACATATTGCTATAAGTTATTATTTTGATATTTTAAAGTTCTGTTATGCTGATAGATGCCTGGGAGAAGCATTACCTTCCTTTCCCCCACACACTCCTTAGTTTTCCTCTCATTGCTGCTGATATTTTTTT
>NW_024528359.1:0-875 GCF_017590135.1 Pyrgilauda ruficollis
CAAGGTGTCCTTGAGTGTTTCCGGATGGAAACTGAGGCTCTCTGGCTCAAGACGTGTCACTGGGAGGCACAACAGCACCGAGACGGCGTCACCTTTGGTTTCTGAACTGGTGCAGCAGCGAGTTGCACCATTATCCCTCTGCCCACCCACAGACATCACCAGAAATCCCTCAACGAGCTCATGGCTTGGGTTTCTGACCCCACCAACAGCAGGGAAAGCAAAACCCCAAATATTTTTATCCTCCAGCCTCAGCCTGTTGAGCCCCAAACAGTGCTGGGCCCAGACTCCCCTCGGGGCCCTGGGGGTTGCTGGTGTTACTGGGAGCTCTTTGATGAAGACCCTGGCCACAAACTGCTCCCCACGACCCCTCCTGGTCCCCCCTGTCCTCCCTGGCCATGTCCCACCCCGCCCTTGTGGTGCCAAGGCTGGCTCAACCCTAATTGACATCATGTGTGCAGGGGGCTGGCTGTGCCGGAGACTCCCACGGCACCGAAAAGCCATGGAAAAATCCAGTAATCAACCCCAAAAATCGCCTTTTCCCTCCCCGCTCCGGCGCGGGGCCTGTGCGGGAGCAGAACCCAGCGTCCGCCCGTTGTTAGGCCCGGTTTAAATATAGATCCAGCTCTGAACAGATGAATAATTGCGGTGCTTAAAACGTCTGGCTAATCTTTAGCAGAGCTGCAATCAATCACCGGTGTCAGACTGGGACGCATTTCTCAGTTTCATACACAAAACCTTCCTTCAAATGCAAACTATATCCACTTTCAGGGCCTGGCCCGCCTTCCCCATCTGATATTAATGGAAGAGCTCCCGGCATGAGGAGGCTCCGGGCGGAATTGATTTGGATTTTCAACAAAAAAATAAAAAAAGAAATT
>NW_024528360.1:0-875 GCF_017590135.1 Pyrgilauda ruficollis
TTCCTGATTTTTTGGGATTTTTTTTCCGATTTTTTGGAGGGAATTTTTTCCCATTTTTTCCTGATTTTTTTTGGGAAATTTTTTCC
This sequence comes from Pyrgilauda ruficollis, assembly GCF_017590135.1. Taxonomy (NCBI): domain Eukaryota; kingdom Metazoa; phylum Chordata; class Aves; order Passeriformes; family Passeridae; genus Pyrgilauda; species Pyrgilauda ruficollis. Next base: position 87 of record NW_024528360.1, read on the forward strand.
CATTTTTTGGGGAATTTTTTCCCATTTTTTCCTGATTTTTTGGGAATTTTTTCCCATTTTTTGGGGAATTTTTTCCCATTTTTTCCTGATTTTTTGGGAATTTTTTCCCATTTTTTGGGGAATTTTTTCCCATTTTTTCCTGATTTTTTGGCTGATTTTTAGGGGGTTTTTGAGGATTTTAGAGGGGATTTTTGAGCAGTTTTAGGGAGAAGTCCTGGCATTTTTTTGGCAATTTTGTGGTGATTTTAAGGGATTTTTTGTGATTTTTTGGCTGATTTTTAGAGGGTTTTTAGGGATTTTTTGGGGTATTTTTGAGTAGATTCAGAGATAATTTTTTGGGAATTTCTATAAAGTTCTTTGGGAATTTTTGGGAATGTTTTGGGAATTTCTTTCTGATTTTTTGCAATTTCTTTTTCTGATTTTTTGCTATTTTTTAGCAGATTTTCCATGGGTTTTTAAGGGTTTTTTGAGGGATTTTTTCCCAAACCCTCAAAGTATCCACAAGTTTCCATTTTCCCCACCCCAAACCCCTCCAAAAATCCCTTTTTTCCCCCTAAACCCCCCCGCAAACCCCCTAAAAAAACCCAAAAATAATTCCCAAAAATCCCCCAAAATCCCCTTTTTTCCCAAAATCCCGTTTTTTCCCCCCAAACCCCACCTCGGTCAGGTTGAACCTCACGTGGTGGCAGATGACGTCGAATTTCCACCCCCAAAATCCACTGAAATTCCCCCAAATTCTCCCTAAAACTTCCCAAAAAATCCCCCAAATTCCAATTTTTTTCCCCAAAA
>NW_024528361.1:0-875 GCF_017590135.1 Pyrgilauda ruficollis
CAGAAATGATAAAGACTTGAAATTGGTTCAGAGGAAAACACTGAAAGAAGCACAACCCTGAACACAACCCCCCATGGGAAGCATCTACATTGTTATCCTTATATCCTTAAAGTTTGTTAATGTTTGTTATAGTTATAGTATAAGTTCAAGTTTTATTCAGCTAAGAATTGACAATCAAAATAACATCCAAGTTTCTGGTACTGTTGCATAGAGTACTTTCCTTGCAACCCTAACTGGGACCAAATTGAAAAAAGGGGGTTGGTACAATAAGGGTCATGGCAGAATGTCTCCAGAAGAAGGGAAAAACAGAGGTGGGAGGCAAGACTGGATTGGGAACTACCTCCGGGAAAAACTCTCAGGGCACCGAGAAAACCCCTGTGGTTCAAGAGGTGAGGAGGCCAGACTGTACCAGACTACCACTTGTAGCAACACTACTACTCATCCACTTCAAAGAAGGCGGAGGAAACACTTGTGAGAAGTGTTACTATCCCTTGCTTAGAGGAGATAGAGTAAGTGTATTAATCAGAGTACACACAAACATGAATCCCAAATGTATTGATCACTCCCAGTTAACAACCTGTAAAAAAGATAATAAAATATATTGGCTGGCTAAAAATATTGCAAACCCAAGCCAGAGGATGTCAGGAGAGTGGCCTATGAAAGAAAGATGGGTATGTTTTGAACAAGAAAGTGAAACCAACTTAGAGGATACAGTCAAAGAGAAAGAAGTGCAATTGAAAAGACAAAGGGATAGAGAGGGACAAATATATGGTAAGAATATTTTTATCAGTATGATGGAAAAGATTACAAAAGAATTTAATTTGACTGATTGTTGGGTGTGTGGGGGTGCACACTTAAGTGAGATTTGGCCGTGA
>NW_024528362.1:0-875 GCF_017590135.1 Pyrgilauda ruficollis
CCAAACCCCATTTTAACCCCGATTTTTGCCATTTTTTCCCCAATTTAACCCGTTTTTTGGCCATTTTTTGTCACTCTCGGCCCCCCCAGGTGCCGTTTTCGGGGTTTTCGGGGCCGCCGGTTCCGTTTTTGGGGTGAATTTTGGGCTTTTCGGCTCACTCACAGAGGTAGCGCCGATTAAACCACCCCAAACCCCATTTTAACCCCGATTTTTCCCATTTTTAGCCCATTTTTTCCCATTTTTTGGCCATTTTTTGTTGTTTTCAGCCCCCCCAGGTGCCGTTTTTGGGGTTTTCGGGGTCGCTGATTCCATTTTTGGGGTGAATTCCCCCGATTTCGGCTCACTCACAGAGGTAGCGCCGGTTGAGCATGTCGAAGACGCGGCCCGGCGTCCCCACCACGACGTGCGGCGCCTCCAGCTGCAGCTTCTGCACCTCGGCCCGCACGTTGGTGCCGCCGATGCAGGCGTGGCACGAGGCCCCCATGTAGTCCCCGAGGGCCATCACCACCTTCTGGATCTGTGACGTCATCAATGGCGTCATCAGTGACGTCATCAGGCAAAAAAACCCCGCTCGAATCCCATTAAAAACGGTGAAATCGCGTTAAAACTACCAAAAATCCCATTTAAAATCCCATTTTTGAGGCCCCCGTGGAGTCCCCGAGGGCCATCGCCACCTTCTGGATCTGTGACGTCATCAATGACGTCATCAGGCCAAAAAACCCCGCTCGAATCCCGTTAAAAATGGCGAAATGGCGTTAAAAATACCAAAAATCGCATTAAAATCCCTCAAAATCCCAATTAAAATCCCATTTTTGAGGCACCCGTGGAGTCCCCGAGGGCCAGCACCGCCTTCTGGATCTGTGACGTCATCAATG
>NW_024528363.1:0-875 GCF_017590135.1 Pyrgilauda ruficollis
AAAGATCTCCTGCCCACTTATTTCACCAAGGGTGCTGGATTAGGTACCCCTGGCAGAGCAGCTGGCTGTGGTAGATAATGGGGGGGGAAGGTTATCTAAGGGGTCTCACTGATTCTTTTCCTTTTTGGTTTTTAATGCATACAGGGGAGTAGGCCAGGACCCAGGCCATAAAGCAGCATAATCGCTTTCTTCTTGATTAATAGGGTCCTTTTTGTTTACATAGGCATTCAAGGCCTGACAGATCCACCCTTCAGAAGACCTGTACATTGGCCAACATAAGTTATCAGGTCGTATCATTTCCTTAGTCCATTCTACCATACAATATTGTATAATTTTCTCTTTACTTTTTCCTCTCCTGGTTTCACATTTATTCCACAATTTTAACATTACCCCAAGGGGGCTGTCCTGGGGTATATCTGGCAAAATGCTCCCTCTTTTGCCGGTACTTTCAGTACCTCTATTTTCCTGCTGGTTTATACCAGCTCCTGGGTTTTTGCTTTGGCATTTACCCATTTTATCCTAACAGGTGTTCCCTCACTCGCCTCGACCACACTTGTTCAGACCTTGGTCCCTTCTTGTCAAGGATTTCTCTAATAAAAGGTCCCTTCTACCAGTACCGTGTCCCGCCTCCGATTTACTAAAACAAATCCCCCCTAAGTATTATCGCATCCCGCCCCCGACCTTTTATATACAGAAAATCTTCCTTCACTCGCTTCGTTCCTTCACCTGCCGCTCCCCTTGCGGGAAGGCGAAACCGAGGTAAGAAGAATTCCACAATCGCTTCATGACTAGGTCACGTCTCACACACATACCATTCACACTCTTACACATCTACACCTGTTCTTATGCCACCTAACCAAGCGATACTTACAGCC
>NW_024528364.1:0-875 GCF_017590135.1 Pyrgilauda ruficollis
AGATGGAAAAAGTCACATAGGAAAGAGAAAGTTCTGTATTTCTCTTATGGCCATCAAATTACCTTTAATAATTGCCAACAGCAGGGAATGAAGGAAGAGATGGTCTGATCAACTGAGTAGGGGTTTTATCTGACTTTATGGGAACATGAGGGAGTGTTGAGTGCTTTTTGAAGATCCCATCCCTAAGGAGTCAAGGTTGGCCTTAGCAGGATGAGTAAATGGTTGTATTTAACTTCTCTCTCTGCTACTAAATTACACTTTTCCCTGAAACTCCAGTTATAGTGCCAATTTCCTCTGAATCCAGGCCAGAATTTCAATTTATAAATAAAAATAATGAGGTGTAACTGGTATTTAAGGCTCCTCTAAGGAAACATTTCATAGCTCAGTATGTCAGAAACGCGTTATACAGATTTGAATTTTTCACAGCCCAGAACACACCACTAAACTGACTTCAGGATAATTCTGAAGTTAAACCCTCTGTCCAGAATCCATCACTGGTTTATGTTTATCCCTAAAAAATCTCCTTCTTTTGAGGGGCTTCACCCTGCAGCTGGTGTGGCTGTGCTGGAGGGAAGTGAAGCATTCCCAAATCCCTGCTTCTCCCAGCTCAGAGCTTCCACACCACGGAGCAGATCAGAGGCACAGCACCTAACAGGACACAGAGCCTGCTATGTGCAAGGACTCTACTCATAAAGTGCATCACTGGTGGTTTTAAATCCCCTGTCAAGAAATCCAATTAATTGCCAGGGGATCCAACCTTGCAACACGAGGACTTTGCTGTCACCTTGTGAAGCTGCTGCATCTCAGGCCGTGGTGGGATGAGCTTTTTGTACAAACATGGCACAAAAACCTTGGCTTAAGAGGGGAGTCTGTGA
>NW_024528365.1:0-887 GCF_017590135.1 Pyrgilauda ruficollis
TAGTTGCAGAACTGCTTTTCCTGTTTTTACTGGTATACCAAAAAACCGTTGCTGACTTACTGGTCACATAGCGAACCCAACTGTGGATTTTTAGTCAACTAACTGATGAGCTCTCTTACCTGTCCCTGGATCCAGCGAGGTCCATTGTTCCTCCCGATCCAGCCCATGATCGATCAAACAACCCCTTCTCCCCACGCCTTCAACTTCCCAGGGCTTTTTGGGTTGGTGTGTGTGTTCCAAACGAGCTTTCCACTCGCTTTCCCCGCGACCGACCACTTTCCTTGTGGAAGAGTGGAACTGCGATCTTGGGGTCCGCACTCGCTTTGTGATAATATCACGTCTCACACACACATCGATCACTCCCCACTCAACCACACGATACTTACAGTTCGTTTTCCCATGTGGAGTCTTCGTGCATGTCGTTTTTACGAGTAAAATAGCCGGCTTCCATGGAGAACTATCTCCGTCCTCAAGAGCTCACCGTTTTGATTGTGGCTTTCTTTTCAGGCTACAAAAAGTTTGTATAATCTGATCAGTTCTGCTGGGCTATCCCAATCTCGTCCGGCCGCTGAATTCAGCGGGGCACTGTCCAGACCTCGAGAGGGGACCCTGGAATTCTTATCAGATCACGTCGGGGTCACCAAATTTGTTATAAATGAAAAATGAAAAATAGCCAATTTTAATAAAAAAATTAAAATAAAATTTATTTCACTACCATAATACAGTCCCGACAGCCAACCATCAATTGGTCAGCGTACCACCCCTGGAAGGTGAGCTGGGTGGACATAGATTTGGCCTCTATCACACCAAAGCCCCCTCGTCCACACCGGCCGTTCCCAGGCCGTGGTTCTTATACATTCTAATTTGCCCGTGGCAGAGTCCCTTTG
>NW_024528366.1:0-21956 GCF_017590135.1 Pyrgilauda ruficollis
CCATCTCCTGACTTTTCTTCCTGGGATGAAATACAGCAGTGTTCCTTAACGTCCAGCTCCCAGAGCCAGCAATGTGTCCCACACCGTGGTTCTACGGCCTCTCAAGGCTGGGTACTTCAACTTCACCTCTGCCACCATCACGTACCTGGCACAGGAGGGTGCCCAGGTGGTGGTAAGTGGCTGATTTCTGGGATCCCTGCTGACACACCTGACCGTGCTGCCAGAGCTGCGTGGTCGAGGTGATGCCTGTCCGTGTTGCTGTCACCCTGCCCAGTTCTGGAGCGAGCAGGAAAGGTGGCAAAGCCTGTCTTTTCCCTGCCTTTTCCAGGTTGGCTTCACCAGTGCTCCCGGGCAGGGAGGAATCCTGGCTCAGCGTGACTTCGACAGGAGGTTCTCCCCTCACTTTGTGAGTACCTTTCAACTGGCAGTGGAAAAGTGCACCACGGCAGCTGCAGCTCAGCGTGGCGGCTTCCTGCTTGCACGTGGTGTGTGTGGCTTGCCCTGCAGTCACCTGGAGAGCTCCACAGGGAACCTGTCAGTTCTGCAGAGGACTGTCACAGAAGCAGCTGAGTTTCCATCGCAGCTCCCTGTGTGAAGAAGCTGCACTGTGGCATTTGAGGCAGAAAATGTGAGAGTAGAATCTTAGAACCTCCTAGGCTGGAAGGGACCCGCAAGGATTGTGGAGTCCAGCTCCTGACCCTGCAGAGGACAACCCCAGGGGTCCCAAGCATGCACCTGTCATCCCTATCCAAACTCCCTGAGCTCTTGTCGAGCTTGGTGCTGTGACCACTTACCTGAGGAGCCTCTCACAGTGCCTGGGCATCACCATCCTCTGTGAGAAAGAGCCTTTTCTTAATATCCAACCTTAATGTTGGCTGTCCTGACACAGCTGCAGGTGCTCCCTCGGGTCCTGTCCCTGGTCACTGAGCGCAGAGGTCAGCACCTGCCCCTCTGCTTCCCCATGTGAGGAAGCTGCAGACAGTGTGAGGTCTCCCCTCCCTGTGCTCCTCTGACCTCATTGCTCTAAGACTCCCCTGGCCTGGACTGTTTTGACTTTTCTCTTAACGATTTCTCCCTCTAGCTGGACTGGGCTGCATTTGGCGTGATGACCTTGCCCTCCATCGGGATCCCCCTGCTGCTCTGGTACTCAAGCAAGAGGAAGTATGACACCCCCAAGAGCAAAAAGAACTGAGCAGAGTCCAGTGCCAGCAGCAGCCCAGAGCTCGGGAAAGGACACCCCTGAAGCCCCAAGAGCAGCAGCTGGGTCGGGGTGGCACCGTCCCCTGCGAGGTGCTGCCTGCGCCGTGCTTCAGCCCTCTGGGCAAAGGATTCGGTGGCTGCAGCAGCAGTTGTGAGGTGTCCTCTGTGTTCTAATGGAGAAACAAGCAAAGAGAAAAAAGAACAACCAGAAGTCCCAAAGTGCCTTGTCCCCTCTGGAGGCAGAACCCCTCTCTCCTCTGCAGCCGCAGCAATCTGAGCAGTGCAGCTTGTTACTGCCCAGGGGGGCCTGTCTGTGGGGCTCTGCCCCCTGGGCTGCCTCCAGCTCTCATTTGCCTGCTGCACTTTTCTGCAGGGTATTGTGAAAAACACGGTCACTCTCCTGTGAAAATTTAAGAAGTTTAATAAAGGACAGTATCAGACAAGGACCATAGAGCAGAGGTTCTTATGACCAGGTACATCTTGGCATTCAGCCTATACCACACTGTTATCTTCAGGGATACCCCTTAAAATACATTTTCTCTTACATCAGCCTGTTGCATATTCATAGACCCTTATGCATATCCATAATAAGTTCACGTATTGCAGGAACAAGTTTACATGGCCCCTCCTTGGGTCTGCCTTTTTAGAGCAGGCGTGTTTCTTGGCTGTGGTTTTGGCTCCTTCTCTTTTTTACTTCCAGTTTGGACCTTGGTCCACACTGTTTTCAGATGGTGGGTGCTCATAATTGGCAGATCTGTAGCAGGTGTCCCCATCCAAGGAGGAATTTTAACACAAGCATAGCTATTTCACTACTATGTCTAAGCTTAATTAACAACAGAAAAAAACTATACAACAAAGTTACTTTAACATTACACATACAGAATCCATTTTAATATTTGCAAAAAGCCAATATTATAATATATATAACAGTATCATATCTCAGGGTCACCTCCAGGTGCTGCCTGCCCTGTGGGACAGAGATTGTTCTGGTGACACCGCAGACCTGATCTGACAGAGGATGTCACAGCTGCTGCTTTGCCCAAAAGGGGCACTAAGGGAGGTCCCTGTTGATGGTGTTCCCTGGGTGGCCATGATGTGTTTTGTTGAGAAGAGGACAGTTCTTGCTGTTCTTATTCGTTGTTCTGCACATGATTGAGGTTTGTCGAGGTATTGAGGATTTTGTAATAATATAAAAGGAACACCATGGCAGTGTGCAATGCAGGTGCAGCACCTGCCCTTGGCCTCACTCGAGCTTCTGGGCTTGGCATGGATCCACTGGCCCAAAATTTGTGTCTTGGTTTAGAGGAAATTCTAGGAGAAATATGCTCTAAAATTATTGGTTTTGTCAAAAGAGAGAGAGCTTCAATAAGTCCTCTTTCTTCTGCCAATGAGAGAAATGGATACCAGAGGATGCAAGTGAAAAAACCCCGTATTAACAGAAAAAACAGAAACTACAACAACAACAAACAAACACAAACAAACAAACAAAAAAACAAAACAAAAAAGGGGGAAAAAAATTTTGAAACTTACACTCCACCTCACCGTGTGGCCGAGTGGCAGAGGTCGTGACTTGCCCTTCTTTGTCCACGAGGACGGGAGCAGAAAAGTGTTCACAGGAGCTGGAACCTGTTGGATTTCTGGCGTGGGTCTTCTTGCAGCAGCTGAAGTTGGTGTGTTTTAATTTCCTTGTGTCGGTTCAGCTCCTCCGAGGCCTCGGGTTCGGCGCGGTCCCGCCGGCTCCCCCGAGCGGCCGAAAAAGAAAAAAGACAAAAAACAGAGAAAAGAGAGAAAGCAAGCCGAAACAGTTCAAAGAAATAAAAACAAATCGCCGAGGATTCCCGGTACAGCCTCCAGGCTAGGAGAAGGGAAGGGGGAAAACCCTTTTGCTTCACTCTAGCAGCAAAAAACGCCAACCCAATCCAACAAAAGGAACAGTGTAGGGTCCCGGTCCACCCGGAGCACCCAGAGAGGAGCTTGAACAGAGCCCGCCCAGCAGCTCAAGGCTCCCCATCCCACCCTGGCTCCATCTTAAAGCTACAGCATTCGTTTTCTGGGCACAAAGCCGAGATAAGGGAATAAAGCATCATCATAAAATCATCCCATGGCACGCTGCTTGCACCACCTGTGCTCTCAAAGCCAGGTTGGCTGCAGAGTGCGGTGAGCTGTAAATCCCTTCAGCCAGGCTCACACCGGGATTTCTGCTTCCATGGGCTCTTGCAGAATCAGAGTAAAGTGATAATGGAATAACAGGGTAACTCTGTTATTGACTGCTTTTGTTTGGCAGGGACCTTAAAGGCTATCTAGGTCCAACCCTCTTCCTCTAGACCAGGTTGCTCTAAGTCTTCTCCCACACAGGCCTTGAACACTGCCAGGAATGGGGCAGCCCCAGCTTCTCTGGGCCACCTGTCAGTGCCTCACCATCTTCACAGGGAGAAATTTCTTCCCAGTATCTCATTCTCTGGCCCTATCCCGGAGTTGGAGGAAGCTCTGACAAGGGGGTGTTCCAGAACAAACCAGAGGGGCAGAATCGCCCTTCACATGCTGCCCACGCTGCTGGGGATGAGCCCAGGGCAGTGTTGGCCTTCTGGCCCCAGTGCACGTTGCCATGGCATCCTGAGCTCCTTGTCAATCCATGCCCCACATCCTTCCCAGGGCTGCTCTCCATGCATTCTCCCCCAGCCTGTTTGTGTTTCGGGCTGCCCCAATGCAGGTGCAGCACCTGCCCTTGGCCTCGCTGAACCTCCTGGACTTGGCATGACCTGCCTGCCCAGCCCGTGCCAGAGCAAGGATTAAACACAGAAACAGCCTGAAACAATGTATTTATTTTGAGGTGAAGAGAATTTTCAGTCAGTAACCCTCACCCCAGAAGCAGTGCAGTGTTACCAACAGCCACTGCCTTTACCCAGTGTCCAGGGTATTTTCCATCCCTCCCAGACTTTAAACAAACTTTTCCAGGCTCAGCCTTGAGACCAGGCCACTGCACTGAGCTCCTCCCATGTCAAGGTCAAGGCAGTCGGTTCTCCCCTGCGAAGTCTCAACCTCTCACTCCTGGGCTGCCTCCGGTGCTGCGGACTGCTTGCTTTGGTTGTCACCCTTCTTTTTGTGCCCCGAAACGATGTCATCAATACGGAGGAGGAGGACTGCAGTCTGCAGAGAAACCCCACACCCAGGGCTCATCTGGAGCTCATCACAAAAGACAAAACCCAACCTGCCCAGCTTTCACAGCACACAATCATCAGCCTGGGTTGAAATGGTTCTTTCAGCACACAAGGGAACGGTGTCTCACAGGCTTGTGGGAGCAGCAAGGGGCTGCTTTCCCAGCACCATGCAAACAAGGACACCCATTTTTTCTTGTTGACTGACATAGAAGGGACACAGTATCCCTTCGAGGAACAGCCTTTGATCCAACACCAGCAAGGTAATGGCAGGATCTGTAATGAGAAGGGCAGCTGAGACAGAGCAGCCCCAGCCAGCCAGAGGGATAAAGCTCCCACAATCACTGATGATTCCAGTGTGTTGCTGGCATGGGATTGCTCAGGTACAGCTCCATCTGGCACTGGAAGCAGTGAGAGCATTCTGCACTGTGTGCAAGAAAAGGTGGGATGAAATATGATGAAATTCAGCTGCAGGATCAAAAGCCCTGGGAAAGCCCAAGTCTGGGCTCCCACCTCCCTTATTATCCCACCTCCAGCAACGAGCTCAGACACCAGCATGCCCTGCACTGGGTGTGATGCCCACCCAAACACCACAGCATACAGGGAAGGATGTCCTCCTCTCCCAGATGATACCCATAGAGGCTCTGAAGTTTCCACCTCTCCTTACCTCCACGGCTGTTTTGTAGGTCTGAAGTTTGACAGCCAAGGGCTCCCAGATCCCCAGCTCCTTCATGTCAACCAGGGCTCCAGTCTCCCCATTCACACCCCATGTCTGGCTGCCTTCCTGAGTGTGCTTGGCCTGGAAGCAAAAAGACAGGGTGGGTGAGATGGCAATTTCTCTTCTGGAGTCTCAAACTGACTACAGGCTGAGGAAACTTTAACAGGTCATTAGAATGTTCTTGGTTTTGGAGTCTATACAAGAACATGTTACTGACAGCACAACAAGGGCACTGTTCTGAACAGTGCCTGATCCCAGGAGCTGGGTGAAGCAGGAAAGGGCTGACTCTCTCCTGGTGCCCCTGCCACACGCCTTACCCTGAGCGAAGTCAGAACACGGATTGTACTAGCGCCACAGTTCTGGATCAGCGTCCGGGGAATGACTTCCAGAGCCTGGGCCACTGCACGGTAGGGCCACTGCTCCACGCCTGTCATGCCCTTGGACCTCTCTGTCAGTGCATGGGAAACGGCCATTTCAGTGGCTCCCCCGCCGGGCACCAGCTGCGGATCCATGAGGACGTTGCGGCACACCTGCATGGCGTCCTGCAGGTTGCGCTCCACCTCCTGCAACAGGGACAGAATCGCAAAACCGTCGAGGCTGGAAAGTTCTCTTAACACAATCAAGTCCAAACGTTCCCCCAGCACTGCCAAGGCTGCCACTAACCCGAGTCCCAAATCCATACATGAGCTAAATCCATCCAAGGATGGTGACTCCACTACTGCCCTGGGTACCCTGTGCCAGTGCCTGACCAGACTTTCCATGAAGAAATTTCCCCTAATATCCAATCTAAACTTCCCCTGGTGCAACTTGAGGCCACTTCCTTTTGCCCTGTCACTTGTTTCTAGGGTGAAGAGCCTGACCCCCAGTGGACTAGACCCTTCTGTCAGGTAGTACTAAATAGGGGCAATAAGGTCCTCACTGAGCCCCCCCAGCTACTCCTTGTGCTCCAGACCCCTCCTCAGCTCCACTGCCCTTCTCATTAACTGCAGCACCACATCAGCTGAAAGCCCAGCCCCCATCTGCTGGCCATGACTCACCACAAAGGTGGCTGGCACAGGAGGTGAAGCAGCCTGTGCACTAACTTACCGCTAGGATTTCCTTGCTGGCTCCCCTGAGGATGATGGTGCAAGCCTTAGGATCTTTGCAATCAGTGATGAAAGCAAAATACTCATCTCCTATTTTTTTCACTTCAAAGAGCCTGGCGCCGGTTCCCACATCCTCCTCCCGGAGCTCATCGGTGCGACTGACGATGCGAGCTCCACAGGCCCTAGCGCACCAAAGCATGGCATCAGACGCTCACAAATCAGAACTGAGAAAGAGTGGGATCAGAACAATTCCCTGTCATGCACAGTGGGAATGGGCTCCAGACAGGAGCCAGCACCTACCTGGCAATCCGGTTGTTGTCAGTCTTCCGCACCCTGCGGATGGCGGTGATGTTGGCTCTCATCAGGTAGTGCTGGGCCAGGTCTGAAACCAGGTTTGTGTAATTTCAGTAATGAATCAGCAGTATCATGTAAAATTTCATCTGTTTATAAGTTACCAAGCCAGCTATTTTAATTCCAGTCTTTGAAGCAAAAGGGGTTACAGGAGAAAAGCACCTAAATGTAGCTTTTAAAACCAGGCTGCAAGGCAATACAGTAGCACAGCTCTCCAAGGGTTAAGACTCAGCTTCACTTGTATTTTGGTATCTTTCCCAAATGTTGGAAAGGCAAAATATTATTGTAGGAGTCTACTTTCACAAAGCAACATCAAGGATGAACTTCAATGCCTGCAGAGTACACCTATTTGCTGGTGTACACCAGGTTTGGGAGGAGTTGTTTTAGTTTGTTGTTGTGGTTCTTTTTAGTTTTGGCTGGGTTTTTTCTAAGGTCCTGAGCAGTGCATTTAACACCATGAACCTCACTGAGATGAATTCAACACAAAGGATCAATCACATGTGCTATTACCAGAAACTCCTTTTTCCGTGATGACCAGATCTGGCTTGACTCTTATCAGATCCTCACACATCTGCTGGATGTACTCTTCCTCCATCTGCAGGATTCGGGCAAAGTCTTCCTCCCGAGTAATTTCAATGTCAGTCTGTACAGAAGAGGTGTAAAGAGTTTAGGTGTTCATTCCAACCTTCACAGTATTAGACACCTCCCCCAGCTTCAAGCAGCTCAACTCCTCCAGTATAACCAGGGAGCTAGGGATGAAAACCACTGATCAAATAAACTGTGACACTGTGCCAGCTGAGCATTAACCTTAGTTCAAGCTCAGAAATATTTCTTTTGCTCTTGACCAGTACTTAGATACACAAATCACTGTAGCTGCTTCAATGAGTCAAAATGCTGTAGCCTCACTCCTATTTTTTTTGAGTCCACAGCAGAATTAGCCCCCACATTCAACAGGCCTCTGAAAGGTAGAACACAGAAAGCCTTTCCCCACCTGCAGTTTTAAAAAGCCAGCTGCATGTTTGTTTTACTCATTCTAAATCAAGGCCTGCAGATGTCTCCACCAGGACTCACTTTACCTGGCTCTCTCCTTTCTTGTACTCCAGTGAACAATCCAGAAGGACGATGCGTGGATTCTTAATAAGGCGACGCATTCTGGGATGGGTCACATCTTTATTCACCATAATTCCACGCAAGACACACGAGTCTTCACTAAAACCACCTGGAATCTGACAGACACAAGGCAGAAAATCAGGTGAGTCAGTTTAGTCTACACAAACTTGTGTATCTGGAAATATCTCCTGAAGGTGTCCCACATCTAGAAAAGGGAAAACATCTCCCAAGTAACCACAGTGCATCCAGATCACTATACAAGTTTAATTTTAAGCACACACTGACTTAGATTTGAAGTGGGAAGCCACGAAAGAACTTAAGAAACTTTTAACATTCTATTATCTGACAACATGTTTCATTTTCCATCTTCCAAATCCAACTGAAATTATATTTTTGACAGGTACTCTAAAAGATAGCAGCCCCTGTTGGCATTGTAAACGAGCATGGCTGACAACACTGAAATATCTTCAAGGATTATGTCTGTGGACTGCAGAGAAGTAACACAAAATTCTTCACAATGCACCCTGCTATGAACTAGTTCAGAACAAGAAAGGAGCATGAAGATAAGTAACAGTTCAGGACAAACTCACCTTTTCTACTTTTGCATATTTTTTAATATCAATTTCTTTTCTGCCATTTTCTTCAAACTCCACAGTCTTAACAGCGTCAAGAGCAATGCTGCAGGCCAAGTCAGACCAGCGGTTTATTGCCTTGGTGTTTATCGCACTCTTAATTATTTTAAGCATCATCTCTTTATTGTTCACATCCACTGGAGTGCTGAGATTAAAAAAAAAGCCAAAGAGCAAACTGAGTGTTAATTCTAAGCAACAATCTAACCCTTTTGACTCCATCTCCAGTTTTGTTAAGTTGTATTCAACGGACACAACTGCCTGAGGGAGCAGCTCGAAGCAGTACAGAAAGTCCACATCCCCCCTCTCTAACTTTCACCAGCCCACACTTACCCAATTTTCTTCAGAATACTGATCATGTCATCAAGAGCCTTACGATAAGCCCAGATGATCACAGTGGGGTGCATCTGCTGCTCAAGGAAGTGCTCAGCAACAGAGAGCATCTCTCCAGCTAAAAAAAAATTAAAAATAAAATTCCTCAAATAAATTAGTAGGACAACTAACAGTCAAGAAAGGAGAGCACATACCAGAAAAAAGAGATCTTCTATCCATGCAGAGAGTTCTAACATCACCTATACCTTTCTTTACACTTCACTGTGGTTATCATGGGGAAAGAACAACTTTCCAAAGTGTGGAGCTGATCACGTTAGGGTGTCATCAACCTAGCATGCTCTTGCACAGTAAAAAAACCCCTCTCCATTTCATAATTAGTAAATAACTAAGATGTGTCTCATCAGGGGCTCTGTTTAGAAAAAAGGGTGAACTTTAGCCTTAATGCAAAGTGTTGGAGTCTGTCTCCTTACCAAGAATAATGACAGATGTGGTCCCATCTCCAACTTCTTCATCCTGAGTGCGGCTGATCTCTATCATCGATTTTGCAGCTGGATGCTGGACTTGAATCTATGTAGGAGCAAGGGGCATGGATTTGTCCCAGAATATTAAAGCAGAAATGTCTCACGTCACTCAATGGAACAAATACCACACCTTTAATACAATCAAAGGCATTCTGTCCAACAACAGAAAGGCTTTTTCTTTCTTTTTGAGACCAAAACCAAGCCCTTGTATTTGACAGAACTGTGTCTCTTCACTGTTTTTCAGGCATTTCAGTTTTTAGGATGATCTTTGAAAAGCTCTTGCACCAGACAGACATGTGGCATTGTGAACACCACCATCTACTCGAAAGGTCTCAATGCAGTTGATAATAGCTCCAATTACCAAAGAATTTGCATCAGTCCTGTAAATACTCCATGAAAACTTTCCACTGTAGGATCAAACCTACATTTCTGTAGAGCAAGAATACTTGCTGGATATGTTTCATTTCTCCCCAGTGAGAACCTTTCTTGGAACAGCTGGTTAGCACTCGCTGGCTCTCAGGACAGGTGGGGAGATGACACAGCTCCACTGTCACCCAAGATTCAGGCACACACTGACTTAATGTTAAGAAAATCCTTTAAGAAAAACTTACTTCTCTAAGAATAGCGTTGCCATCGTTGGTCATCACAATCCCACCCATGGGGTCCAAAAGCATCTGCAACCACAAGAGAACCAACACTTGACTGCTCTGTCCCAAGTGTGTCTCACTTCTAGTCAGCTGCAGCACAAATTCTTACCTTCATCATTGCTCTCGGTCCCAAACATGTTCGGATAATGTCAGCAATAGTCTAGGAGGAATCAAAGAAATGAGGTAATACAGGAGGGCATGAAAAAGTCTAAAAAAACCCACCGTGAAATCAGAAGCCCCTGCAAAATTTACGTAATCAAACAACCCTGCTGTGGTTGAGATGCAGCCATGGTTAAGAATTGTATGGAAATGAGAATATGGGGATTATCAAGACAATGGAACCACACTAAATTATCTCAGTCAGATGTCAAAACTGAGACACTTTCAGACTTGGCAGAGAAACAGGGGTTTGGTTAGCAAAATCCCTTCATGGTTATTTATATGGTACCCATTACATGAACAATGCAGATATTTTGGTTTTATACAGAATTTTTATGTAACAGTACAGAAATCTACTGCTAATGTACAAAATTGTTTTCTATGTTGCTTCTTCTTCTACTCTACATTCATATCAAATAGGGAAAATCTGTTCCACACCCAGTTTTCCCTCTGAAATATAGGAATACACACACAAAAAGGATCACAACAGCCTGAGAATTTGGTACCTTTGCAGCAGTGATGTTTCCTGTCTGGACTTTTCTTCCAGACTCACGTTTTGTATTCTGACCTAAAGGATACAGAAAAAATAAAATTAATCAAGTACAAAACATCAAGGATGCAGTCATCTCTCAGTCACACATTCAACATGTGACCAGATTGAAATTCAGAGTTTACAATACAAATACTGCAGTCATGATGAGAAATACATTGATAGAAAATTGTCAGTGAAAACCAACATTCCCTATTATAACAGAACTCCTTGTTAGCATCCTGAGACAAAGCTTTGCAACCCCGAAACACGACCTATTACCCCAGAAACTCAAACTGCAGTGACTCACTAGGATCTGCCAGATCTCACAAAGCCAAGGGGCTGCTATTGTACAGTAGTGTTCAGTCAAGAAAAGTTACAGAGGCTCATGTACAGTAGGAAGAACACGGTGATCATAAAGTTAATCCATCAGTGTTACTTTGGCACATGAGGGTGAGCAGAGCTGGGGTACCAAATGGCTCACAACCACAGCTGGAGATCAGCTGTCAACAAACAGCCTAGAGCATATGTGGGCTCAGGGATGCTTTTCTGCTATTGCAAGCCTGGCCCGAGCACACCCAGATTTATTCAGGAGCAGATGCACGTGCACAGGGAGGTGCAAGGCAGAACAAAAGGAAACAACAGTAAAAGCAGTACCATGTCTAAGGCAAGCAGGCTTACAGAAAAGGGGCAGTGGGCTACGACAGTCTGCCTATTGGGTTAATAGAGAACAGAATGGATGGAGAAGAGAATCAGATACCCAAACAGAGAAAAATGCAACCCTGGGAATACCTCATGTTGATGGATGGTGAGAGATCACAGAATGGTTTGGGTTGGAGGGGACCTTAAAGACTATCTCGTTCCAAAACCCTTTCATGGGCAGGGACATCTACTAGAGTAGAGCTCCAAGCTCTGTTCAACCTGGCCCTGGACATTTCCAGGGATGGGGAAGTCACATCTTCTCTGAGCAATGTGTGCCAAGGCCTTACCACCGTCACAAGGAAGATTTTTTTCCCACTATCCCAGCTAACCTTGCCCTCTGGCAGTGGGAAACCATCCCCTCCTATCCTATCACTACAGGCCCTTGTCTAAAGTCGCTTTCCAGCCCTCTTGGAGCCCCTCTTGGCCCTGGAAGGGGCTCTAAGGTCCTCCTGGAGTCTTTTATTTCTCCAGACTGAACAGCCCCAGCTCTCCCAGCCCGTTTCCAGAGCAGAGGAGCTGCAACCCTTGGATCATCTCTGTGAACTCCTCTAGAGCCGCCCAGCAGCTCCGGAGGCCCAAGAATTGGGGTTCGCACGGGGTTCAAACGGATCAGGCCAAGGCAACGTGCTGAGAAAGACGCGAGAGCAGCCGAGAGCACGGAACGCTGCCAGAAAAGGTCTGAGCGCAGCGGGGCTCCGGCATCTCCCGCGCAGGGCGCGGCACAGGCTGCGGCACGGAGCTGCCAGGGGGAGCTCGGGCCGCGCCGGAGGCGGCAGCGATTGCCGGCGGATCCCCGGCAGGACAGGCGGCCCCGGCCGGAGCGGGCCGTGAAAGGGCGCCCGGCCATGAGGAGACCCAACATGGCGGCGAGTCAGGCGAGCGGCAAAGCGGGGCGAGGGTCGGAACCGGCCATCCCCTCGCCCTCAGCCCACGGCAGTGCGGGCCGGGCCGGCGGAACTTACTGAGAACCAGGACGGGGCGCGGGCCCATCATCGCGGCGGCTGGAGCACGGCGGAACCTTCTGGAGCCTCGCAGCGCCGCCACACCGCGCACCGCCCCCCGCCGCGGTCAATGGCGCCTGAGCGCGCCGCCTGATTGGGCAATCGCCCGGCGCGCTCGGCTGGGAAGTGACGCTGGGCGCAGGGGGCGGAGCCTGCAGGGGCTCCGCACGGGCGCGGGGCCCCCCGCACCCGCGGCCGTGGGGAGGGGAGGGGAGGGGCGGAACCCTGCACAGCCCCGGAGGAGAGGCGGCGGGCCCCGCCGGGCGGCCGCGGAGCGGACGTTTCTGTGCCGCCTCCCCGTTACATCCGGAAGGCACCGGGTCCGAGATGCCACGGGCGACCTCGACTCCTAGAGGCAGAGCTCAGCGAGCCCCCCTCGGTCAGCAGGGTGGTCTCGCCCAGCCCGCGCTGCAGGAGCCCAGCGGAAGGAAGGATGGTGAGGCGGCCCCGCCTGTCCGAGCGCGCGGGCCGTGCCCGGAACCGCCGGATCCTCTGCGCCCCTGCGGACCCTCCAGGCCTCTGCCTGCCAGGGGTCACCCAGACTGCCTTAACCCCTCGCCATGGACCAGCCGGGTGCCACCCGGCCGGGGCAGCCGCCCCCTCGCCAGATTTGTCAGGACCAAAGTAATTTATTATTATTATTATTATTATTATTATTATTTGGCTGGGGGGGGGCGGTGCCGCTGCGCCCACCCCACCGCCCCGCAGTGCCTTGGGGGCTGCTGGAGAGCTCCCCCAGCGTGCTGGGGAGCAGCCCCTGTGCCCCAATAAACTCCCGTGATCCCAATAAACGGATCCTCTTCTTTCCAAGCCTCGATGGTCGTGATTTGGGGTTGGGGGAGGGCACGAGGCTCCTGCTGGGTTACAAGGGGGGACCCCGGTCTGGGGGGGCAGGGACCCCAAGGCCGCGGCGGCAGCAGCCACATGGAAGGGCGGGGCCATGATCAATGGGCGTGGCTTGGGTGGAGTCAGGAGGGACTGGGCGGGGCAAGAGCAAAGGGGCTGAGGGGGCGGGGCAATGGGAGGGGCAGACCTGGGGTACAGGGGCAGAACTGAGCTGAGAGGCGGGGCTTGAAAGGGCGGGGCAAAGAGCAGGGGGTGGGGCCGTCACTTGTGACTCCGGTGACCCTCTGGCGTCGGGGGTCACGTATGTCATGTTCATGTAGGGGGACTTTCAGGAGGTCTGTGCAAGGAGGACAGCACATGGGACAAGTGAGCACACTGGGTGACACAGCTCTGTCAAGCCCCGCCTATTTTAGCCAAAGCCCCGCCTCTCCTACCGGAGGCACCACCCCCAATTCCCCACCGCACCCCGGCCCGTCACACCCTGCGAGCTGTTGGGGCGTTGCCATGGCAACAGTTGGTCCCGACACATCGCGACAGTGACTTAGGACACTGTCACAGTCGGAGCAGACACATCCCAGCCGTCGGTTCCACCACATTGTGACGGTCGGCTCCAGGACAATAGGACAGCACCGACAGCCCCGGCAGTGGCAGCGCGATGGCAGCCGCGACTGCCGGCACAGGATCCCGGTCCCTCCGTGCCCGGGGCTCCTCCCGGAGGTCCCTCCTCGCCCGTCGTCTCCAGCTTTCACCGCCGGGATTTCAGTCCGTCCGTCCCGATGTCTCCCCCGGGCTCCCCAGACCCCCACACCCCGCAGGATGTCCAGCTCCTCCCGGCCCCTCTGTCCCCTCTGGACGTGCCCCTGACACCCCCTGGCTGGTCCCTGCAGAGGCCCAGAGCTCCTGCCAGGGTCTCTTGGTGTCCGGGGAGCACCAGGTGGGGGGAAGGGTTCGGGTCCCTAAAACTTTTCTTTTCAGCAGGTCACGGGCTCCAGTGATCCTGTCGTGATCTCTCAGGATGTGCCAAAACATCCTCGAGAGCTGCTCTCCTTCAAGCCCAAGCTCAAGACCATCCAAGTCATCACCAAGGACCTGATCCGGGAGCTCATGTAAGGCTGTGCCCGAGCCCTGAGGGGTTTTTGGGGCCCAGCAGGTGTCAGTGCAGCATCCCAAAATCTCTGGGGAACAGGGATTGGCAGTGTGCCCTGGCCACCCTCGGGCATCCTGCCCCCTGCATCCCAGCCAGGTGCCACTTTTAAATCCCTGATGTATTCTTTTCTCTGCAGAGCCACCGGAATTCCTGACAAGTATTTTGTCCAGGTGGAGCGCAGGGCCTGGAGCCGAGCCAGCAGAGCCCCCTCCTAGGCCCAGCCCCACCAGGAACCAGCTGGGATTCCCCACGGATTTGGGGGTCCGTTTCCATTGTCCTGGGTTACAAGGTGGGGTGTACCCAAACTGTGTGTTCTCCTCCCATCTCCACCATCCTGATGGACTGTGAATGGGTGGGTCACTCCCTGCAGCTGCCCAGTGCACAGCCGAGCCCTCAGGCTGCAGGCTGGGTGTTCCATAAGGGAAGGAGGCAAACCCTGCAGGCAGTGTGTGTTTGTTTTCCCAAACTGACTCAGTCCCAGTGGGCAGCCTTTGGAGCCTAGGCCATCAAGGATTCCCCAGAACATCCCATGAGTCATAGGAATACATAATTCCACTGTGAAATTCCCTGCTCTGGGGGAGTACTGAACATTCCTGCCTGAATCTGACCATATATAATCTGGGCTCTTTGGGGACTTGGGACACCAGCACTGCCCGAGGGACCCAGGGGAGAACCAGACCTTCCAGAGGAGGACCAGACCTTCCCCAGGACCACTGCTTTCAACAAGACTGCAACCATCACTTCAACAGGAGTCCATCCTTACCCGACAGGATGCCAGGTTGTACTCTGCCTTTGTGGTTTTAAGCCAGTTTTTCTGTATCATTGCATTTATTGTAATCCTTCTATTAAATTGTAATTCTGACCTGAAATCTCTCTCAAGGTATTTGTGCAGTGTTCATTTCTCCCACTGGTTTACTTTCAAACCAGCACAACCACTGACTGAGTTTTCCATTAAATAATATTTTCTGAGAGTGTTTTCCACGGGACTCTTGCTCTTCTCTCCTGCTCCTCCTCCCAGTGCTCCCAAACCTGTGGTTTTACCTGCAGGACCACAGAGAGGAAATGGGATGGAAAACCCCTCTGTGCCCTGGCAGCACAGGGATGGGAGCTGAGAGGAACAACAACCACCACAGGAAATTCTACAAGGGTAAATCTGCTCCAGTCTCCCGTGGGCAAGTCCCCAGTCAGAACAGGAGGGATGATGTTACTTCCCATCCTCTGGAAGGGACCTCCAGGTCATATTTTACAAGGAGTGAGTGCTAAGACCAGGACTAGAGGGGCCCTGGCTCCTGCCAGGTGGGCCAAAGGGACACTGGGTTCCCTTGGACTGTGTGGATCCATGGCCTGGCACAGCAGAGCCACAGGAGCTCACGGCTTTAGGGGACCACAGGGCACAATGTCCCTGATGCAATTGAGATCCGTAGGGGCAGAGCCCATCTCTGTTCCTGGGGTGACAGGGGGATCCCAACAGGGACTGAGCTGGGACATGAAGTGACCCCGACTGGGAATGGCCAAAACAGGCCCTTGGGACTGGCCTGGAGGCCCTGGGAATCCTTGGCACAGATTCTCTCAGGAGAGAGGATTTCAGAGAGCCTAAAAGGCATAATGGGGTTTTGGCAGAGCTGCTGTGGAGACAGAGGGAATTCAACTGCCATGGCCTGATCCCAGCTGCCCTGGCAAAGGGGGAGGCTCCAGAACCCCCACAGGGCCTTTGTGACATCCTCATGTGAGGAACACGGCAGAGGAGGGGTTTGGGACAAGGTCCAAGAGAATCCAGAGCCTCCTGAAGGCCGCTTTAGCCATCAGAGCTAGGAAGGTCCAGGGCCCTGACAGGTCCCTCCTGGTGGAGGAATTGTGCTGGGGACAGTGTCTGGGTTTGTTCCTTGTTGTGGCTTTCCCTGGAAATCGTTCCTTTTGTGGCCCTTTGGATTCTGAACACGGTTGCTGCTGTTGCTGTTGGTTTTGTTCTCACATTGCTGTTTCTGGAATTGTTCTTCTCTCAACCCTTTGGGATCTTTGTGCCTCCACAGGGAGGGGCAGCAGCCCCTGGTTTTCAGTGGCAGCCCAGAACTGGAGAATCCCATTCCTAAAGCCCAACCAAGCTGAACAAACACCATCTCTGTCAGTTTAACCAAAAAGCTGCATTTTGGACCAAATAAGAAGGAAATGGGTCCCATGCCCCCTGGCACTGGGAGGAGCCTGGGGAGCTATGGGAGTATTGGGAGCACTGGGAGGGGAAAAGGGGAGCACTGGGTGCCCTGTGCAGCCCCTCCTGACTCGTGGTCATCACCCCGGGCAGGATGGGCCACCATGGGAGCCATGGGATGGGGAGTCCCAGTGTCCCCCAGTGTCACAGCACATTCCCAGAGATGTCATTGGTGTCCTGCAGTTGCCCATGTCGTCTTGGCACCGCTGTATGGGTCGCCTGGGGGTCCTTGGGGGGACAGTGGGGGGCCCTGTAAGAGACACCTGGCTTGGGGTGACACCCATGGGTGACATGTCCGTGTCCTCACCCATTCCCCGTACTCACCCCTGCCCACTTGGTGTCCAGCTCCTCCCTCTCCTGCAAGGGATTAGGGGGTTCTGGGGTGACCCTGTGGGGGTAAGGGGGGTCTGAGGGGTGTCTGGGGAGGGGGTCAAGGAGAGTCATGGCTGGAGCCCCCCACTCACCTGTCCTGGGATTTCCTGGCAGCTGCAAGAAAAAGAGGATGGGGTGATCATGGAGTCCCCTGGGCCCCAACTCCACCTGGGACCTTTCAATACCACCTGGGACCTTTCACTGGACCCTTGAGGCCCCACCAGACACTGATTTCTACAGGACTACTGCCCCTGCACCCAAAACCACACCCAAGGAGCCCCAGAACACCTGAGCCACCCAGGTACTCCAACCCCCTCCCCAGGACCCCTGAACTGCCAAGGGACCCTGATTCTTCACACCGTGAGCCCCCCTCAAACCCCCTCAAACCCCAAGAATGGGATGCAGAAAGCCTCCAAACTGCTCCAGGATCCCTGAAGAGCTCTCAACACTCCTACACAACTCTCCAGCACCACCCTAAAAGCCCCCAGGAGATCCCAGTGACACCCCAATATTCCTCAAGGCCCTTCCTGGGACAGCCCAAGACCCTCCAAAATGCCCCCTAACCTGTGAGTACCCCAAGCAAAGGTCACCGGGGGCTCAGCTTCCTCCAGGTCAGGGACTTTGGGTGATACCCCAACGGCCCCCCAGTATGTGGGGCTTCCATTCCTGTAGGACCTCACCCCCCCCACCACTGTCACCCACCCCAGCGGTGCCACCAGTGACAGCCCCCGATGACAGCCAGGAGCAGGAGCAGGAACAGGAGGGTCCTGCCGACATCCACAGCCACTGCTGGTTACAGGGAAGACACATCAGTGCCACCACTCACCTCAGGTGCCTTGCACCCCCTCAGTGACCCCGTATGGCCCCACCTGTACCCCAGTGTCCCTGTGGTGTCACCACCAGGGCCAGCTCTGGGCTGAGTGCCCGGAACACGCGGTGCCCGTCCTGTCCCAGAGGGTCTGTGCTGGAAGGGAGAAAGGACAGGGCTGGGTGGGGGTGGCACTGCAGGGATAGCAGCATGGGGGCAGGGTGTGGGGACTGTCCCCGAGCTGTCCTCATGGAGACAGCAGTTCTTGTGGGAAAATGTGTCTGTGTGCTCCCCAAAAGATTTGCAGGGCCAGGGGACATGTCTGTGTCACAGCCACCCATGCACCACATCTGTGTGGCACAGACACCTTGGGAACAGGGTCACTGCAGCCACCCTGGGCTGAGGTAGAACATGGGGACACTGTGGACACCCTGGGTATGAGGACACCATGGACACAGCCCATGCTGGCCCAGGTCACCCCCACCAGCTCATGATCCCATCCCCATGATCCCATCCCCATGGCCGCATCCTCATGGTTCTTGTCTCCTTCTGTCACTGCATCCCAGTTCCCTTGTCCTTACCCCCAGAGCTACCTGAGCCCAAAGGTGCCAGCCCCTGTTGCGGTGTGTTGTCATGGTGTGCCGCAGTTTCCCCAGTTCTTCCCCTGAAGTTTCCTTCCCCAGGTGATGTGTCAATCTCCTCTCCTTTCCCCACCCTTGACCCCTGCTGGGCAGTGTTTATCAACCCAGAAATTCCAAGGGGATCGCCGAGTGATTGGCAGGTTCAAAGGATGCTCTCCACCCGCTGGGGGGCCATTGGCCAATCCAGGTGTCCCTCTCACCTGAGACACCCTCTCCCCATAGCTGGGTGGTGGTCCCTGTGTTCCCTCCCCTTCCCCTCTCCCCAGGTAAAAGGGCAAGCACACCACGCGGTGGGGAGTTCTGTTGGAGTTGTTGCAGGACTCAGGGGCCATGCGGCTCAAAACAAAAAGTCTGGATTAAAAACTCTCCATCAGGACCCACTCCTTCCTTCACCATTGCCTTAAAGGTTTCTCCAGCTCAGGGAGGCCTGAGGAGTGACCCTCTTCAACAGCAAGCTCCAGCCGTAAGCACTGGATCTCGGGACGTGCCCAGACTTGTCCCCACATGCACACAGCTAGCCAGAGCGTCTCTGGAGTGCAAAACACCGCAGGTGCCGCGATTGGCTCAGCAGCTGGGGCCAGACAGACCAAGGCAGTCCCATTCGGTAATACTGGTAAAATCCAATAAGTTCCCACATTCCTGTCCCCACATCCCCATCCCCAAAGCCATCCTACATCAGTCACAGTCCCACCAAGGTCCACTGTGGGTAACATGGACTGGCTCTGCTGGCCATGGGGACCTCAATGGACCCTGCAGCCCCCTGTGCCCCCTCCCTTCCCCATCCCCATCCCAGGGGTGTCAGGCCCGTGCCCAGGGCACTCACCCCACAGGAGCAGCGCCACCTTCCCAGCCATCCCGGTGTCCCCAGCCATGTGGACTGGCTGTCACTCGCTGCTGGGTAATACTGGTAAAATCCAGTAAGTTCCCACATTCCTGTCCCCACATCCCCATCCCCAAAGCCATCCTACATCAGTCACAGTCCCACCAAGGTCCACTGTGGGTAACATGGACTGGCTCTGCTGGCCATGGGGACCTCAATGGACCCTGCAGCCCCCTGTGCCCCCTCCCTTCCCCATCCCCATCCCAGGGGTGTCAGGCCCGTGCCCAGGGCACTCACCCCACAGGAGCAGCGCCACCTTCCCAGCCATCCCGGTGTCCCCAGCCATGTGGACTGGCTGTCACTCGCTGCTGTGGCCACCGCTCCCCTGGCTGGCGGCTCTTCGGATGAAGGGGAAGGAAGTGAGGACAGGTCTCATCCTCACGTGTAGGTGGCCCTTGGTGGGGGCAGGGTGGCCACAAGCTGGGGACCGGATGGGGATGAGGCTGGGTGGGACAAGGTGAAATTTGGGGTTCCCATGAGTCGGGGGCTCGGTGGGTGCTTTCCTGGGGAAGCAGGGATCGGTGTCCAGGGGAATGGGAGTCCTGAGGAGGGGAAGTCATCAGGGATGGGAGTGCCATGGGAATGGTGGACCCCAGGGCTAGGGGGACTCAGGAATGGGAGTCCCAGTGGAACGTGGGCTCCAGGGATTTGGGGTCATGGGATGTGTGTGCCAAGGATGGAGTGCAGGGGGTATGGGGGGGTCCAGCGGGCATGGTGGTGGTGGGAGTATGAAATCCTGGGGGAAGGGAGATTGCAGGAGGTGGAATGAACAGCAGAGGGTTCCTTGGGAATGGGGGTGCTGGGCCATGGAGATCCTGGGGAATGTCCTTCCAGGGATGGGGGTCCCAGGCAAGGTGGGACAAAAGGAATGGGGTTCCCATGATTTGATTTCCAGGAGAATGGAGGGCAGTGGTTGGATGTGCCCGGGGTTCACAGCTCCTTCCCTGGGTGCCTCAGATTTTGGGGTGACCCAGAGGCCAGCAGAGCCTCCATAAGGTGCCGGCAGCCTGGGGGTCACCCCAGACAGATTCCGAGGGGCTCTGGGTGTTTGGAGCTGCTGCAGAGGTGAGAATTCTGTGGGGGAAAAAGGCCTGCCTGTGGTTTGCTCAGCCCTGCAAGAAGCACAAAACGCAAAGCGAGCCCAAGCAGTGGCTCTGCGAGGGCCTTTGATGGTTTTCAGAGCAGGCTGGCTGGAAACCACCCCTGCAGGGGCAGCTGTGAGGGAAGCAGCCCAGAAATGCAGCAATTGATCACTTTGTCCCTTGCATCAAGGGTCTGAGAGAGCTGCAGGGGTTTTACCCCTGCAAAGGCAACAACAATCTGCTCAACAAGCTGCCTGGGTCCCTCCTACTTTCTGTCTCAAACCTGCAGCCATTTGGAACAACCTGGAAAGAATATTTGGGGTCTGGTACGGTAGCGAGACAAGAGGGAAAACGGTGGGAATACCAAGCAGTGGCTCTGCCCCGTGGCCGTGGTGGGGCTGTGGGGAGTGACCCTGTGTGGATTCCAGGTGTCTCCATAGCTGCTCCATCCCTGCCCTCCTCACCTGAGTGAAAGGGTGAGAGTTTGCAGGAATTGTGGTGTAAAGCCACCAGAGAGGCTGTTGTGGACCCAAGACCTGCCTGGGGACAGGCGCTGCCTTCCTTCCACTTGTGATCATGGAGAGCATTCGCGGGTGTTGCGCAGGGCGTGTGTCTGGCCCCGGGACACTGCTACACCGCCACTGGGCACTAGGATCAAACCTGCTGCCTTGGCGGCTTCTGCCCGCTGCCGGTGGTGGTGGCAGGACCAAGTGGTGCCCGTGAGTTTGCAGAAGGAGCGATTTCCCCTCCTGGCTCAGGGTCTGAGGCTGCCATGGCCCCTGAGGGGATCGAGCTCGACCGGGGCATCCCCTGCTGGCCGGGAGTGCTCCCTGCAGCGCCCCCTGCTGGCCGGGAGTGCTCCCTGCAGCGCCCCCTGCTGGCCGGGAGCGCTCCCTGCAACGCCCCCTGCTGGCCGGGAGTGCTCCCTGCAGCGCCCCCTGCTGGCCGCGGTTATAATGCCACAAGAACGAACAGCGCTGAGCGGGAGGGAAAGTTCTGGTTTTGTGTTGTTTGTTCTGTTCTGGTTTATAAATTTCCTAGTAAAAAGCTGTCATTCCTTTTCCTACGCTTCTGCCTGGAAGCCCCATCATTTTTGAAATTAAAAAAATTTTAGCGATGGCTCTTCTTTCCATTCCAAGAAAGTTCCCATTTTCCTTGGGAGATATTTCTAATTTAAATGAGTTGCCAGCTCCTGGATTCCAGTGTGGACGGGACAGACACCCTGAGAGAAGACAGGGTAAGGGTCTTGGCCACCTCCTGCTCTGTCTTTTAAGCCAGCTGGGCCACCAAGGGCCCTCTGCCCAGGTGGCACTTCTGGTCACCCAGTCACCCAGGAGCTGTCTTTGGCAAAGCATCACACTGTCCCCACTGTGCCACAGCTGACAAGACTGATGGACAGATGGGGCCCTGTCTCACCAAAAGCAAGGCCTGACTGACCCCTGCCACACACAGGTGTTCCAAAATGTCTTGAGACATCAAACTTTTCCTGTCTCTGACACCCCATCCTGTGCCATGTCTTGATCCTGACTGCCCTGGCAAAGGGGGAAGGTTCCAGAACTCCCACAGGGCCTTGGTGACATCATTGTGTGGGGAACACGGCAGAGGAGGGGTTTGGGACGGGCGACAAGAGAATCCAGAGCCTCCTGGAGGCTGCTTTGGCCATCAGAGCAGTGAAGGTCAAGGGCCCTGGCAGGTTCCTCTGTTGGAGGAAACGTGCTGGGGGAAATGTCTGGGGCTTGTTCCTTTTTGGGGGCTTTCCCTGGAAATCGTTCCATTTTGACCATTTGGACTCTGAACCTCGTTGCTATTGCTGTTGGTTTTATTCTGTCTCGTT
>NW_024528367.1:0-875 GCF_017590135.1 Pyrgilauda ruficollis
TCCCAGTTTGGCTCCCAGCGCCCCCAGCGCTCCCAATTTGAGTTCCCAGTGTTCCCAGTTTGGCTCTCAGTGCTCCCAGTTTGGCTCTCAGTTTCGCTCTCCCCGCTCCCGGTTTGGATCCCAGCGCCCCCAGTTCTCCCAGTCCGAGCCCCGAGCGCTGCCAGTGAGGCTTGTCGCCGTGCATTGTGGGTACCGAGGCAGAAATACTCCGTGTTCCCGCAATGCATTGTGGGTACCGTGGCGGAAGTGACCCATCATTTCCTCAATGCTCCCAGTGCTCCAAATTTGAGCTCCCAGGGCTCCCAATTTGAGATCCCAGTGCTCCCAATTTGAGATTCCAGTGCTCCCAGTGCTCCCAGTTTGGCTTCCGGCGCTCCCACTTCTCCCAGTCCGAGCCCCCAGCGCTGCCATTGAGGCTCCTCGCGGTGCATTGTGGGTACCGAGGCAGAAATACTCCTTATTCCCGCGATGCATTGTGGGTACCGAGGCACGTCCGCAAATACCACGAAAGTTTCCCCTCTCCTCCCCTTGCATTGTGGGTAACGAGGCGGAAGCAACCCCCATATTCCCGCAATGCATTCTGGTTACCGAGGCAACCCTATCTCAAACACCTGAGACAGGTGCGCGGCCACGCCCAAACCGGTCCAAACCAGTCCCAACCAGTTCAAACCAGTCCGGGACGGCAGCCATGGCGGCGGTGGCGCTCGGGGTGGCGCTGGGGGCGGTTTTGGTGGCGCTCGGGAGGGTTTTGGTGGCCGCGCTGGCCCGGAGGGGCCCGGAGGGGCCCAAGATGGCGGTGCCGGGACGGGCGGTGGCGCACAGGGGAGGTGAGAATGGGCGGGGCCAAAACCTGAGGGGGAGGGGCTTAAAAGAGG
>NW_024528368.1:0-875 GCF_017590135.1 Pyrgilauda ruficollis
GGCTGGTTATCCCAGACCTGCTACCTGAGTGAGGAGTCTCCCATGCTGCGCTTTGGTCTTTTCACGAGAAAAGCGGCCAGTAAAGAGATTAAGCGAGAGATTAAAGGAGTGAGAGAATCCCCCGGGGTAACTGGGACTGGGTCTCAGGGAGGGCTTGGACCCCTCGGAGGAAGGGAGCAGAGGATTTTCCTAGCCCAATCCACTAATAAATGGGACGAAAGGAAGGGGCCCCCTAAGAATTCTGTGGGATTGAGGGATAAGAGTGCTCAAGAGCATCCAGAATTAAAACCTGCTGGGTTGAGGGATTAACATTCCAAGAGCATCCAGGGTTGAGCAAAATTCTGCCGGATGGAGGATATGCCCAAGAGCGTCTGGGGTTGGACAATACAGCTGGATTGAGGGATAAAAATGCCCAAGAGCATCTGGGGTTTGTCAACACAGCTGGGTTGAGGGATATCCAATGGCACCGGGACTGGCCAGTAACACCTAAAATTGTAATAGGTTATTTGAAATAAAAGGTACCTTATTGCCTTGTTTGTGTCAGAGTGAGTCGCGCACAAAATCAGCCTCAACTTCCCGGGCAGGTGGGAAGGGGGGGCTGTGGAAAAAGGTGTATGTGACCTGCAAGCAGGCCATTGTTCTCCCGGGCGTGTGGAGAGGGCCGTGGCTAAAGAGAGCGAGTGACACGCAGACAGCCTCACAGGTGAACTGGCACCAGAGGCAACCAGATTCAAGGCCCTTCCCAAAAGCCCATCTCGGGCAAGGTGTGGAGGTCCGAACCCCTGACTCTATCTCTAGGGAAAAGGGATAGCCAAACCTCGGGGGAGGTGAAAGGAGTCAGGGGGGGAGACTCACACGGACCAGTCATTCTTTGG
>NW_024528369.1:0-874 GCF_017590135.1 Pyrgilauda ruficollis
CACTTTGGATTTGGTCTTCTTAGCACCCTAATTGGGGCTGAGGCATCTCTCTAGCAATTTTATAAACCAGACAGCAACATTATTTTGGCACAGTGAGTTTAGGCACTGTTCTCTGACCCCAAGTGCCTTTGACAACAGCATGGTTTCCTCCGCTGAGGAGGTTGTGGCTCTTTCTTTCTGGAGGAACTCTTGGAAACTTGGATGCAGCTTCCTCTGAGCAATTTACACGAGAACTGATGAGGAAAATGGCTGTTGTGGGTGGCCAATGTAAAGAAAATATTTTGTTGTCCTTTCTTGAAAAGTTTGCTAAAATCACAGCAGGAAAGGGAGCCAATGATACCACTGAGACTGACAAGGTTCATTCACCCCAAGGTGAGGAACACAAGGCTGCTAAAAGTCCTACAAGAAGCCCAGCTCAAGTTGCTAAATTCCTGAATAACTCCCGAATTCACAGGCTTGGGGGCTTTTGCCGAATGTGAGACTCATTATTCTCTTCGCCTCTGTCACCTTTGTGACAGCTACACAGATCTTTCCCTTCCTTTTAATAATCTGTATTGGACTGAATTTCCAGTTTTCTTTTATGGGAACCTTCCAGCAGCTGAGCTGGAGCTGTGCAGGAACCAATGAATCTTGGAACTGCCACAGAATTGCTTCTATTGTCAGTTTATTAATGCTTGGGATTTGTTTGCGTTTTCATCACATATGACTGGTGGGAAAATCAAATATTCATCAAAGTATTTTATGCAGAGTTAAGTTTGAATTCTGCCAAGTTTATTTTGTCCAGTCCCCAGGGGATTCGTGAGGGGTCTCTGTGCCTCTCGCCCTGGGGGATGCTTGAGAGGGGCTTGGGGGGTTGTACCTGTCCCTGTCACCC
>NW_024528370.1:0-874 GCF_017590135.1 Pyrgilauda ruficollis
CATTTCTGTTGGGTTTGATGGAATTTCCCCCCTTTTTTACATCTCAGGCTGTTTCAACGCCCTCAATTAGCATTTTAATTAAACCTGGATCCTCCGAGGCTCGGAGCTGCCTCCGCCTTTCTCCCGTTCCCATCCCACGTGGATCCAGGATGTGGATCCGGGATCGGGAATGCTGGGGCTAATTAACAGCGGCTAATTAACCAGCTGTGCTTTACAGGGGCATTTCTGCAGAGGAAATGGCTCCGCAGCTCCCCGGGCAGAGGGAAAGCTGCAATAAAAATCCGGGATTGGGCTGTGCTGCTCTCCCTGAGGTTATCCTGGAAAAACCGGTGCTTCCAACTTTTCCAGCCAAGTAACCTCGGCGTGAACGTGCAGGATCAGGATCCATCCCATCCCTTGATCCCTTATCAATCCCACTCCCTCCTCCACCCCACAGTGCTGTCACCCAAGCCAAACAAAGGGGAAAAAAACCCTTTAATTTAAAATATCACGGGACTGCACAGCCCGGATGAGGACAGCTCAAATCTTTGACCTGATTTCTGGATATATTTATTTATTTTCATGGTCACTTACTTCCAGTTGGAAAAGGTCTTGGAAGTTTTGGGGACTCTACGTTTGTGTTGATGGGCTGGACTGACCCCCATATCTCAGGCTGGTCCAGAGGAGCTGAAAAATCAAAAATAAACACTTGAAAGCAATGAAAAACCCAAATATTTTCTTCCCATCACCCAAACACAGTGATGAGACACTGAGGCTCTGGGAAAAGAGGGCCCAGACAGTGAGAGAAACCTCATTAATTAAGGACAGGGGGTTCTGTAATGGTGGATAATTAAAATCCTGTCTGATTTTGAAGCAGGACGTGCAATTAGTTTGA
>NW_024528371.1:0-874 GCF_017590135.1 Pyrgilauda ruficollis
GGGGGGCCATGAGGGACCTTCCCCAGTAACCTCCCCCACCCCCCAGCACCCCTCAAGTCACATCCCGGCCCCCCATAAAGGCAATAAATAATCTCACACTCCCCCAGCCCCACAGCAGGAGCAGGTGCCCACAGCCTGGCCCCACAGCCTGGCTCCCCAATGGGGAGCATCTCCATATCCCCCTGACCCCCCGGGATGGGGGGCAGCTCCGTATCCCCCTGCACAGGGGAAGGGGCTGGCAGCACCCACCTGGCCCCCCACACCCCCCGCATCCGTCCCTCAGAAGCGCAGCTCCCTCAGCTTCTGCCGCAGGTAGTGCTTGGCCTCCTCGATGCCACTCACCTTCTCCAGCTCCGTGTAGGGCAGCTGTGAGGGGACAGGGACGATGTCAGAGCGGTGACAGCATGTCTGGCCCCACCTGTACCCCCGCACCTCCAGCCCCCAGCCCCACTCAGCCTTCTGTGTGGTGCAAGAGCCAGGACACAGATCCCTCCCTGGAGAAGGAGGGCAGCGCGGCTCCTGCCGAGGGCACGGACAGAACCATGGACAGTGGCACGGCAAGTGCAGACAATGCCCAGCTCCAGGCTCGTCCCGCCTGAGCTCAGCCCTGGACAGGTGCTGCAGGCACAGAGGAAGGAACCTCGAGTCTCACCCCACCCTCGAGCCCCTGTCAGCACCCTCCATGAAAGGTGACAGGGGACTGGGAACCCTGCGGGTCCAACAGCCCTGAGGGCACCAGCAGCACTCACAGAGCAGGACTGAGGGTCATTGGGACCCACGCTCCAACCACTGGCAGCACAGGGGAGCAATAAAGGTTGTGATGGCTGGAGCCCCACAACCCACAGGTGAGAGCTGGGGGTGTTCACCTGGAAGA
>NW_024528372.1:0-874 GCF_017590135.1 Pyrgilauda ruficollis
CCCTGCAGAAAGATACCATCTGATCTTTTTCACCCATTCTTCTGTTGTTGAGCTTCATGCAGGGTCTCCCAGTCCATTACATCTGAAACTGCCACCTCTTACTCCTAGAAATCATTGACTATAGACAGCTTGCTGGTACCTTCCCCCCAGAGTATGCTGTCTAATCTGCTTTTGCTGCTGTAACCAAATGAAGATTTCTTCAGTAGAGCTAGAAAAATATTTTCCTTAACTTAGGAGAAGAAAACGGGGCATATTTTCGTAAAAAACACTGCACAGAAAAATCCTTTACTAGTATTTTTATTGTTCAGTTTGGGTTCTTTCTTGTTTGTTTTTGTTTTTTCCTCAAATAGCCTTTATCCTCTAAGTAACTCTCTCGATAGTCTGGATTTGGTATAATTTCATTGATAGTAATTTTACCCTATTGAGTTTAAGTGGCTTGCATTCTGTGTGATAAAACTGATCACAGATCTCTTTCTTCCTCAGATTAGATTCTGCCTTGTTCTATAAGAAGATCTGTTGGATATAAAGAACCAACCAGCATGAGAAAGATAGCTGAGCCTAGCCTGCTCTTATTTAAAATTTATTTCTGTTACTAGATTTTTGGCTTGCATCTGAAGGAATAGCTAAAATTATTTACTATTTTATTTCCTTTTGTCTGTCTTTTGATCAGTCTGGATCTCC
Organism: Pyrgilauda ruficollis; assembly: GCF_017590135.1. Classification (NCBI taxonomy): domain Eukaryota; kingdom Metazoa; phylum Chordata; class Aves; order Passeriformes; family Passeridae; genus Pyrgilauda; species Pyrgilauda ruficollis. Next base: position 682 of record NW_024528372.1, read on the forward strand.
ATATGCAGACTCATCATGGACACCATAAGCCATTCTGTTGCAAGCTCTGTCCATTCAAGTCTTCTTACAACAGCCACTTGAAAACCCTCATACTCAAAGCTCATGCTGGTAAGTCAATTAGTTTCTTCCTTGCATTCTCCCCTGTCCTCTCTTGATCCCTTTCTCTTGCTGTCAGGCACATATACTTGCTCTT
>NW_024528373.1:0-869 GCF_017590135.1 Pyrgilauda ruficollis
GAGTCAGATTCATAATTCCTCCCTGCAGCGAGGGTCCCTGTAAATACAATACGTGTGTTTTTCCCAATTTTTTCTATTTTTAGGGAAAATATCTGACCTATTCTAGGATGGCATTTGTAGACTGGAGGTCTACAAATTCTGGAGGTCAAATCAAATACTTGTAGAACATATTTGTCTGTTGGTAGGACTGCTTTGGTGACTTACTCTGTAGCCAAAACCTCAAAAGATGAAGCATGCAGATTCTCTGGCATAATAGTTTAGTGTGTTATACATGTGAACACCAAGAAATTTACCTTACTTCATGGATCCTGAAAAACTGAATTTTCGGTGTAGAAGAAGACTTGAGATAGTCTATGCAAAGACAATAATCTCTAAAGTATGTGAAGTGTATTTATGTTAAAGGTGGGAGAAGTGGCTATCTTACATAGAGGAGAATCATGAAAAAGTATTAGGGAGGTTCAGGGGAAAAAGCCAAAAAAGGTAGGATATGAAAGATTGAGAGAACCTATTGAAAATCCCAGCTGCTTTCTACATGGTGTGTGCCACACTGAGATCATAAAATTTCTACTCTGCTAAGGTGAGTGGAGCTCCTGGAGCTCCTTCAAAGTCCACAAACCCCACATAAGGAAATGCTGCAAGTGAACTCTGCAGGGCTGTGAAATAGCATTACACATGGTGTGTGTTACCTGGATTAACTGTACTCTTGAGGATAAGCCAATCTTACCTTCTCATAGCCCTTCTCATTTCAATGGGAGCATTTATTTGTGGATGCTGAATGTTCAGTCTGTTTTGACAGGTATTGCTGCCACCTTATTGCATAGTTGCCTGCAGGTTACAGGTGCTGTTTTGATAGAATGCAATAGAAAAAA
>NW_024528374.1:0-874 GCF_017590135.1 Pyrgilauda ruficollis
GCTGAGAAAGTGGAGCTGGCTTGGCAGTCCCCTGGCTTTGGTGAGAGCTGCAGATAAGAGTCCTCATTAAAGGGATGGATAAAGCCCAGAGCAGGCAGTTTGCTCCACTGGAGCACGCCTTTCATCCCAGCCAAGCTGGGTTATTCCAAACTCATTCTGTGTTGGAGCATCTCCATTTGGTGCAGGCAGCACGGTGCAGTCTCTGCTGTTCTAACTCCAGCTGCCTGCCCAGGGCTCTGGGGGGGTGTGGAGAGCAGGCATCACCGACTGTGACAATGACAATGAAGCCTGCCACATGCCATTCACTCGGGGCCAGCCCTGCTGCCAGCCACCCACTTTGTGGAGGTGCTTCAGTGCCTGGTCAGGTGAATAACGCTCAACAGCATCGAAAAGTAGGATTTTCCAGCCATCCACAGAGAGTTCTCTCCATTCCTCTAGCACTTAGGGAATATAAAAGTAGTTCTATAACTCCCCTCTCTCAAAAAAACCACTCCCAAACAACAAACCAAACCAAAATCACTCGAACAAAAACCCTAAACAAACAAAAAATTATGAGATGAGAGGAGAATGGAATACATCAGAGAGATGACCCTGGAAATGTGGATATTTTTTTTAATAACTAAAAGGAATCATGTAGATAGAAGTGATCTGAAGCTTACCACATCTGTGTTGTCTATGCCTGCATATGAGAAAGGAGGGAACACAGCCAGCAGAAGGAAAAACCAATGCTCATTAATAGCTAACATCTTCTGAGGCTTATATAAGAATAATTCAAGTGGCTTTTAAAAATATGCTCTTCCCTGGTCTTAATATTATGGAGTAATTTTATTTAAACCTCCTAACAGCAAACAAGCCAAGATCATCTAGAGATGAT
>NW_024528375.1:0-874 GCF_017590135.1 Pyrgilauda ruficollis
AAAAAAAAAAAAGCATTATCAGAGAAAATGCCTTTCAGTTGTGTGAAACCAAGTTACTATTAGATTTACCTTGCCTTTTGAAGTTTCTATTATATATTCTCTCTAAAAAGATAATCTCAGGCACCTGTGCATGCTATTCAACTATATGCCTTGGCTTTTAAGTGTCTTTTGTGCTGTTCTGTACTTTGAATAGATGTGATGTATTATTTAGTGTTAGAAAGCCACCACTATTTAGTTACAGAAACTCTTAATAATATTAAAAATGGAATATTATCTCCTCGTAAGAATTTATTATAAAAGTCAGACTAGGGTGTAGTTTTGGAGGAAGGATACAGAACAGATGACCTTTATGTCCAGTATTGATTTGATTTGATTTAATCTAATTAAAAGCCCCATGAAATGGTCCCTGATGAAATGCTGCTAAGCAAGAACTTAATATTTCAGCTTTACATTTCTTTGTCAGCAGTGGCTCACTCAGCAGTTAGGAGCATTATGAAATCCTTTTCATACTTGAGGTGCTCCCAGGTTTCCTCATAGGAACCACTTATAACATGGTTGCAGGCACCAGCCCCAAGCCTTGCCAGGGTGGGCTGTCTGGCTGCAGTGCAAGCCAGAAATATACTTTCCCAGCTGAAGACCTAAAATATCCTGATGTGCCGTCTTGGCTTGTCACCTCAGATCCTCATCAGGCTGTACTGCTTCTTGCTGCTGAACAGAGATGTGAAGGATGAGCTTCTGCCCTACTTTGTACAAGGTGGCTGTAAAGCATGCTCAGAGCCACATCGGTGGTACCCAACTCTTTCTAATATAATTTTGGAGAGATGTTTTGCCAAATGTGGCTGCCTGTAGGAGAAACAATGCAGGGGAGTGTCAG
>NW_024528376.1:0-874 GCF_017590135.1 Pyrgilauda ruficollis
AATTTGGGGGGACGCCCCAAAATGGGACCCCAAAAATCTCCCTAAAATTTGGGGGAACACCCCAAAATGGGACCCCAAAAATTGAGGGCGATGCCCCAAAATGGGACCCCAAAAATATCCCTAAAACTGGGGGGAAGTCTCCAAAAAAGGGACCCCAAAAGGTGAGGGGGGACCCCAAAAACTGACCCGAAATTGGGGGGATGCCCCAAAATGGGACCCCAAAAACCAACCCAAAATTTGGGGGCTTTGGCCCAAAATGGGGACCCCAAAATTTGAGCTTTTTCCCCCAAATTTGAGCTTCCCCCACTGTTTTTGGGGTCCCCCCAATAATTTTTGGGTTTCCCCAAACCCCAAAAAAACGAATCCCCCAAAAATCGGAATCCCCCAAATTTTTAATTCCCCCAAATTTTTCACCCCAATTTTATTTTTTGGGGAGGAGCCTCAAATTTGAGACTTTTCTCCCCAAATTTTTGGGGTCCCCCCCGATAATTTATGGGGTCTCCCCAATTTTTGAAACCCCCCAAACCCCAAAAATCAAATCCCCCCAAACTTTTGAAGCCCCGAATTTTTGACCTGAAATTTGATTTTTTCCCCCTGATAATTTTGGGGTCCCCCGATGATTTTGGGGTCCTCTGATTCGGGGTCCCCTGGGTGATTTCGGGGTCCTCGATGCTGATTTTGGGGTCCCTGGTTAATTTCGGGGTCCCTGATGTTAATTTTGGGGTCCCCTCGGTGATTTTGGGGTCCCCAGGAGTTCTCGCTGTCGCTGTCGCCGCTGCCCCGGCGCCCCCTGAGCCTCCCCCCGGGGCTGGGGCTGCGCGCGGCGCTCGAGAGGGTGCTGCGGCTGCCGGCCGTGGGCAGCAAGAGGTACCTG